>NC_143488.1:46265419-46622237 GCF_027475165.1 Benincasa hispida
CTCGTGATTGAGTTTGCTTGGACATTAGACTATTGTTGATTGAGGGAATACGCGAAGACGGTTCTTCAGAGATATGTCACTCGATCTTAGTTGGTTTTAACTTAAAAACATCTTGTAATTTACTCGATGATGCATAACTATGGTTGTATATTTGTAAATACTTTATTTCACAATGGGTTTGGAACGATCTTGCTTCCGCTCAATGGTTCTCTTGAATAAGAGTTCCTTCACTTAATTCTCCCATTAATGTTGGAAAATATATCTCATTAAATGACAATCAACAAATCTAACAGTGCATACATCACTCGTCAGGATTTCAAGATATCTAATAATTGATGGAGAATCATATCCAATATGTATTCCTAACCTCCTTTGAGGATCCTTCTCAGTGCGTTATAGTGGAGCAATTGGAACGTATACTGAACATCCAAAAATTCTCAGATGAGAAATATTTGGCTCATAGCCATAGGCTAATTGTAATGGCGAGTAATTATGATAAGCTACTGGCCTAATGCGTACAAGTGATGTTGCATGCAAAATAACATGTCCCTATATAAAGGTAGGAAACTTAGCTCTCATAAGTAATGGTCTTGCAATTGATTGCAAACGTTTTATAAATGAGTATTCTAAACCATTTTGTATATGAACATTAGCTACATGATGTTTTGACACTTATCCAAATCGATGTACAATAATTATCAAAAGCTTAACATGTAAATTCACCAGCATTATAATCATATAATCAAGAAATTGTACTCTTAACTTAATTATTTTAGCAAGTAATCTTGCAAATGCAAGATTTCGACTTGATAACAAGCATACGTGTGACAATCTATTGGATGCATCTATTGATACCATAAAATATCTAAATGGTCCACTTTGTGGGTTAATAGGTCCACATATATCACCATGTATTCATTTTTAAAATGCTGGCGATTAAGTTCTCACTTTAGCTGGTGATGGAATAATTATTAATTTGCCTTGAGAGCAAGTATCACATGATAATTCATAAGATTGAAGAATCTTTTGGCTCTTCAATGGGTGTCCATTTGAGTTCTCAATAATTCTTCTCATCATTATAGACCCTGGATGACCTAATCTGTCATGCCAAATTGTAAAAATGTATGGATTCATAAACTTCATGTTCGTTATTGCATATGTTTCAATTACTCGTATATGAGTATAATATAATCCAGAAGATAAAGCAAACAACTTTTCCAGTATACGTTTTTCATATGAGACAATAGATATGATATAAAAATACTCCATATTTTTCTTTCTATTAGTCTCAATATGATAACCATTACAACGTATATATTTAAAACTTATAACATTTTTCTTTAATTGACTAGATAACAATGCATTATTAATTATAAATTCTATCCATCTAGGCAAAATAATATTTATTTTTCCAAAACCTTCAATCAAGTTTGCAGAGCTTGTATTGTATTTACTTTTGCTTTCAACATTGTCAATTAGGAAAAATATTTTTAATTTGTAAGTATTGTGTATATAGTTGCATTGTCTGTCAAACATATATCTTCTTTGCTCATTTTTTAATCACCTAATCATCTAACATATTAAAATGATTCATGCTTCTTCATTAAAAAAATAATTACGATAAGAAAAACTTCATTAAAAGAAAATAATTACAATAAAAAAACAACACTTGAAATATACAAAAATTAACATTTACTTTTAAAAAAAATGAAGATAGGTAAAAGAAAACAACAACAATAAGTCTAGATATTCTCAAAGTCAAAAGAAACACTCGATGTTCCATCAACTGTGGCAATTTTCTGTTAAGAAGATACGAAGAAGTCCGCCACATCCAAATTTGTCATATGTGATGGGTCAAATATGTCATTATCCTAGTATGTAAATTCTGCTTCCACAATTTTCTCTTTTTTCCTTCAAGGATGCTTGATAGAGATCAATTAAGTGTTTTGCGTATGACAGGTACGTGACCAATGCATAATCATTCCGCATCGGAAGCATTTATTTTCAACACTCTTTGAACTCTTATCTTTTAGGGCTTTTCCTTTGTGGTAATCATTTTGTATGGTTCTTTTGAAATTTGAATGATTAGAATGACCACCACAATAATAATAATAATTTATTTCTCTGCGGGGTAACTACCTCAACCATGATTATTAACATTCACTTCAGGGAATAGTGTTGTTCCAGTTGATCAAGATTCGTGATTCTTCATTAATAACTCGTTATTTTGTTCGACCACAAGAAGACATGAAACTAGTTAAGAATATCATTTAAAACATTTCTCTCGATATTGTTGTCAAATGAGCATATACGAGACATGAAATATAAAAAATGTCCTCTCTAACATATCGACATTAGTAATTTTCTCTCCGCATTGTAGGGATGAAAGCCCTATCGTAGCGGAAAGCACATAAAACTCATTACTAATTTGGGATTTTTGAAATACCCATATACTGAGCAATTAAGAAATAATACAGAGACCAAAGAAAAACAAAATTAGAAATTATAACCTAGGTTAAGCATGTTTAAAAATCACAGAAAGTGATAAAAAAACCTTTACCTTTGTAGAACCAAGTAAGAATCCAATTATCCAATTGGAATTTTATAATCCCATTAAAAAAAAAAAAACCTTCTTATCCTCAGAGAAACTGAAAAGCATCTAAAAAGTACTTTTATTACCTTCAAATTTAAAACTAATATTGCTGGTTTTGTTTAGTTTGACGTGGTTTATTGAGTAATTTAAGAAAACTAAGCATCAGGAGCAATTTGTGCGAAAATGATCAAAAACCCAGGACAAAACTCCAATTTTGAGCAATTACGGGTTGGTTATAGAATTAGGAAGAAACCAAGGACCCAAGATCAAGAAAATAGACAAATTTAGAAGGCAATTCGGGGGAGCTAGCATTGGAATAATGTTGCAATGCTGCTCCATAATGTTGTAGACCCGAGACCAATTGGAAATAGGGCAGCGTTACAATACTACGACTTTGACGCGCGCCTGGCATGACACCGGCGTTGCAACATTGCGAGCGTATTATAAATAACAGCATTGCGCCACCAAGTTTGAAGAGAAAAAAGAAGAGAAAGAGAAAAAATGAGCCAACTTTGATAGATTTTACCTAAATGATAGTCCGTACAATAGCTAAAACAGATAAATTCTGATAGATTTTTGTTGAAGACTCGAGATTTCGATTGAGAGTTGATCTGATAGCGTTTCTGGATTAATCGTGATAGGAAGATTGATCGTGATCGTGCAGTTTTGTTGAAGAACAATCTGGTATTTGTGGCGGGAGTCAAGAAGATCGTGATTGGGATTCGAACCTACTGAGGGGAGATTGTTTTTCTTTTTTAATTTATTTTTCACCATAATGATTGTTTGTTTGTTGAACACTATTATCGGAATCATGTGTGGCTAAACTCTTTTATTCTAGGGTGTTTGTGGATTTTAGGGATATTACTTTGAGTATTTAAATTTACAATTTATTGATTTTGCATGGATTTCTAAATTATCTGTGCTTAATGCTTTTGATTAACTGGCCATTAATTGAATGAACTTAAGTTAATTAGATGTCTTAAGAGATAATTTAATTTGTTGAACCCAATAATTTAGATTGTTATTCGAAATTGCATGAGAGTGAATTTAGAATAATAAGGGGTGCGGTTGAAAGGTCTTAATGCTGTAACTATTCAAGTGATGGAATAGATTCGGGTAGATGGGTAGTTATTATGATGGTTTGAGCTCGAGAGAGGATTTCCTGATTTAGAACTTCTAGCCTCAATCTATTAATTTATCAATTGCATTTCATATTCATTGTATTCCCTAAATGAAACAACACCTTGAAATTATTTTGCTCTGAATTGTTCTTGTGTGTGACTGAATTTTTGTTATCCATAGTTATAGACAAAAATAATCTTTTGATTGCTTGGATAAAATTGACGAAGAATTGTGATAGCTAAGTTAGGAAAAGTTTGCTCATGTCGGTCCCTAAGGACGATACCTTATTTGGGATTTATTACTTCAAATGTGCGTGCTTGCGCATACCATCAGAAACCTCTGGTAATTTTTGGTTTGTGTGAATCAATTGAATTGGAAAAAAAAATAAAGAATGAGGAATCTTCTTTGAGAGAAGTAAAAATGTCATAATTGTTCTATGTAGTGTTTTTCTCTTTTTCCTCTATGATCAAAACCCATTTTTTGTTATCAACCGAGATAGAGTGGGGGAGAAATGTGGAACCACCCATGTGATCTAATTTAATTAATGATTTCATTTAAAACATATTAAATGAAACATCTCTCACGTAATCTATAATTTAAATTAAATTAAATTAAATTAAATTAAATAATTGTTTAATTCTCCAATTAAATTATCTCCAAATTAAATATCAAATATTTAATTGGCTTACATTTGAATCATATTCAATTGTATTTCTCTCATAACCTATAGGTTTAATGTGCATCAAATATACATTAGTTTTAACCTTCAATTTCAATATGAATCCACTTCATTAATATTTGAACTCCTTCAAATATTTAATTCTCTCATAGATTAATTTTGAATCAGATTATAAAGTTTAATTAAAATATAAACTTTATATTATAATGTGTCATTATACATTATATAATTTTTCTAAGTGAATTTGAACATTTCAAACTCTATTCGAAGCATAGTTACCTCAATTTCCTTTACAAGCTAGGAAGGGAACCTCATGAACCTACAGATCAGAAGCTCCAACGATATGAGATTAATTAGCTAAACTTATTAACCAATTAAACAATATTCGTTAACTATGGGTACACTCCACTAAAGACCCGTAATTACACTATTCTCACTACAAATATATTTATGTGTCCACGAATATAGACCAATGATAACAAGTTAGTCATTCACGAGTATTCACATCATCAGCTAAGTCAAATTATCGTTTTACCCTTGGGTTACCTATGTATCCTTAAGTACTAGTGCTCCTCTAATGAACAACCTATTTACGATCCAACCATTAAACATAAATCCCTTTCGAGCCAGTGAGAGGGTAGGACCCTTCGTTCAAGTTCCAGAGACACCACTTAAGGGAACACTCATCTACTTACTCTAAAGTATGGAATGAGTGAATTTCATCTTGTGAAATTATGTTCATAACTCCTCACTCGGTCTTGTCTCCAAAATGGTAGGCTTATTGAGTCGACAGACTGACCACTCTCACTTATACAAATCAAAGGACAATCTCTCATGAATAGGAGTCCATAACTCACTTGGGATTAAGACCAAGTTGCCCAGGTCATCATAACCTAACTAGTCAATAGAGTTACATCTAGTGGTTACTATTTCGTAGTCCGGTCTCATGCAAACTCATTGCATAGGATACCTCCACTCACATGTCCTAACACAAACGCGTTGAATCATTGCATTTGTATCAAATACAAAGTGGGTCGTATCTGTAATGTCATCAGGATAAGGTACTCAGCCTTATCCATATACTATAAACCCTTTAGGTTGTATCTTGAACACTAATCCCCGCATGTCTCCACATATAGTTCAAGACTTGTACAACAGTTTAGGATATTAGTTTATTGGATTAGGGTTATTTAGGCAAGATAAATACAAGATAAACAATAACGATATATTGCAATAAACATTAATAACACTTTATTAATGATTGATCAAATGTTACATTTATTATCTATAAGTTTTAAGGCATGAAACCTAACACGCATAACAACAATTTCGAATTGAATCTAAATAACGCGAAATTGTAATCACTTACTGATTTAAAATCTCGTAGCCTCAAATACATCCATAATAAGCTTTAGGAGGAATAACTGTTTTTTTATGATCACACCTCTCTTTCAAAATTTTCCACAATATACGAAGATCTTTTATTGTAAAATACTTCAATTTCAATCCCTCGTGGAGATGGAAATTCATAGCTTTTTGTTTTGTCCTGACTGGATGTCATATTTTCTTCTTTAGTTGTTTCTCTTAAGTTCATAGCATCCAGGTGGGTTTTGGTATCGAACACCCATGACAAATAATTATGGCAGCACTATCACAAAATATTGTATTTATATTAGAAACTTGATATGTACTAAATATGCAAAATAACATTTAATTTATAATTATAATAAAGAGGAAAAAAAACGTACCAACCTTTAGGATCTACCTTCAGCGAGGGAAGCAACAAGAGCTTGTGCCGATAACGTGTTGTAAAATTGAAGAGCATAACGAGAATACAGATATGGATAAAATATAGTATAATAATAAAATGAAATGAAATGAAATGAAATAACGAAAATTATAAAAATAGGATAACATAAAAATTCAAAGTGAGATTTTTTTAAAGTGTATTTCATGATCCACTAAATGTCATTATTTATTAGCAAAGTAGTAAGTAGGATGTGGTCTTATATAGACACCAAACATGAATAACTACAAGGCACGTGGACAACATGAAGATTGACACATGACTTTTAGAACACTAAGCATTAGGCATCTATATTATAATATTTATAATATGTAAATATTTAATATTGGTAATGGTAACTCGATATATCAACATATATTAAGGTAAAAAGGACAAAACTTGATTAAAAAATACTGTGAAATTTATAGTAAAATTAGACTTATTTAAGTAATAAAATATGACTTTAAGTATATACATCAATAATAAGAAGCATTGATAATGGAATAATAGATAATACTGAAAACTAAAAAAATGATTATGATTTGAATATTAAGTTACAGAGTGTACAATTGATGAATTAGTAGTTTAGTTTACAATCAAGTATAATCAAATTAGTTAAGTAAAATTGGCCTATTTACAATCAATATTTCCTTAAAAAAAATTGTATTTTCAATATATTATTAGAAGTTAAATTGAATTTTAAAACAAAAATGTTGGAAAAAAAGCACAAGGTAAAGAGATGATTAAGATTATGGGTACCATTGATAATAATACGAGTTATTGTTCTTTCAAAGTTGGAATAATTAGGATTACTAGTGTTGTAAACGCACTCGTGTTAAAGAAAAACGCATGCAATTCTATATATATGATAAACTCATATAAAAGTATTCTTTAAGTGAGAAACTGCTTCACTAATGCACTTTAATGCAATAATCGGAAAATTCTACTAAGTGTTGTAGACAAGGCCAACGCAAGGGGTATGCGTCCAAACTACTCGATGCATGGAAGATACATTCGACTTGTGCAATTCATGTCAAATCATCAACTTGCAGACATGGGCATCTGATTGACGATGTCTAATCAAAGCAAAGTGGCAGGTGACTATCTCAGGGTATGGAATTTAATGTAATCATATCACCAAGTGGCTAAGTGATTACCTGTATAAAGGGAAGCTACTTGCAAGAGAAACAGTTAGAAAATCAGACAGTAGACAGTTAGCCAGTAGTTAGTCATTTTTCACCTTTGTCATCTACAAATAAGGAATAGGAGGGATGAACACCATTTTCCATCATTAATAACGAGGTGTTGTAGGAGAGAAGCTTGAGAGAGACATCTTCTTCAACTCCTCCACCAACTTGGCCACAATAAGCATTAAAAATAAACCAGAAAGGACAAGAGATGTGGCTTGACTTCTTCCTTTTTATTTGCATTCTCATTTACCATTCACTTTATTGAATTAATATTGTTTGTACCAAAACTTATATCTAAAACTGATATCTTCAATTCAATCTCATTTTCGACCATTCTCCACACTTCCACCTATTTATTTTCTAAGTTATTTGTGTTTGTGCACTTCCTGGCTCGATAAATCCATAAAGTTTATGATTGAATCTACCTGATTAGTTAATTGAAGTGAAAAATTAGTTAAGTCACTCGAGAGAGTAATTAATTGTTGAACGCATCAAGCTAGAGCATAAAGTAATTTTAGAGATAAAATTGTTCATGTTTTTTACTTGTTCTTTGTAAGTAACGCATGCACCCTAGAGATAGGACTAAGCGTGACATCCACATTGAGAAATGTTGAACATGAATTAAAGAACAAATTTCCAACGCATCACGCATACACTTAGATTTTAGCAGACATCCATACCATCTCCATATTCATTGCCATTGCGCTTATATAGTCTTGTTGTTCCCACTAGAAAATTTACGCATACCATCTACACTTAAGTCATTCATCCACGAACCTTTTTCTTTCCTCTTTAAACTTCTATATCCTCTTGCATGCACACCAGTAGTTAGTGTAAATAACCAACGTCTATCAAATAATTAAGAACTCTCTACAATAGATTCAAAGACCAACCTTGCGTTAGTATACTCTAGAATCTCTACGTTCGATCTTAGGCTTACCTAGACACTTAGGCTAGATTTATACTTGGGTTTAGCTTAAGAAGACTTGTACACATTAGTAAGATGTGGATACATATCATCAGTCCAATGTATCGTAACTTTTGCATATCAATAGATTGATTAAATATCCTCATCGTTTACCATCGTAATCAATCATTCATCATCTTCCATCATTATAAATATGATGGAGAATTAAAGAAAGCGAACCATAGAGGTTGAAAAAATAACAACATAATATAAATTATATAATATACAAAGAAAAATTACACAGTGAGATAATTCAAAAGTAGATAAGAGGAGTGATGATGTTTGTGTTGAATGAGAAATATTGGACCGATCGTAAATTGCCACGTATTTCTCAAATTAATGGGTAAATTACAAAATCATCAAGTTTATGACTAATTAAAAATTGACATGTGTCCCAGATTAAAATCGAATACAATAGATGGCCAATCCTAATGATGCCATGTGTTTTTTTGTCTCGAACGGTTAGATCAAATTAATTATTTTGGTCCAATTAAACATTAAGATTTGGATTGAATCAAATCCAATGAGTTAATCTCAAGGGTTAGACTTGAACCAACTAAGCCCAACCCCACTAGAAAACGCTAGAGAAGTTCTCCTTCATTTTGAGGGTTGAAATTTTAGACTCCAAAGAGCTTAGATAGAATTATCTACAATCGAAAGCCTCCATGATTCCTAAAGACTGAACCACTCCTTGAAGCTTGAGTTTTGAGGATACAATCATTTTTCTAAGACTTCTATTTCAAGAACATCACACACTCCGTTTCCTCAAATCGAATGTACTCATTCGAACATAAAAAATTAGAGGATCGACAAGCTAGAGGTAGATTCAAGCAGATCACATAAGCCAAAGGCCAACCTAAATATATCAATAATCCAGAGGTCGATCCAAATCAATCAACAAGCTGGATGTTGATCCAAGTAGATCAACAAGTCAGAGGTCGATCTAAGTAAATCAATAAGCTAGAAGTTAACACCAGTTGATCAACAAGCCAAAGGCCGATCCAAGGTGATTCAACAAGCCAAAGGTCGATCTAAGTTGATTCAACAAACGAGAAGCCAATCCAATTCGATCAACAAGCGAAAGGTCAACCCAAACTAATCAACAAGCGAGAAGCCGATTCAAGTTCATCAACAAGTCAAGGGTCGATTCAAGTCGATTAACCAATCCAAGAATCGCTCCTCCAAAAAGATCATCAAGTCCAAAAGGACGATCCTCCAAAAAGATAAACAAGTTCAAAAGGTCGATCATCTAAGAATATCATCAAGCTCAAAGGCCGATCATCCAAGAAGATCATCAAGATGAAGGATTAAAGTTTATTTTTCGAGAGAAATATTCAAAGGATCAAATATTAGAGATTATATTCACAATACCAAAACTAACGCAAATACAAAATTCAAACTCCATGAAACACGTTTTTCTGGAAATCTTGTGTGAACAATTTGTGAACGAGAGAGAAAAACAAACTATAAATTATGAAAATACATATAAGTTTTATATAATAATTGATAAAAAAAGAAAAGATAAGTAGGACAAAAAAATGAAAAATGAAAAACAACAGGGAAACAAATATGCTAAAAAAAACTTCATAGGGTATATGTTACATGTGATATAATATTAACTATAGGTTATAAATTACATGTGATATAACATATAGTTCAAGTATATATCAAAGCGATTTATATATATATATATATATTAAGTCCAAATTTATAATTTAAATTTAATTATTTCAATTTTAATGGGGGGAGTTACAACTTCCTCACCCTATCTCTCATTCTTTCACGTAACAAATGAGGAGAAAGAAAGTTCTCTCACTCTCACTGGTTATTCTCCTTCTCTTTATGATGTTTATAGAGAATATTTTTTTTTCTGAATTATATTCTC
The DNA here is from genome assembly GCF_027475165.1 of Benincasa hispida. NCBI lineage: Eukaryota > Viridiplantae > Streptophyta > Magnoliopsida > Cucurbitales > Cucurbitaceae > Benincasa > Benincasa hispida. Next base: position 46,275,642 of record NC_143488.1, read on the forward strand.
CTTCCCTTTTGCCAAACTTATGTGCAAGCCCACAACTCTGCACCGTTTTCGTCCCTAAGAATAACGGGGAAGACCCTGTGATGGTGTCCTGTAGGGTTGGCAACGGGGCCGGGGCGGGGTTGGGGGCATCCCCCATCCCCGGCCCCGTGGGGAAAATTCTCCCCCATCCCCGCCATTTGAAGGCGGGGACGGGGGCGGGGGCGGGATTCTTTGTCAGGGAAACGGGGTCCCCACGGGGATTCCCCATTTTTCTAATTAAAATTTTATTTTATTTAAAATTTGATTAAATTTTGGGCTTGACTTTTGGGCTTAGATTTAGAATTTAGATATTTAATATTGGGCTCCACGATACTATAAATCTATACATTATAAACATACATATAAATAAGTTATTTTATATATTATAAATATGTATTTATAAAATATTAGAAATATACAGATATCAAATCGGGGTCGGGGCGGGGATACCGTCCCCGTCCTCGTCCTCGTCCCCGGACGGGGCTCCGAAAAATTTCTTCGGTTTGACCCCCCAATCGGGGCCCGTGGGAAATTTGCCAAGCCCAGTGTCTGGTTGTGATGTTCGTGGGATTGAGAGAAGATGATGTGAATTGGAGAGGAACATGAAGAATTGGTCTTTAATGAATAAGTGATTTTTTAATCCATTCCTTTCTAATTTGCACTGTAGAAAGCATGCTTAAGTTTATGTTTTTCCATGGTTTCCATCACTCTGAATTTTATGTGCTATGTAAAACGAAATTTAGAGATTAGTGCGCCTAATTGCTTATGTTGCGGGAAATTTCGATCCCTTCACTAACCAGGACCCAACTTAGTATGTTGTAGTGGAGCAATTATGTAACAACTAGATTTATAGGCTTATACTAGGCCGTTATTACATACATGCATAAATCTCAAAACGACTATTTTCATAAATTTTGACTAAAATCAAAAGAATTTTATTAAATAGATAGCTTTTGTAAAACCTAAATAATCGAAAATCTTTGGTCGGAGTCCACCTGAAATAAAAATAAATTTCATGGCGCTATGTAAATAAAAATTTTAAACACTATAACTCGAAGTTCAAACATAAATACTGGAACTTAAAACATCAAAATATGAAAACATGAACGGAAACATCTGTCTGGTCCTAATGACACGGTCACAGATTCCTTCTGTAATTCGCATGGTGTGTCCTCATCCTACTTGAAAAACATAACATAATAAAGAATGTGTATAAAATACTCAGTAAGTAACTCCACTGCCAGGATCAAGCTATGCATTTATGTCCAATAAACTTCCTAGTGAGACATGCAAAAACTTCTACTAACCATGAATGGTTATCTGGTAAATGGTTTAACTTGACCTACCATAGATGAGATGTATCCACAAACCTCTGGTGAAATCCCGAAGGAGATCACAAACCTATGGTGAAATCCCAAAGAAGATCACGAACCTCTAGTGAAATCGTGAGGAGATCGCTAAACTCTGGTGAATCCTGAATGAGACACTAACCTTTGGTGAATCCTGTATGAAACACATACATCTAGTAAAATCCCGAAAGTGATTACTAACCTCTGGTGAAATCCCGAAGGAGATCATTAACCTCTATTAAATTCCAAAGGAAACACAAACCTCTAGTGAATCCCGAAGGAAACACTAACCTCTGGTGAATCTAGAAGGAGATCCCTGACCTCTGGTGAAATCTTGAAGGAGATCATTTTGTGTGACTTTTAAAATTTGAACAATTAGAACGACCACCGTAAAAACAATAATAATTTCTTCCTCTGCCACGGTCACGACTCGACCGCGATTATCAACATTCACAACATTCACTTATGGGAATGGTGTTGTTCCAGTTGGTCGAGATTCATGATTTTTCATCAATAACTCGTTATTTTGTTCGACCACTAGAAGACATTAAGTTAGTTTATAATACCGTTTAAAACATTTCTCTTGATATTGCTATTGCAGAAGCATATTCGAAATGTAGAAAAATGTCTCTAACAATATTTAAAATTTTGGAGCCTCAAGTGCATCCATTTACAATGAGCTTTAGGAAGAAAAATATTTTATGATGATCATATTTTTATGGCATGCTGGTGTATTTTGCCATCAAACACTAATGACAAATAATTATAGCCATTAATATCAAATGCTACAAAATATAATTTTGTAATATTTTTTCATAGTAACACAATTACAAAATATTATATTTATATTATAAATTTAATAGATATTAAATATGCAAATAACATTAAATTTATTAATTACAACGACGAGGAAAAACCTGACATACCTTTAGGACCTACTTTAGCGAAAAAAACAATAGGAGCTTGTGCTAATAATATGTCATTAACTCGAGGAAGAACATAGATATCAATAAAATATAATATTAAAATAAAATAAAATAAAATAAAATAAAAATTTTAAAATCAAATAAATTAAATAAATTAAATAAACAAAATATAAAACAAGAGATTCTTCTAAATTCTTCAATTTTCATGGAATTTGCGGATGCTAAAACCCTACCAAATGCTACAATCATTGGGTAAGTAGGAGGTGACACTAATAATGAGCGTGTAGTGTTGAGACACATGAATAATACTTGAAAAATGATGGCATGATCAATAGATATTAAACATGAATATGAACCTCTAATATCGTAATATTTATAATAAAAGTGAGTTATTTATTAATTTATTTTTGAAATATGGGAATTCTAATATTGAAATATAGAAAAAACATGTTAAAAGATTAAAAATTTCAAAATTCATAAATTGTTTTGAGTGAATCTTAAACCCATGTATGAATGCAAAGACTCCCTCAAAATATCTGCCCGAAACGCGGTGGGGTCCACAAAACCAACGGCCGATTTAAAACATAATCGCCGCAGTGATCTACTGAAGGAAGGAAAACGAACGGCGTAGATTCAAGTAGAACGGCGATTACTACATCCACGATTTATCGATTTATATCTCACACGTGCGAATATGTTGAAACCCTAAAACCCGCACCGAATACAAAACCCGCGTCTTATAAATATAGAAGTAAAGCCTCCACTTCATACTTACCGTTCCCTCAAAACCCTAATCTTTTTTCGACGAGTAGGGTTTTGCAGAGCCTCCATTGTATTCTCCGTTTCCATTGCAATTTTTCTCAAGAATTCTTCCAAAGCTCAGTAAGTTTTTGGTCTATTTCTCTAATGGGCAAGTCCAGCAAGAAGTCTGCTACTAAAGTGCGTATGATTCTTCTCAGAGACGTGTTTTCTTTTCGTTTTGAAACTTTTTTTTTTTACATGATTTGTTGTTGATGGTTTCTTTAATTGTGTTTCTGATTTTGTTTGTTTGATGCAGGTTGATGTAGCTCCGGCTGCAGTCCCGTCTTCTAAGCCTGCGAAGAAAGGTAGCGTATACATTCTCAAGTTTAGCCGATTTGTGTTTTCAGTTATGTATGTTGTTTGCTGCATTATGGTGATCGATGGGGTAATATGGGTTGGTTTTTAATTCCTGTTGGTTGTCGTTAAGTGTTTGGTATGTTGGTGTTCATGAAGGCAAGAGAGCGGCTGAGGAGGTTGTTGAGAAAGAAGTGGTAGCGAAGAAGCAGAAGAGAGACGAGGGCGTTGAGCAGGCAGTTCAGAAACAGAAGGTTGAAGCAAAAACGCAAAAGAAGAAGAAGGTGGAGACCAGTAGTTCCGAGGAAGATTCCTCTTCGGAAGAAGAGACGGTAAACACCATGATAACTATGGACTAGATTCCTTATTTGCTTTTTTTTTTCCATGTTTCTTCTTGGTATCTTCCTCTATGGAATATGAAACTGGTCGGAATTACAATTTGTGTTTCGGGTACTGACAGCATTAATGTGGAATAATTGTTTTGCCTCCATCATGGTAACATATTTGTATTTCCGACAACTGCTAAATAGATCTTCTTTTGTTTTCCTCATTCATTCTTTAGCTACCTGTATTAGTTTTGGTTTACTTTTGTATGATTTGAGTTTCTAAATCGATATATATTTTTCTACACTCTTCTTTTTAACTCATACCAAGTAAATGAATAAAGAAATAACTCCGAACCAAGATAAACTCTTCTTATAAAGGCCCCTCATATATTGATGTTTAGAGATCTTAGTTCACTCCTGATTGTTTTTGTTTTCTTTTGTTTTATTTTTTCGGCATTGATTATAAATTTTTGATTTAACTATTTGATGTTAAACATGGTCAATTTTGGTCAGTGATAAGAGGAAATATGATGTATACTCCAATGTTCAATCATGTTTACCTTTTTTTTTTTTTTTTAAACAATTACAGGAACCTGCTTCTAAAGTTATTCCCTCTTCAAAGAAAGACACTTTGCCCTCTAAAAAGGCTAACGGCGTTGTTGCCCCTGCAAAGAAGAAGCCTGCTAGCAGCAGCAGCTCAGAGGATGATTCCTCAGATTCTGATGAGGTGAGCAAATATACTCCCTCAATATGTTGGGCAATTAAGTAATAATTTCAATTAGTGTTCTTTGAATGAATTTTATTTTTTCTGTGGGTTTTATCAGACAGCATTGATTGGTGTATGAGTGGTAAGCAAGTTTGTTCAGTTATCAGTTTTGATCTATCAAAATTTTCAGGTGCCTGCTTCTAAGGCTGCCACAACATTGAAGAAGGGGCCAAGTGCTGCAAAAAGTAGTACAGTTGCTATCCCTGCCAAAAAGAGCAAGGCATCCAGTAGTTCTGAGGAAGACTCTTCTGAAGATGATTCCGATTCTGATGATGTGAGTTTTTAAACTAAAAATCCAGTGTGGCAATTCGTGGAAGTCTGTTAATTTATTTCCCTGTTCTAGGAACCAAAGGGAAAAGTTATTGCAGCAAAAAAGAGTGTCCCCGCCACTACCCCCAAAGGTAAAGTGGAGTCAAGTAGCTCGGACTCAGATGACAGTTCAGAGGAGGAAGATGTAAGTATTTGATGGGAACATTTAGTAATGGATTATGTGCGGATCTTTCTGTTAATTTTTTTTGTTGATTTCTTTCATTTCAAGAATGCTGCCAAGAATTCTTCTGCTGCTACAACTGTTAAGAAAGATACTGCTGCTGTTTCTAAGAAGAAGGCCGCATCAAGTGATAATTCTGATTCAGATTCTTCAGAAGAGGACGACAGCTCTTCAGATGAAGAGCCTGTAAGTATTATTTACTTGGTAGTAAGTTTTACTTTTAAGATCTGGGGACTTATTGCAGTTGAAATTAACTTTTTCTTAAATGATTCAGAAAAATAAGGAATCCAAAAAAAGCAATGAACTGAAGAAACTGCCTTCATCTGCTAAAAACGGTGCTGCAGCTCCTACAAAAGATGAATCGAGTGATGAGTCTGATTCAGAGAGTTCAGATTCTGATGAAGATGTGAGTTCTACATTAGTATTCCTTTCAGCCTTTTAGTTTGTCTGGCGTTTGATTTTTCCAGAACTAGTTAACTTCCTCAACGGAGTTCTTTCTGAGTCATTGATTTGCCCTTCTTAGGTTCCTGCAGCGAAATCTGCTTCCAAAGCACCTGTTAGTGCTAAAAAGAAAGAGTCTAGCGATAGTTCCGAAGAAAGTGATTCTAATGAGGAAGACAGCGATTCTGACAAGGAAGTGGTATAATGTTACATCTTTCTTGATCTTTAGTGTAGACATTCCTTCCTGCTTTTTGTGTCTGCTTTTAGATTGTAGCAGTCATGCTTAAAAATCTGATATCCTCCTACGTAGCTGTCCTACATTTATGGAACAGCTTCATAATTGCATGACTTCATTGTTATTAATTGGTTGGTTAATTTGATATAGTGCTATATCTTCCTTTATTAAGAATGAAACTATGTGCCTGGGTAATTATTTTCCGAAAAAACATGTTAGAGGATATATTCATTTGTCTCTTTTCTAAACCAACGTTCTCTCTATCAGGCTGCAAAAAAGCCTGCAGCTGTTCCTGCTAAAGCTCAGCTGGCCAAGAAGGTAGAAGAGAGCTCAGACAGCAGTTCTGAGGAAGAGGACGAGGACAATGTGAGTTCTATCTTTGACCACCATTGATTGACAGTTCATCATTTGGTTCTTTCTTGATTTGTTTTACTTGTATAATTTTCATTGACCCTCGTTTTATGAGGGTGAATGCTGTTTCTTTTATGTTTCTTAGCACTGATTGGAATTTGGATTGAAATGTATGTTCTACACGTAGATTTATTTTGTCATCTGTCAATGGTTTTCTTTCCAGGCATTGCATAATTGATTTTAAAATATAAATGCCTAAGAAAGATACACATCTGTATTATGCTACGAGTTTTCTTGACAATACAACATATATAATATTAAATTGTTTATCTTGTCTTTGCAGACTCAAAAGAAATCTGCTGTTCCTTCTGAGAAGAAAGATTCTAAGAAGGTGTTTCTTAAATGTTAATCTGTTTTCTTTATTGAATTTAATCTCCTTTTATTACTTTTGAACATGTGTTAAAGTGCAACACATTTTTGTGTCATGTGAAATGAATCTGAAACATTTTTGTTTATGTAAATAATCCTGCAGAATGACTATAGTGATAGAGTGTTTTTCGAAAGTTAGAATGAGTCTTAGCTCATTATTGTTCTGCAGAAATAATCCTTTAGAGTTACTATAGTTGTAGTGTGCTTTTTGAAGTGGGAATTAGTCTTAGTTCATTATCCTTCTGCAGCAAGAAAAGATGGATGTGGATAGTGACGAGAGTGAGGATGAAGAAGACAGCGATGACAGTTCCAGCGAAAGTGACGAGGAGGAGACAAAACCACAAAAGAAGAAAGTGGTTAGTGTTTGGTGCTATTATGTATACTTTTTTTTTTTAATGTAATTTGAGCATTGATAAAAATTTGATATGTTTAAATAGTAACTGTGCTAGTTCCTTAGATTTTGTAGTAATTGAAAGCACTTGGGTCATCTGCTATAGTAACCCATGATTTACTTCCTTCAAGTTCATCAAAGTTAATGTAGTAATGAAGTTATTCCATGTCAACTTTTTTGGTTATAGGATACTGATGTAGAAATGGTAGATGCCACGTCACCCAAAGCAGTTGCCAAGCAATCAAAGAAAGAAGCAGTAAGTTTTATCTTCACTGTGCTATTCAGTCTCAAGTATAATATCATACATTCAGCAATTAATTTTAATGATATCCATGCAGCCTAAAACTCCTATTACTCCTAAAGATCAGAGTGGTGAATCAAAGACACTATTTGTTGGCAATCTGTCATTTCAAATTGAACAGGCTGATGTGTATGTTAAAGTTTCTTCTTGTGCTATTTTGGTTTTTATTTTCTTCTTGACAGTTCACTTATTGGTAATATGGGGTCTTTGCGTGTGATACTGAACCCATAGGTTATATGAGTTCATTTGGTTCAACAGTTCTCTGCCAGTTCCATCTACTATTTATTGCCGTTGGATTTGTACATACTCTTAATTGAATGTAAAAAATATTGCAGGGAAAATTTCTTTAAAGATGTTGGAAAACCTGTTGATATCCGTTTTGCTTCCGACCATGATGGGAGGTTCAAGGGCTTTGGACACGTTGAGTTTGAGTCACATGAAGTTGCCAAAAAAGTAAGATTCGGTTCCAATCTTATAAGCCTTATGAATTTATTTAGTTCTGTTGGTGGATTGTTCTAGTTTTAAAGAAAAATTTGTGCACAGAAAGTCTACGTGTCTGTTGATTGGTTAAACTTTAGAGTTTGCCCCCTGTTAAATTGTACCTATTCTCCATACATAGATAAAATCTTTGTTTTAGCATTTTTTTTCAATGGTGCACCGACTAGAATGATATTTGATATTTTTCTGTTCAGTTACTCAGAAAATGGCCTTTGTTTATGATATTTGATATATTTAAAATTATTTTTTTATGTCCATGTATTCTTGATCTCTTAATTATTTGATATTTTTGTCACTGCTATGTTCACATTTTGCACTCTACAATATTTCCTCAGGCTCTTGAATTGAACGGTGAACTCCTCTTGAATCGCGAAGTAAGACTTGACTTGGCTAGAGAAAAAGGTTCATACACCCCTTATGACAGGTAAAGATCACAACTTTAGTTTTCTGTATCTTCGTTCTCTGATACTGTTTGCATATTCATATTGACCCATTTCTTTCCCATTCGTTGATATTAATAGCAAAGAGAGGAACAACTCATTCCAGAAAGGTGGAAGGGGCTCAAGTCAAACAATTTTTGTTCGTGGATTTGATAAATCATTAGGGGAGGATGAGGTAATAAGTAATATGCATTTTTATAGCAGTGGTGATACTGTTCTGTGCTGTATCTTACAAAGGCTCTGAAATTCTTATTTGTACAGATTAGAAGTGCCCTACAAGAGCATTTTGCTTCTTGTGGAGACATTACCAGGGTGTCAATTCCAAAAGACTACGAGACTGGCAACGTTAAAGGGTTTGAATTTTGTATTGTATATATCTTGATAAAAAAAATTATGTCTAAAATTTCAAGATTTGTTTTTGGCATCTAAACCCAAATTAGATATTTCGGTCCTGCATTTTCTAAAACTAATGAACATTTTGGTTCAGTTGACATTATTTGAAGTTTTGAGTACTGAAATACCTATTTTATAAGTCAATGCTAATCTTGGTTTGGCATTCTGTTTCCAGGATGGCATACATGGACTTCAGTGATGCTGAAAGCTTCAACAGAGCTCTTGAACTCAATGGCAGTGAACTCCATGGCCAGTACCTAACTGTCGACGAGGCTAAGCCACGTGGAGACAGTGCCGGTGGGAGTGGAAGAGGTGGTGGATGGAGTGGTGGAAGGAGTGGTGGAAGAGGCGGTGGTGACGGTAGAAGTGGTGGGCGATTTGGAAGTGGTGGACGATTTGGTGGCAGAGGAGGACGTGGTGGTGATCGTGGTGGCAGAGGTGGGAGAGGAGGACGTGGAAATTTTAACAAACCAAGCATGACTCCATCTGGTAAATAGAAAAAGATCAATTCTCTTTCACCTCTTATTTTATGGTCTGAAAATTGGAGATCTCATGAATGTTGTTGAAAATGTGAATGCAGGAAAGAAAACCACATTTGGTGATGATGAATAAAAGAGAGGACCAAATTAATGGTGTGTTTCCCCAGCAAACTCAAAAAATGGGATCTATCGGTGTCTCATGTAGAAAGGGAAAAAATGTAAAAGCAAATGGGGAAATCAAAGTTTTGGCAGTGGGAGAAAAAGACATGTTAGTATTAGTAGTAGCTGAGTGTGATTGCTTCTTTTTATGAAAACTCTTTAATTTTTATTGTTCTTTAATATTTTTTTCCCTAAAGTTAAAATGGTTACTGACAACTTGATATATTTAGCATTAATACAATCAAAACATATGTCCTTTTTTTTCTCCCCAAAAAAAAAGAAAAGAAAAGAAAAAATCATATGCCCTTCTACTTTGCATGGGTTGGTAGATTTTTTGTAATATTTTCTAGTCAAATTTTTATACCTGTTGTTTTCACCAAGTTTTCTTTATTCCTACATTAATTACCATCTCAAAGTTCAGATTTTTTTAATCGAATTATATGAAGTCAATGCAATAGTTAATATTTTAAGGTTCAGTCAGAAAAATTGTGTTCGAGAAAAGGAAGGCTTTATTGCTTTGGGTATATATGATGAGATTGTCAAGTCAACATGAAAAGTTTGGTTCCTTGGTAAAGGTGATTTTAAAAATTCAGATAAAAGAAGTGATGCTTGCAATTTGCCAGACTAAGGCTACAGGAAAAATATATATTATTTAATTTTTAAATTAAGGTTCGCTTGGTAAAATGTTGATCTGGTAATAGTTTTTTTTTTTAATTTTTTTTTAAAGATGTAAATCATTATAAAAATAGAAAAAAATAGGCTTGATTTTAAAAACAATAATATGAAACAACATAGTGACAAACGTTGTCGTCAAGTCAACATGAATAAGTTTAAATAAATGTGAAAAAGCGGTGTTTAAGTTGTTTTAAATCGACAAACTAAAGTATTTTAAATCTTTTCCTTCTCTCTTTTATTATTCTCTCTCCTCCCTTCAAAATCCCATCTTTCTTTTTCATTTTTCAATCATAATCAAATTCGCTGTCGTTTTTGCTTTGATTTCTCCCTAAGATCTCAACCATCTTTTCTCGCATTACCCTTGCTCAAACTACATTGATGCAGCCATAAGCTTGTAGCTCCAATACCGTCTCCTAATTTGACATTCCATGTGAAGAGAGAATTCTTGAGACATTCTCTCTAAAAGGAGGAAGGAATTTGGGACATAAAGAGTAATAAACATGCTTGTAGTTCCAAGTTTGACATTATGTTTTTCACGTCAACCATCAAGTCGTTTTTGTGTTTAAATAATTTTAATGACTTAATGATTAATAGAGTGACCTTAAACTTATTCCAAAAAAACTTAGGATTAAAACGATCCATTTGATACAAAAATATACTTTTCATGATGAAGTTTTTTACCCATGCTTTCCATACATTGTCATGTCATCAATGCTACGAGAAATTGAGACATCCTTATTATCTAATGGTAATTGTTGTTTGTGTGAAAACTAGTACTAATATTTTATTTTGAAATGAAACAAACAAATTAGTTTTCAAAAAAGTAATAACAGATTGTTTCAACGAAAAGAAAAAAAGAAAAAAAAAAGCAGACGATGGTAGATTTAACTGAACTTTCAAGTCCAAGCAAAAAGCCTTACTCTCCCCATTAAATTTTAATTTCTAAAAGTAAAAGTAAAAATATTATTAGAAAACAGAGAAAAAGATTTCGGGTGTGTCTGAAATATATTTTCAAGTATTTAATTTAAAAATAGATTATTTTGAAAAAAACTGAAGGATTTGACAACCACACAAAATAGCTTTTCAAGTATATTTTAATAAATTCTTATAAAAAGTGTTTAAATAAAAATAAGTATTTTTAAAAACAATTTTTTCTCAAGTTAATCCAAATAGGTCATTCGTTATTATTAATTTTAAGAATTATCTCGACATCTTCCATTATTATAAAACAAACATAAGATGTCCACTCCACAGACATTTTAGATTCCTAAGAAATAAACGACCTAACGAGAATAACCTAAGCAATTAATAAAAATGGAAGGACTAAAAAGAAAATAAAAATTTCCCTTAAATTATTCCTAGTCAATCAGAATCAGATACCCTTTACCCCAATGAATATTCAAAGGACCAGATTCCCCAGAGACTTTCTAAATTATTTTTTATTTAAGAATATTTTCAAAGTCTCCATTGCATGCCTGTGGACCCCATCAAAGCTTAACTGTCACTGGGACCCACGCGCTTCGGCCTAGAAAACCAAGCCAGACAGTTCAATTTACGTGTATTTTGCCGAAATTTCCAGTGGGCCCACCGACAAATTACGGCCCACATACCTTTTGGATTTGGGTCTCTACTGTAGTGGGCCGGCCCAATAGATTATTCAAATTATAAAAATATTTTAATATCTAAATGGTAAATATAATCGTCAAAATTCTATAATTGTGGGATATATTTTTTTCCTTTGAGGAGGTTTGTGAAAGAACGAAGAAAAAAGAAGAGAAGAAAAACGAGCGAAAATCTTTCATTATTTTTTTCCAGGAAATTTTGGATTGTGAATTTTTTATCTGGAAAGGCGAAAATATTCTTTAACGATTTTCATTCGACTCAGATCTAGGGTTCTTTTTTCGTGTTCTTGTTCATCCTGATTATCGCAGATTGTTTTCCGAGACGATTCTTTTTGTGGTCTTTGATTTGGATCGATTTTTCAATTTTGGTTGATTGGATGATGGTTTTTCTTTCTTGACGGAAATTGATTTTGATGGTGGATTTGAGAGGCGCAGATGGAAAGGGGGCGGATGAACGGAAATGGGAATTGTGATTATAGTTATGAAAGCAATGGTTATCATTCGTTAGATCTAGTGGATGTCTATGGAGACAGCACGCTTGATAGAAGAAGCTCTGGGAAGACGTCGCAGGTTGCATCTTCTTCGAATTGCATCGTGCATCCGGTTTCTAAATTAGATACTCTTGCTGGAGTTGCAATCAAGTATGGTGTTGAGGTAAACTACACTTCAGAATTTTGAATTAGTTTATAGTATATAGAGAATTTTTTAATTTGCATTAGGCTGTAATGGTCTCAAATTTATTTCAGTCGCCGTTATGATGAGAAAACATTATGTTGCCTTTTCTCCTCTTTTTATATTTAGATTTTTTTATAATGAATCTACAAAGCTATAATTACTCTCTTTCCTTTTTGGCCTGGCATGATTTCTAAAGGTACCAGATCGATGACAACTCATTCGTACCTGAAATTTTCTGCTATGACGAAATGAGAATTATGACGGATTTTTATTGAAAATTGAATGAACCAGAACTTTTCCCCCCCTCCTGAGATAATCATTGTACTAGCATGGACCGGTACAGATGTTTATCAGATCTTTCCTGTTTTCCCATAGTCCCACATAAAAGGGGCGGAGCGGGAGTTTTTGTTGGGTGGCAAACATTTGTGAAATAAAATATTAGGGAAAATATCTATAAATTCTGGGATTACACTAGCAATTATATCAATTTATTTCATATGGATAAAGTTACTCTTTGAAAATCCTCCATCCAGCAATTCTAATGATCCATTTTGTTAATCCTACTAGAAGTGAGTCAATGTGACAATTTAGGAGTATAAATGAAATGAATATATGTTTCATACAAGATTTTTCAAACGAAATTTAATGGAGGTATAAACTAATACACTTCTGAAAACTTAAGATTTTCATTGATATTAGTTCAAGGTTTTAATTGGCACAATTTTTAAAGTTTAGGAGTATAAATTGATATTTTCCTCTAAACTTAACCAGCCTTAAAATCACACAGTAATTTTATAGGAGAACTGTAATATTTATTGAAAAAAATCAAAATTCAAAGGGTCAAAGTTCTTATTTCTAAGTTATGTAATGAGAGTTCTAAGAAACTTTAGAGTTAAAAGAAAACTACGCCTTCTATACTTAGCTCCCCCACTGACTACTTAGGGTTTGCTAATTGGCCAATCTTATGAATATCGATTTTCTTCTTCTTGTGATAATCGTATAGTAGAAAATTTCACTCCAAAGTCGGACAGTATCTTTCATCCACCATCGATGCTATTTGTGATATTGTTTATTGGGTTATCTCAATGAAAATTAGACTGCTTGTGATCTGGGTATACAATGCAGATAGAATACAGTTATCACTGTGTCTTCAAGTATAATTTTTTACAATAAAATGAGTCTTTTAAGATGAAACTGTAATTGTTGTTTATGGTGATTCGTCAGGTTGCAGATATAAAGAAGATGAATGGGCTAGTCACAGACTTTCAAATGTTTGCTCTTAAATCTCTGCAGATACCTCTTCCTGGAAGGCATCCTCCATCTCCTTGTCTATTAGAAGGTCTAAACACTCCAGGGTATGTGTTTGCTGTTTTGATATCTATCATATTGTTTCCACATATTATTGCACAAGAATGCTGTGAGTTGACTCGTTGAGCTGTGTTCAACTCCGTGTTTGAGCTTCGTATTGACTTGCAGAATAGTTATCAGTCACATAGGGCTTGAGGTTAAGGTTGGAGTTCAAGTAGTATTTCTATCTGTAAAACTGTGCTTGGAGTGACCAAAGGGAAGCCATGATGAAAGTATAAATGATATACTAGTGGAGCTAGGGCCATTCTTTTATGTTTGGTGGACGCCTTGGGGCTTTAATGGCTCTTCTTTTTATGATGGGAGGTCATGGGTTGGAATAGTGTATACTGAATAGTTCTTTTGTTAGGAATTGTTGGCGATGGTTGAAGAGTGGCACTGATTGTGATTTGTGAGTGTGGAATGCTATATAGTGATGGCATATATCGTGCTCAGGTGGTTGGATTATACAAAATTGAATGTCAACAAACCTCATGTTGAATGTACAAAGAAATTTAAAAAGTTACAATTGTTATGAATAGTATACCTAGAGTCTCATTCATGGCCCATCCATCATAAATATAATGCAGAGCCTGTCAAATGTTAATGTTTAAGCATAGTTCGCCAATTTTGATTTAATTCGCCAAAACTTTGCTTGTATCTCTTTATTCCCAAGTGTGTAAATTTCTAATTGAAATTTATCCCAAGTGATGTTATTACATTATGTCCATTAAAATTCAATAAGTGGATGATTATAATTTTTCATCCATTATGTTGTGTTGATAAGGGAATCCTTTTGCAGACAGAGCAGCTCCGAAAAGACTCCAAGTCAACTTCTTTCATCGGAATTCTTCGAATCTTTCCAGTCCCTCAAATTGAAGTCTTCCGATCAAAGGGTGTCCCCAGCCATGAGCTCTTTACAAGGTTACTATGGGCTTAAACCATCCGATCAGAAGAGCAGAATTGACGGTTTCGAGATGGCAGTGTACAGAAGCGGAGTCTCCCATTATTTAGAAGACGAGCCTGTCTCTGGGACCCCACAGCATTCGGATTTACTAACACATCACCATCGAAAATCCAAGAGCTTAGTGAACGGATTTCTGGGTGAGAAAGGAGAGTCAGGCGATCCGCAATCTGCAGAAGCCGGGGACGGAGATCCGAAATGGAGTGATAAATTGATCAGAAGGCGCCAGAAATCTGTGGCTGACTTTTCGAATTCTCCCGAAATGCTCTTGAAAGATGACAACAGCAGTGGTGGTAGTAATGGCTTCTCATCGTCAGCTGGAAAAGGCTTATTGGCTCAAAGACCCAAAACTTCTAGTAGAACTAATTTGGCGAGCGACAATGAAGTCGGATTGATTCCAATTCCAATTGGTCTGGGGGATTCGTTTGTGGCTGCCGATGGGTTTGCTGCATTCAGGAAGTCGTCAAGTACATCAAGTTTGCCAGATCAAGAAAATGGCATCACTTCATCAATCTGGTCTCAGGCAATTTCAACTGCTTCGAGACCGATATTTGATGGCTTCCCAAAGCCTTTGACAGGTCGAAGAAACAAAGCTGCACTTGATTAGCTCCATCTGAATTTAAAAAAGAAAAAGAAAAAAGAAGGGGGATAAATTTTCTACCAACTCTTGATCCGTTATTTATCAGAGGTTTGAATATGCCGTCTTTTATAGTTTTAAGAAAGAATACAACTATAGAAGAATTTTTTTTAAAAAGTCAAATCACAGGTCCATTTTGGTTTCGAATTATTAGTTCCTTAAAGATAGAGAGATTGTTTTTGAGAACACAACACAACAGTGAATTGATGGAAGAACACATGCCATCACGTGCTCACGTCTGTTATTTTGTAGGAAATGTATATTAGTTAAATATGGGTCAACTCAGTCGAAACTTTGAAAGGAAAACAATTTTTTTTAAAAGCGTGATGTGTTCAGTTTAATGTATTAGTTGATACTTTTTTGCTATTTCCCTTCCGATTTGTTGAAGATTATTATAATACTACTTTAATTTTCACTATGGCATCAAAATCCAGCTCTCATTCACTGCAATATATAAAGTTTTTTCCTATACATATATTCATCAATTTAAAATAATTGTGAATACCAATCGAATAAAACTTTAAAACGTAAACACTGGATAATTTTTCTTTATCCCACTTCTGTATCTTAGAAATTACAATGCCACTTTCAATTAGAACAACACATTCAAGTAGAGAGCAAATAAGGTACCTCTTTATGAATTGTGCATGATTGTATACCAAAGTCCAATACACCACACCGCTGTTTTAGAAAGTTCATTAAACTGCGCCAAGTAATGAATGAAAATTCTCTCCCAAAACCAAAATGCATACAGCCAAACTTTCAAAGCAGACCACGTCCACTTAAAGTAAATCTAAATCTATCAGATGCAAATTTAAAAAAAAAAAAAAATGCCGAGCATATAAAAAGAGTTTTATGTTTTAAGCATCAGTGCGAGGATAAGGAGTTAAAATGGGGAAATGAAGCTCCTAATTGAACTATTTTGATTATTTTTAAATGATAAAGAAATTATTTTAGAAAATACTTTAAGACGTGAGGGTTGAGAAAAGGGGAATGATATCATGTACAATATAATGAAAGTATTGTATTACATAAAATCTGAAAAGTTGTTTTTTGAGTATCTGGGGACTACCTTTACAACGGGAGTCTGCATAATAAGGAAGGATCAGGCACGTGTGTTGGCACAATAATCCATGTTAAATATAGTCTATCTCAACTTCGCAGCTGTGAGCTATCTCCATGGATATAATGCGACTCTCTCCTCTTTTCCCGGGTTAAAGTAAACATGTCTGAGAATCTCAAAAATTGTTCATCTTTCTCTATCTTAAAATTCTATCAAAACCTGTCACAACATATGGCCACGGACACCCATATCATTTACCGAATACATCATCATCATCTGCAAGCCAAACTAAACATACTCATACAAGCTAGGACGCCCTCCAAATGAATACTTATATTAGTACATAAGTTCCCATACAAACATCAGTGAACAAGCACTTATTCATAGTCTAAAAACTTCTCTGATTTAGATATTATGAGCACATCTAGATAAGTAAGACATGATGTGAAAACTGTTGTCACTTTTTTTTTTTTTTTTTTGGGGGGGGGGGGGGGGGGGGGGGGGGTGGGTGGGTGGGTTATATTATCATACCGATAATTAATCTTCTCTATACCAAAAAGGAAAAAAAAATGTACAACGTCCTTTGCACAATGATCATCAGGTCATTTAGTAAGGCGCATATGGTGACTTAGCACAGTAAGATCAGAGGGGTAAATAGAGTAGTGGCTGCAGAGATGGACGCAAGAAGATCAGAGAGGGAGGTGGCCAAATAAAGAACTGGTTGGTACGGTTTAATCATTTCTCTGAACACCCCTACCATATAGCAGTGGATATAGCATTGGCAAAAGCATTTTGTAAGAGGAAAAATACCAGAGGAATGCAAGAACCTAAGCCTTAACCCTTTCAACTTCCAATACGTAAATATACAAACATATGTTCATTGTCACGAGTGTTCCCAACACCGACAGAAGGGGGTTCCACTGCCAGTGATATTCAGCAACCAAAAAATTTAAGAGCTTGTCCTATGATCGAATGATCAAGTCAACCTCTCACTCTATTTAGGACTGAAGTTCAGAATCCATCCACACTGGCAAACTCCATGGATGCTGACCACCACCCTCAGCTACAGGATCCTACATAAAACCTCCAAAGAAGTTGCCAATGTTGGCACTAAGGGTAGATTCTTCGGGTGCAAAAACCGAAAACCAAGTCCCTTGTCAATCAGTCTGGCCACCTTGTCCCATTTGACATGCCTTTTCCCCTTCAAAAGACCTAATAATTCTAAGATTGCAGATTTGTGTAGGTGATTAATGGATGGTCTCTCTGAACCTATAGGGCTATAATACAACCTTCCCCCAACTTGACTTCCAAAGGTCTAGTTGATGAGGCTGCTACATTTTCCTTGTTCAAGCACAATGCTTTAATGTATGCTAGTCAGAACTTCCCAAGAAATCTGTCAGCATATTGGAGAAATCCTTCAAGTTGGATAACAATCCCCAAGGCAGAACGCAGAAGATTGGGGAGGTTTTTATGCTAAATGGATTTAGAGATTCCATATTCAAATAGCAAACAATTGACATAGATATATGCATTATGCTGAAGTCTCTCCAAAGTGGTCTTTTTGTGATGAAGCTAAATGGTGAACCCAGAAGCCTACTTATAAAAGCTTTACAGAGCCTCAGCCTCGAAAATGGTACAAGTGTACTTTCTTACGAGAAGACATACGACTTGGTGATACGCCTCTCATAGAGATTGTTCCAGACCTTCAAAAATGCTCTCTCATCACATGATGAGAATTCTGAAGAAAGCCTGGAATTACAACTTTTTATTATTTTATCTATATATTTTTTTTATAGATGTCGGGACCTGGGGTTTAGAAAGAAACACGAGAACTTCATTAGAATTTTCTTGTCATATACACAAACCTTTTCTCTCATGAATAACTGAACTTCCATCAAGAAAAAGATGAAAGAATACAAATATACAAAATAAAGCCCACAAAAGAGAGCTGAACTATAGAAAGGGCTCCAATCAAATGAAACAACACCAAGAAGGTAATTATAGAAAGACCTTGTCATTGAAGCCGGGAGAGAAACAAAGAATCTAATAAGAGACCAAACATCATTAGATGATTTCTCTTGGCCCTCGAAGGTTCTTTTATTCTTCTCGCCCCATAGGCCCACAACTTTTTTTTAAAAGAAATGAAAAGGAGAATGGGTAAAAAAAAAAAAAAAAAAGCTTCTCAGACATCTCTCTACAACCCTAAAAGCCGACAAAGCAAAAGTCGAATGCCTTAAGAACAGCTCCAAATAGAACCAGCCAAAACACATCGCCAGAGAATATGATTAAAATCCGTGCTGCACTCTTGCAAAGAATATGACAAAGCAACCTAACAAAAGTTGGACTATCTGCCCAAGACCCAATTCGAAGTGTTCCTTCAGGCATAACCTACTGCACGAAGAACTTAACCTTTGTAGATTCTTCACCCTCCACACAAAGATGGAGAAAAAAAACACTCAATGATGAGGACTGTACCAAACACCAAAGCGAAAATTCCTCAAAGAGACGATTAATATAACCAGGGAATCATAAAGTGTAGGGGTCTGTTTCCAATTGCCTATCTTTAGCTTAAATATCTTCCTATACTTTGTTCGCATCTGAAAAGCGGTACAGTCAGATCCTTCCTTGCAGCGTATAACCCAACCAACAGTCCATTCAAAAGGATGAGCATACCTTCTAACTATGACCTTGTGCCTTCAGGTATCATATTCATGACGGAACCATCAAAGTTTCTCGACCTCATGTTACCATTGCCTAACCCCTTGAGGTACAAAGACTTAAAACACCACCTCTTCCATCTCACGTGCAATCCTTTCCATAATCAAACCCCATACATAAGAAATTTCTCATCAATTTCTCAATCGCCTTGCTCACTGTACTAGGGGCTCTACACAGGAACATAAAGTAGACCAGGATGCTGCTTAGGATAAACTAATTAAGGGTAAGTCTCCCACCTTTGGAGAAAAACCTTTCCCTCAAGAGTGAGCATCTCTCAAATCTTACCTATAACGTGGTCTCAAAACAAAAGAATACCCAAAAGATAAGGAGACCCTTGGGTTTATATGCAAGGGGGAAGACCAAAATAGGACGACGAAAAGGCTCCAACCTACCACCCCACCAAAGTCTCCAATCTACCAAACTTGATAGGATTACAATTTAGACCGAACACCAAAGGAAGTTTGCCGATCCTAAATCCCACCAAGGTCGCCAATCTACCAAACTTGATGCTATAGTTCTTTTGGTTGTTTCTTGGTGTAAATATTCTTCACTCTTTCATCACTATAGCTATAATTCTCTCCTTTAAAAGTGGAGGTTTTATGTAACTTCTTTGATTGGAGGCTTTGCCCATTTTCAATGAAATTATTTCTTCTAAAAAAAGAAAAACTAAGATTCAACCTTTGCCTCTATCAATCCTAAAGAACCCGAACAAAACTCTATTCAAATTAAGAAATGATTCCTTCTTTCTTAAGGAAAAAACATTATTTCATTGGCAAAAAGGAGATGAGACAAGGCCACCTTATTCTCCTCCATCTATAAACCCTCCAGAATGTTACCCGCCACTCATTCAAAATAAATATGTTAGTGGGTTATTTAATGAGTTTTGAGGCAAGGAGCAGCTCTAGATGCCCCAAGGCATAAGCCTCCAGCTTCGTTCCACTGCAAATTCCTACCAGTGGCTTATGTTAGTGGTAGTGGGTTATTTAATGAGTTCAACCTTTCCTTTGTTTATTATTACTGCTCTATATGGATAGGAATTAACGGTTTATTTTTTCATCTTTAGCTTTATTTTTTCTCTCTGAGATGAACATATCCCTACCCATTCACTACTATTTTATTATCGTTTACAAATTTACATCAAATAAATATTTTACGTGCTTCTTAATTTTGTTAAATTGTTTTTTTAGTTCAAAATTTTAATGTTCTTTTTTCTAGTATTTTCTTCTTAAACTTTCTCTTGGTTTTTTCTGTATTCTTATCTTCTAATTATCTAGTTTTTTAGATATCATGTTTAGTTCCAATTAAAGAAGTGATGTATTTCAGTTTTTCGTATGAAAAATACAGCATTAGGAATATGATAATTTTACATTTTTATGATTTTGCTCGCATCAACTCAATTTGAGAAAGAACCTCAAGGCCACATTAAGTTTTCTGAAACAATGAATAATTCTACCAAGGATGTAAATAGCAGAGAGGAAAGACCTCTTGAAGCACAAATGCTGTCCCTTCGGGAACATCCGATCTTGAAGCACAAATGCTTCTCCTAGATTTACCATTGATAAGAATGGAGCACTTAACTATCCTTCTGCAATTGTTTCCTTTTCTCAAAAAAAAAAAACTATCCTTCTGCAACTCTAAACCAGGATCTCCATTTGAACCCAAAATCCATCTCTGCAAGGATCTTATCCAAGAAATCCCAATCCACACATGGTTATAGGTCTTCTCAGTGTCAATCTTAAAGATACCCCTTCCTGCCTACGAGAACCATAACACTCAAATTCTCAATTGTCCTCGGGATCTATAACTCCAATGTAGTTAGTTTAACAGTTTTGGTTACATTCTCTCAAGTTTTTTAAATACATTCTCATCATTCAAAATATGTGTGTGTGCATATATAATATATATATTGTTTCTTCAATTCTCTACAAGTAGAGGATTTCTCTCCCTAGCTTAGATAGCGAACTTTATTTCAATTCAAATATGACATGTTTAGCCACATGGAAAAACTTCGGGAATTGAAGAATGAGTGAATTTATTCTGATCATGAAAATGCCATTTAAAATATATAGAGATTAAAGTGATCTTAAGCATTTGGACTAGCTACCTGAAATGCTACGAGAAACTTCCTAATGATGGAATAAATGCTATTTCAAGCTAGTTATGCAAAACTAATTACAAGAATCAAGACTAGATAACACTAACCAGGTCAGAAACATAAGCCTACACTTGGGAGCAAATGTTCCTGGATCAAGTTTGTCAGGATAACTACTATGTACACAGTTCAACCGAGAGCCTCCAAAAGTCTTGACAGCACCTTCAAGTTGTACAAAATTTATGCACATAGCTGATCTTTCTTTACAGTACAAATCAATTGGTATTCCAATTCCATATTGAGCACTGAAAGAACACGATGGAAGTATTCAACAGATGAAAACTCAGAGATTCAGAAGAGAATATGTAGTGAACATTACTACAATGATGCAAGAAAAAACTCACATTGGAAAGAAAAAAACACCTCTTATGTAGGCCGCCAACAATTAAGAGTTGAAATGTCTTGTCTAGACGGCAACATTTGAGGAATGCCATGACCTGTAAAAATGTGATAAGAGACTTTTCTCTATATAAAATTGGGGAAAATGTTCTATAAATTTACAGTTGTTCGTAAAATTAAAATTATGAACAATATAGCACAATAGAAAAGTCACCAGAAATTGGAGTTCCAGATGGAAGACTATTGGAGGCAGGACGCTGAAAACCAATATTATTTGGTGGTCGTTCATAAGGTGGTTGAAAATAGCCTACAAAGATGAATTATATAGCATTAGGATAGTTGATACTGGTAGGTAAGGAAATGTGAATATCAAATTATAATCTTACATTTGGTCTGTTCTAAGATGCTCAAAATCAATGAATGAGTCCATTTCAGTAGAGCATAAATTAAAGCGTAATCCTTATGGGACCAAAATAAAAATTGAATAGTATGTCTTAGATCAAACAAGCCTAGGAACCAAAAAATCCTATTTGGATTTGTAAGTTTTTGAGCAAAAAAGTAGAGATTTCTACTGGTTGGAGGTTTGAGTAAGTGCCAATTTGCTATGTGCTTATTTTATTTTTAAATGAAACCAAGATATAACAAATGTGTGCAAAAGTTGCCCCCACAAAACAAAATAAGAAGCCTCTCCAGATCGCAGAGGATCATAGAAAAACTGTATTTACCAAAGAACTTCTTGCGACTACAAAACCACCAAGACAGACTATACAAGTTGAACACCATTACATAAAACTTCTAAAGAAGCCGGATTTTCAGGAAAACCTTTCGACTCTGCTCCTTCCAACTACACCGAAACAGCACCCTTGCTGCACAATTCCACAACATTTTAGCCATGTTTTTTAACTGCCACCCCATGAGAGCTTCGGAGCCACTTGTCCACATTTCTGGGCAAATAGACTGATCATCCAAATTCATCCAAAAAAAAACCCAAACCTTGAACGCAAAAGGGCAGTGAGGAAGAGATGATCTACTGACATTGTGCAAACACTGCACATGGGGAGACAAAACCCAATCATGCAATTTCTTCTGAATCTTCCGCAGGGACAAAAGGAAGACAACCATCCTCACAATTTTAATATCCAGACCAAACTAGCCAGAGGGGATCTAAACTTAGTAAAAATTTCATGAGTTTAAAAAACACATGGAAGAGAAAGGACTCAAGGGGTCAAAGGATAAAAAAAACTGTCCTTCCCTCCCTCCCCCCTAGTTGAACTGAATAAACATCGTTGATAAGCCCCAACCAACAGTTGAGCTCTCTATGGACTTCATTGGAAACCAGTTCTGTGTTACAACAATCAGCAAAAGGCCCGTCTGTTTCTGAAATGCAACAACTATCAGGTAGAAATGGAGGGAGTCTTTTTTTTTGCGCTGGGGTGGGGGGGTAAGCACCTCAGCTGAGAGCTTGAGATGGTGTGGCCTAAGAGGATAAAAGGAGAGAATTCTCCAAGAATCAAATCAAAGTCATTATCAACCAAAAGTTAATGAATAAATGAGAGAGATTCTCTATTTATATATAGAGAAAATAAAAGCAAATTGAAACTAAATTCTAAATAGGAAACTAAAAAGAATCATGGAATTACCCAAGATTAACCATTTTTTCCCTAGTACTCCCTACATCATGAGAGATCAGTCCCACGTACACTAGCGGTCATGTTCTTCCATAGTGCACCATTAGGTGAATGTCCATAGCCACTTAAGGACATTTGCAAACTTAATGGTCCTAAAGTTGATTTTGAATTTCACGTTTTAAGGCCTTAGCAGGGACAGTAGGGATGGCTCCCCCAAAAGATAAACCATTATTGCGCCTCCCCTTACCAGACCTGCGCATGATAGGGCATTTTAAAACATTGTTATGGGAGTGGGTGATTTTGAATGATTCTAAAAATATATATAAAACAAAGGGAAGTAGCAGGAGTCCTTAGTGGTATATCTCCACACTTTGTCCTTCCATGGAATTAAATCTTCCAATGCTTCTTTATTTTAGAGAAGGAAAACAAAGAGCAATTTTTCTCATTGAAATGAGGCCGAAGGATGAACCCCCATTTAGTCACGATAGTAAAATATTCAGGACTTAAGATTTTTATTTGTCATTATCGTTGGATCGTTTCATGTTTTTCTGTGGAGAATTGACCCCAATACTAGTATTTGAATCTTGTTTATCTTTTGAACATTTTCCTTTATTAACCCTCATTTCTTTCCACGAAGGTTTATTAGTGTGAATATACATATATACCTTTATTTTAGTGTATTTTTATACAAAATGTGCCTCACAAAGAAATGTTTGCACTTTTAGGGTTTTCTTTGTACCTTGCACTTATGCCCTAGAGGGATACTACGTTTTAGCGTGCCTCAAGTGTTAAAAGACATTGCCCACAATGAGGTATTGAAACCAACAACATCCCAGAACTCCCCTTAAAATCTCTTAATGGCTCTAAAATGCCTACCATTCCTCTCAAACCAACTCCCTCAACCAAAGAATGGCGAAAAAGCATGTTCACCAAAGAAAAGCATCCTCCTGTCTGAAACAGGGAAACAACAAAATCTCATCCATCCTAGACAGCAATGCCAGAACAAGTCAACAATACTCCAAAAGCATCTCAAAATCTGTCTATGCATACCACCAACCCCAGAGGATAGCGTCAAGATTCCTACCCACGAATGGGAGCACCACTGATGTCTCGAAAAAAAAGGGAGAATGTTGATGCATGCAAAGTATTCACTCTTCCATGCAAGACCTACTAGGCAAAAAACTTAACCTTCTTTTGGACCTTAATCTCTTTTTTTTTAGGAAGAAGAAGAAGAAGAAGAAGAGAAAGAAAGAAAGAAAAGAGGAAGCAAAATATAATTTTTTTGAAAAGGAAACAAGTCCCTTTATTCATTAAGAAAATGAAGTGAGACTAATGCTCAATTTACAAGGAAGTCATAAGGATCAACAGGTGCACGATCCCCAGACTTGAACTTAGTGTCTTTTTCGTCCCTCAAGTGTGAAAAGAGACATTTTAGTCCCTAAAGTTTGAGAAATGGTTCTAAATAGTCTTAAATTGTTGAGGGCGCTAAGGGGGTGTCAACCTAATTGAGATTTCTGGTGCACCTGCTGATTCTTTTTGTATCCTTGTATTTTGAACATTAGTCTCATTTCATTTCATTTTCTTAATGAATAAAGAGACTTGTTTCCTTTTAAAAAAAAAAGATGGTCTTAAATTGTTGTTGACTAACAAAAATTGATGTGACGGTTAAGTTGACGACTGTATATGGCTGAGTTCGCCATTTTATTAATTTAATACTATATTAGAAGTGAGGTAGTTTCTTCCCATTCTTTCTCCTTCCCAATGTTTTTTCAAAGCTCAAGGCGCAATAAAGCGCAATCGTCTTCTAGAAGGTGTGAAAGGCAAAGACTCTGCCTTCCCAGAAGGAAGCCCTTAAGGCCTTAATACAACCTTTATCCACACCAATAGAGACTAACCTACTCAAAACATCAACTACTAGTAAAAAGAGAAAAAGGGATAGAGGGTCAACCCGCCTCAGATCCCTAGAAGCAAAATCCTCCCTCTCAGCCAATTGTAAAAGTTTACATTCCTCACACACAGATAGCACATTCCATTGGGTTAAGGCATCCAATTTATTTCATAATCTTTGTTTTGTTATCCGCAGTTGTGTATTTGGATCCCTTATAAAGTAGTAAAAAAAGAACACGAAAAAATAAAAAATAAAAGAAGAAGAATAAAGCCACGATATTATCACACCATATTTACGTAACTTCTCCCATCATCAATACATATCTAGACAAAGAATAAAGCCACGATATTATCACACCAAGATAGACAATGAAATATTTACATTTTAATACCTTCCTGGCTGAATGGTGGACCTGGATGTGATGGATTTCTCCCCCCGTTCATCCATACACCTTGACGACTTTCAGTTTTGAATTCATTTGAAGGCATTCTCCACTGTTCATCACTTAAAAACGGCCTCCGTCCATCCATAAGGGATGGCGAAGAATATGAATGATGGTATGGATGAGGAGGATGCTGCTGAACTGGAGGCTTAGCGTAAGAGAAATGAGTTGGTGGGTTTTGAGGTGGGCCAGAAAGCATCTGTCTTTGAATAAAGTTGGGGTTACCTTGCTGATATTGCTGATTTGGTTGAGAAACTGGTGTATTCAGATATATATCATTATGCCCATACTCTGATTGCCTTGAAGAATTAAATCCAGAAGGTTCGATAGAATTGCAGACAGCAGCTGGGACAAAAGAAGGTGCCTGCTGGCCATACATTTCACTTTTAGCAGAAGCATCCACGTGACTTCCATGAGAAGCATTTCCAGCCACCATTGGCACATGCTGATTTCCCTGTGGAAAAGACGCTAAGTACTACCATAGCCATAAAAATAAATTTTCAAGAAGTATATTGATTTCTTACACTAGCTATGCTGCAGTATTCACGGGGTATTGGAGCTTGATAAGGAAGCTGTCCTGAAGGCTGCTGTGAAGATTGAAGCGGTAATATCTGCTGGTTTGGCAAGGGAGGCTGACTGGGTACTGGTGGTTGGGAAATTAATGGTGGTGGAGGTGGTGGTGGAGGGCATGTAGATGGTAGAGGAGGAGGTGGTGGCAATGACGGAAGTGGTGGAGGTGGGAGTGGTGGTGGTGATGGAGAGGATGGAGGTGGAGGTGGGGGTGGTGAAGAAGGTAGGGGTGGGGGTGGAGGAGGAGAATCGAGAGGTAATGGTGGAGAACCTTCTGGCAGAGGGGGAAAATCTGAAGAAGTAATTGATGCAAGTTCTGTTGCTCTATCTGAAGACTGATGTTGAGCATCTATTTCAAAAGAACCATCACCATCCAACGACTTTTCATCCTTTGGATGGCCAGAAACATCTTCCATTTCAAGCTCTCCGTCCACATCCTCTAAGATCCGATGGCGCCTGTCACCCGGAGTAACTGCAGATGCTTCTGCCTCTCCAACACCATGTCTCAGTTCTATCAAAGTTGCATCAGTGGCTTCTTTACATGGAGTGGTAGGAAGATCCTCGTCTTCATCCTCAAATACGTGTGAAGATAAAAACCCAGGCAATTGGAATGTTGCATTGCTGATACAATTCCAGAAAGAGTCACAAAATGATTCATAAAATGCGAAAAATAGAAGGAATGTCACAAGAGCATGTTTCCATTTAATTTAGTTTTTGTTAGTACAAGAAACAAAATCTCAACAAACAAAACTTGTACACTGGTAAGGGAAATTTTATGTCCACCCTACCCCAAACGGCCAAGGAAGATTACCGACACACTTTCTAGAAGAAGTTCATCCGACCCCCAACTCAACATAATCCACTCCAGACAGAATGGTACAATCGAAACTCAATCCCATAGGAAAATATAACGTTGAAATAAGAAATAAACACATTGATGTATGAAATTTACAAAACGATAGCATACAATTATGGAAGTAAAATCACAAGAAACAAATTAGAGGAACTCTTCTGCCATACGAACCAACAAAAGTAGGATAAACATATGCATACTAGACAAACTATCCAAATAATGAAAGAGAACATCTTAAGACATACTCAAAGAAAATTAGCAACATCGATGACAATGTACAGATTGAAAACCAAGTACTGTGGCCAGGGAGGGTAAGTGTTAAAACCATATCGAGACATGTTGTCAACATGTCTCGAGGTTGCCAATAACGAGTTGAGTATATTTGGCTTGAAGGAAAATCCTTTAAAAGGGAACCAAAGGGAGAACTTGTGCATTCTGTCACTCCTAGCTGGAATTCCTTAGAAATGTTTGTTTAAAAAAAGAAAAAAAATCTTTTTTTGATCACTGCCACCTTAATGGTCTTTCAAAGATGAAAACCTCATCTGGACTTGCGTCAAATTAATGCCTGGCTGTCCAATCATTCTATCCATATCTATGCGTGTAGTGACTACGTTAATGCTTTTCTTTGAACTCTTATGCTGGAGAAAGCAACAAGGGTTCTTTTCATAGAATACAGATGTTCCTATTCCTCAGGAGCATATTGTTTTCGTACTTTTTTTTTTTAATTCATGGTATGAAATAACGAAAAGGGAGGAAGCCCCCATCTAACCTCTCCAATTGAATAAGAGAGTAGTAAAGCCATATTCATAGCTTTATCGGGGTGCAAATTACTCAAATCTTTTTGTAACTTGCTTCATGTCTCTTTGTGCTAAATGGAAGGTATTCTCAACTTCCTTAGCTCGGGTAGAGGATTTCCTCCCTCTTCTTTTGCATATTTTAAATTTTCAAATAAGATAATTTGTTATAAAAGAAAAAAAACAAGAGATAATAAGAGAACAAAAACAAAAGCCTTAAAATTCCCAAAAAGTCCTGGCCAAGTGGAACCCTATCGAGCAAACTTTACATTGAAGGCAAAAATCTTTTCAACTTGCATACAAGATTATTCGAGAATACAAGCCAAGAAACCAATCAAATATACTATCAACTTTTTGTACCTACATTAAATACTACCAAATTCCATACCCAATATAACATAAAACTAGATGACTTGGTATTCGAGAACATAGTAGTTCTTTGCTTTCTTTTTAAGGAAGAAAAGGCAAGGATGAAATAATATGCTTGGAAATATGGTATAACAAATTAAATAAAAATAATAATATAAGTTGAAAGCTGAGAGTAAAGTGAAATCCAGACCTTCCGTATTCATCAACAAGCATGCCTTCCATTTCTCTGATTGGATCATCTATGGCTCTCTCAGCACGAGATGGACGTCTGAGGGTGAAACCAATAGATGAATCCTCATTTGATACTCCTATTTCATCCATGTAACGTCGAAGAACAGATTCGGGTAGGATTTTCCTCTCAAGCCAGAGACGAAGAACCTGGAGAGAGTTCCTCAGGAAATATATTCAAAATTATTTCGGCATGATTCATAAGCCTGTAAGGACAGAAGTAAAAATAAGTACCTTGTGACACTGACGACGATTTTCACGAGCTCCAGCACCTGGTGGTGCAGCAGCCCCAAGAAGGCGAGGCAATGCTGCTTGAACTGTAGGAATGTAAGAAGCTCCAGCAATACCTAAGATTAACATAAGAAGAAATTATTATTTTGGTAATCCAATGGAAGCTGCCTTTGAATGCTCCATTAATCAATGAAATTTTCTTTCATAAAGAGTTAAAAAAGAAGAAACACGCCATGGTGAGAAATAGAAATGAAGAGCCTTGTATCATTTCATAAACATAGAAGTAACGTGTTTAGTATTCCCAGTGAAGGACCCTTTTACTTCTAATAACCAATCTTAAGTGCATCTACCTCTTTGAGTGTGCGAGCATTGTGTTATAGAATCCACAAGAAAGAAGAGATCCACTTTGCGATGAAAACTAGGTTCGGTCTCCAACTTCCGGATAAGAAGTTCAACAACCTACAGTTAGATAAGCAGTTAGACACTACAAGGCAACCAGAGATCTTCCAATGGGCATTTATTTGCAAATGATAGACTAGGTCATTTCAAAAGCCAAAACCACGACAACCAGGGTTCCTTTCTAGTTCACAAACCAGTCATTCTTAGGTAAATTTAGCCATCAATCCATAGAATCATACCCATAGCTTAATTAATACAGGGCAACTGCATATGTAACTATCATCCGACAAACTCAAGATGAAGAAGGGTGTAGGATATGGATAAACAAAGAGGGAAAAAGAAGAAGGTTTCATTTCTTCCATTTTGTCATTTATCTCACACACACACACACACTCTTAACAAAAGCAAGGTGAAATCTTTTAATGGTCATTCTAACAACAGCATTTTTAATCCAGGATAATCCAAATCAGGTTAACAGGCATCGCAGTAGGAGCCTACCTCATTGGCAATGCCATATCTGGCACAATCAATAGCCAACCGAGTTGCACGTCCTATACTTTCTTTAGTTCTAGATAAAGTCTCTATCATTCCTTCAAAAGCATCTCGTGCAACAGCTGCCTCAGTGCCACCACTCAGTGAATCTCCAACAGATCTGTGTACTGAGCTGACTCTTTTCTCCTCTACTTCTTCAATATCAATGTGATTTTGTGATGCTAATTGATGTCCTTGAGTTGATGGAGAAGCCACATCCTTTTGATGATAAGATCCCTTCAAGTCTGCCAGCATCAAATGGGTGGTACTAGATAAATGCGGCTGGACTGGAGTAGGACTAGGACTACCATGGACATCAGAGGATAAAATACCAGAACTAAAAATCCCAAGGACTGTGTGTGAATGAGCTTCCCTCCTTTTAGCTTGAGCAGCTGCAATTAGATGTTTCATGGACATGGCAGATTCCGTGACCTTAAAGTCACTGACTAAGTTTCTATTTATTGAGAATTTAAAAAAAAAAAAAAAAAAAAAAAGGTAGTTAATTTGAAAATCATTCAAAAGTTGAAGCTTCGACTCTATATAAGAAAAGAAGAAGAAGAAAGAAAGAAAGAAGATATTAAATGACAAACATTACTACCTTTCACCATGAAGATCATCATGATCCATAGAACTTCCCACCATGGTTGTAGAGTCATTGGCTCGTGATTTTGGAGTAGTTTTAGACTTCTCTCCAGAAGAATGTGACCTACTTTTTTGGAGGATAGATGACTTCTGAGAATTTGAAGTCAAAACCATGGACTTTGCGGAACCCCCCTGGGATTGTTTCTGGACACCAGCATTGGAGGCTTTGATTGGAGGTTTCACAGTCTTCGCTTGTTCCAAAGCTGTAGTGCTATTAGCTAACAAAGGAGACTTTTTCTGTTCCAAAGCTGTAGTGCTATTAGCCAACGAAGGAGACTTTTTCGGGGAAATCAAATTTGGTTTTGCCTCCTTAGGTGGGAGCTGCTCAGATCCTGATTTTGAAGGACTTTCAGAGGCATTAACAGCCACTGGTTTTTCTTGCTGGAATTCTTCAGTCTTAGGTTCTTTAGGAGATGAGGACAAACTCTGCACCTGGCTAGTTGATTCCTTAAAATGGCCATGTTCTGATCCACTAGTTCCATTAACAGTCATGGGAGAAGTAAGAGGGCTTTGATTGTGCTCATCTTTATTCTTACTAGCATCTGGACCATTTGAAGTTGCATCAATATTCCGTGAAGATCCATGAACAGGAGTCTTCGGATCTTCATCATCATCATCAAAAATGCAAACTGCCCTCCTTTTTCTGTTGGAATGATTTGCCAATAGTTTATCATTACTAGAACATGAAGCATCATACCTCTGTGAAAACGGACTCTTTTCATTTTTAGCATCATGAACGGTAGTTGTAGAATCAGACATAGCTTCGAGAGCTCGACGATGTCGCTTTGTCAAAGGCAACACAGTTTCATCACCAGCTGCAGAATTAACAGAATCTGAATGATGACTAGATTTTAAAAGGTTCTCTGATTTAAGAGAGGGCGTCAACCTTTTGAACTCGGATTTTTTAACGACTTTTTCATCAGCCACAACAGGTTTAGGAGAAGAGACAACCTTTATGTTGTTGCTGAGTGATCCCTTACTCTCTCCTATGTCTCCTCGCTTCAACTTTTTGGCAGGACGCAAACTTTCACTCGATCCCAAATCAGATTTTCCTTGTCCAACCTGAGGCATTTTCCCAGTACTAGCTTTGCTTTTGCCCTGTCCCTGTTCCTTAGGACTGCGCCTGGTGTCTGCCACACTATCTTTACCCTTAAAATGTTTTTTATCCCTTGGCAGGTCTTTAGTCTTTTTCCCATGGCCAGATTCAGAATTTGGTTTAAGAGTTCTAGGGCCATGCTCCTTCGTAACTCCACCAGAAGTAAGTTTGCCTTTCTTTCCACCCTTCGAATCCACAACAGATTCTGGAAGATTGGGACGATTATCAGAAATTTCGCTCTTAGATGCTGTGACAGTAGAGCCTTTGCTCTTGTGGTGTTTAGCAGCAGCCTCTTGTTTCTTCTTCGAACTAGCACCTTCCTTTTTGATATTTTGACCGTTAGTTGTAGGTAAACTGTGGAGTTCAGAAGGCTTTTCTGTTTTAGTAATATCTTTATCTGATTCAGATGTCACTGCTTCATTCTTTGGTGCAACATCTAATATACTGTCTTTCTGCTCAGAAGAAATTCCTGAAGACGAATCATCAGACTGATGCGGTTCTGCAGTAGGCTTGATGTCTGGAACATTAGTTTCACCTCGTTTTTGTGAGCAACGCTCAAGTCTAGAGCTATAGTCACCTATGCCTTCATTTACAGCATCGTCATTTGATTCTGCAGGACCCAATTCATCCTTCAAGTCAACATCTAACTCATTATCCACAACCTCATCAGTGCTGGGAGCACCACTTTCAGTTTCCAATCTATCCATATCAACGCTCATACCACTAGTTTTCTCTTTTTGTTTTTCATCAAACGCTGCACATATTTCCCTCACAGCTTGAGCAAATTGAGTTGTTTTACCTTGGCAACGAGCTGATAATTTATTCTTTTCCACAATGGTGAAGGCCTGAATTTCAGCAGGGGCTACAAAAGCTCTGTGAATTTCAATACATGGATAAAGATACTATTAAAAAGTGTAAAAGATATATGTGTGTCCATAGCACATGAATAAGGAGATGAGAGAAAGACACAACAAGTTTATTGAGTACTATAGCACACAGGAGGAGATAAAAGAAAGACCTACAAGAAGTGAATACCCGTAAAAAATGACGGGTGGGTGAAAGAAAAGAACTGGAAATATGACCAATTAAACGATGTTAACATTTGAAAAGAATATGGAAAAAGTACACATCGTTCTAAGTTAAATTTAGCCATCGATAACAAAGAATGTCGCAGAAAGTATTTTAAACCTTTGTACAGTTACAAGAGTGTATTTGAGAACAAGCCTTGACGCATCCAAACTATGCACGTACAAAAAGGTAATGCCAGTAACCAATAGTTAAAGTTATTGATCAAGTGCAGCAATCAAATTCCCAGAAACTTTGACAGAGTTACAGTTTTTGCAATTAAAAATTTAAAGAAGAGGATAAATAAATATAAGCAACCCTATGCCAAACAGTGCATGCAGGAAGCAATTCTCTATGACAATTACAATGAGCGGTACATACCCACTACCAGTATCAAACACCTTTCCAGGCTAATGATCTCATTTATGCAGTCTACACGGCAATTAAAAGCTAAATGCATAAACTAAGTTTTTGTTTATGAGATAGAGAGGGAAAAGCATATACACATGTCAAGCTTATTAAAACAAAAAAACTAAGAAAGAGATACTTACATTTCTAGCGTTCCAAAGAAATGGACAAAACATTTCTTCGGGTCAGGAGATCTCTCCCAGTCCTCGGGCCTGCTAATCTGTAAACATAACACCATCATACCCTTATAACTCCAAATGGCTAAGTAGTTATTCTTGCTCAAATGAATTGATACTCCAAAACCTAGCCACACAGTTACCTTCTCTTTTTTATAAAAACAGCGTAACAATTAGCTTACTACCCCCCCCAAAAATGCTCTCTTTGACCTCAACACTCAATAAAATAATGCCAAGAACATAGGATCATTAACGCTTTTCTTTAGACCTGAGTGATTAAACCTTCCAGTAATCTTTCCATATTTTTATTGTAAGCAACCGGAGCCCTTTATTGTAATTTACATTTTGGTGGCTTCTTTACGGTTATGGTTATAATTTTTCTTCTGCCTCTATATCCAACTTCCATTCCTCCTAGGGAAAGAAAACTTTTTTTTTCTAAGTACAACAGTTGTGGGGATAGTGATTGAACCTCCGACCTCTAGGGGCGAAGGTCATGCCAATTACCACTGAACTTAACCAAGAAACAAGACTTATTGGCCCAAGAGAGAGAACGCATGATTATGTCCTGATCCTAGTTCATAACCGCATACCAAAAACAATATATATTCTCGCATGAGATTTAACCAAATACTTCCATAACCATCTACCAAAAAGAAAACAAAAACCCCGGAGTTGTAACACAAAATACAATCTTGAGGAATAGATGGATACGAGTCGAAGAATTAGAGGAAATGAACAATAACATCAAGCTCGAAAAGTTCTTAAAAGGCCAAACATCGAGTGAGCAACACAAAAACGCAAATAGTATACCATTGAAAAAGGATTCCAGTATGCTGAAAGAAGAAGAGAAGTAGGATGAGACAAACAGGAACGGAAAAAACAAAATTAATCACAGCACCACCTCAACACTGATGAAACTATTACTGCCTGAAAAAACAAAACACACTTCCCAAATTGCAATACACCACATACACGTAAACGCAACAGCGTATTAAAAAGAAAATGGGAAAAGGAAAAAAAAGATATCGAAGATTATACCTTGGCTGGCCAAGGAGGAAAACCCTTAACCTTGGCGAGGACAAGATCTCCCAAACTAAGCTCTCTATTGGCCTTGGCTTTATTTGCTCCGCGTTTCCGACCCGGAGCCATGGTCGTTTATATGAACAACAACGAACAAAAAAAAAACCCTAAAACAAAACAAAAAAATCAAAATCGACGACCTCGGGGCAAAACCCAAACCCAAAATTTCAAAATCCACACAGGCCGAGAAGTATCCACAGGAAAACGCGGAGACGATGGAACCCTCGCCGGCGGTGGATGGCCCCGGCGGTGGTAGGGCTATAGCATCGGGGGCGGAGGGGGGGTTTAGCGGCGGAAATTCAGAAGTGTGATGGAGTGGGAAGGAGGAGAATTTTTGGAGGTGAAGCGGTGGAGTGGAGATGATTTAGAGGAAGATTTGTTGGAGGATTTGAGATTTGGGATATGGGATTGCTTGTCGGAGCCGGTGCCGGAGATGGCGTTGAATATAGAAGAAAGTGAAGTGCAGTAGAGAGAGAGAGAGGGTATTTGGGAGTTTGGGAGAGATTTTGGAGTCGGAGAGGGAAAGCGAGAGACAAAAAGGGAAAGCCAGAAACGTTGAGCGGAGAGAGATATCAAAGTTGGCTCATAGGGTTGTCTCCCACGGCTCCGCCTGCATCCGGGTATACGAATGTAGTTGACCCGACCCGGATTTGAATGCATTTTTATTTTGGAGCAAATTGCAAAAACCTCCCTGAAATATGGTGGTAGTTATAATTGCATCCTTAAACTTTGAATTGTAAATTGGGCCCCTAAACTTCTAAAAGTATTCAAATTGGACCTTCAAACTTATAATAATGGTAGAAATTAGACCCACAAACGATAAAAATTGAACCTTCAAACTTATATAATTACTATATTTTATACAGTTAGGGATGACAAAATTCCCCGCGAGGTCGGATCCCCGACCCATTCAGGATGGAAAATTTTCGATTTGATCGGGTATGGGGGTCAAACCGTGTAAGAATGTATCAGCAACAAGGATCATTTAAGCACTCTAATTCATTCATTTTGGCAAAATATGCATGCTCTTACAGAAAACAAGTGAGTTTCATGACATACCTTTCTAGAACCTCTTCAAAGCTCGATCTCCAGCTGCAATCTTCTCTGAATCTTATTGCAAACCACCTCAAGATCTTCCCCACTATCTCTTGATGCTCTAGATTGAGTTATGAGACTCAAAACAAGCTTGAATCAATGGATGATGAGAACTGTTCATAACAACAATCTGGTTGAAGAACACTTTGTTGAATTTTCTCTAAAATTCTCTCTTGATTGCATGCCCAAAATTCACTCTAAACTCTTCAATATATTGTCCACCATCATGCAAGGAAGAGAGTTGCATGAGTTGCAGCTTATGCTTGGAGTAACACAAGGTAATAGTGATGGCTTTTGTGTGAGCAAGTAAAAGATGGATAATGGATTTCCATTTTGTGTATTGCATTTTCCAATTTTTCAATTTTATCTCAAAATCAAAATTTGATATTTCCAAAATCCATTTTGATTTTAAAAACTGAAAAATAAAATTAATTTCATAAATTATTTTTTAAATAAAACTTAATTAATTTAATATCAAATATTAAATTAATTTTTACACACATCCATCTTTATATATTTAAATCATATTTAAATATAAATTCTCCTATTCCGTTTAATTTTCAAATTAAACACGTGATTATATCTCATATAATTACTAATTCTCTTAATTATAATCTGAACGTTTCAAATTAACTTATCACGCTATTCTATAGCTATTTCATTTACAAGTTAGTAGGGGGACCTCGTGGACCTACAGAGCATGAGCTTCAACGATTTGAGATTGATTGGCTAAACTCATTAGACCAGATTAATCCTCATTCGTTAACTAATGGGTCACTCCACTAAAGCCCATAGTCGCACTCCCCGATATATTATGTCCACATGATTTAACCATAATCAGCAAGTCGACCATTCACAGGCTGTTCGTAATAACTGTTGGGTCAAATATCTATTTTACCCCCCGAGATTACGTTTTTATTCCTCAAGTTCCTATTGATTCTCTAATAAACAACCGGTTTGTGGTCCAATCACTAAACCAATCTCTCTCAGCCCAGTAAGAGGGTGGGGCCCATTGTTCATAACTTGGATTCAGTACTTGAGAGAACAACCTTTCTCCCATACCTAAATTGGGTAGATGTGAACTCTATCTTGCACCCTATATCACCAGCTATCTATTAGGTCTTACCCCTGAAATGGGAGTCTTGTTGAGTCGGCGTTATCAAGCCAACCCTCACTTATGCAAATCTAAGGGTAATCCGAATAAACAGGAGTTCAAAGTTAGCTCAGGATTAAAATCGAGTTACCTAGGTCATCTAAATGAAATAGTTAGTCTTATATAGTAAATAACGTTATAAAATAAGAGTGACTTATTTATTGGTTTGGTCTTATGCAAACTCATTGCATAGAACGCCCCCACTCCTCATGTCATAACATGTACATTTATGATCACATCGTATGTAGCACTTTACAGCTCTTTGTAACAACTACAGAATAGACCGCATCTAATGATGTTATCAAAATAAGATACCCAACCTTATTCATGTACCATAGATCATTTTGACTATTTACTTGAACCTGATTCACTTTTATGTCTCCACATAAAGTTTAAGTACTCGTGCAATAGTCATGAGTTTTAATTTATTGGATTTAGACTTTCTTACAATTTATGAAAACAATAATAAGTATATTGATTATAGAAAATGTTTATCATTTTACAAACTGCGAGTTTTAGGATAATTGAGTCTTCGATCGGAGATGGGAAGGGGATCCCCACCCATCCTTGACCCTGAACCCGATCCCTGCCCTCACCCTGATTTTTTTAATTATTAACACACACATATATATAAACTACTAAAATAGTAGCTTGTTTCAGTTATTTTTTTTAATTTTAATTTTCTAATATAATAATTTTTATAATAAAAAATATTAAAATATTTGTTTAATTTTTAATCTAAACAGATATATGTAACAATAATACTAATTTATTACATAAAATTTACAATTTTAATGTAAATACTGATTTTAGTTTATTTTAAATAATAAAAATAATAAAATAATAAAATAAAAAGCAGAGATTTTTTTTTCGCGAGGACCCGAATCCCCGACCCCATAAAACGGGGATTAAAAATCCTCGTGGGGACGAGGATGGGGAGTGCATCCCTGCCCCAACCCCATTGTCATCCTTATATACAGTTATATAAGTTTGAGAGTTAAATTTTAACATTTGTATAAGTTTGAGAGCTCAAATCCATTCGATAATTAACTTTGTAATTTGTGTCAGAAATACGAGGTTGTTTGGCCCACCAACTTCATAAGTTGGTATTAAAGTTTTATTTGATAACGTTCTCGTTTCCTATTTTTTGTTTCTCATTTTCAAGAACTAGAAACAGAAATATGTTTAGTAACTATTTTCGTTTCTTGTTTATTGAGAAAAAAAGGAACAAAAATAAAAACTTGCTAATTTTTGTTTCTCGTTTCTTGTATATTTTCACTTACATTTTGTCATATTTCATAGGTTAAATATAATTTAAATAAAATAAAAAAATATATAACATGCATTAAAATATAAGAATAATCATCAAATATTTACATTATCAAATACACATCTGTCCCGATGTAAAATTATTAATAATATACAATTTTTTCTATTATTCATACGCTGTTACAATTGGATTTGGTATATTCTTTCTCACTCAAGTCATTTATTTTAAATGATGTCGATTCAAATTTAACTCTATTATATTATTATATAAATGTCGTGATTGTGAAAATATTAAAATGAACCTAAATGAATATCTTAATAGACAAAATTTATATATTATAAAATTATAACTAGTTTCATATGTACGAAAAACAAACCAAGTAAATTTTGAAATAATATATAAAAATGTATATTAACAAAATTAAAATTCAAAATTCAAACAAAATTTATATATAGAGAGAAATTTTGAAATTTGAAAATCAAAATAATATATAAATGTAAATATTTGAAAATTTAAAATTCAAAATTAAATTATGAAAATAAATTTAAATAAAAGGGGAAAATTATAAAAGAAATATAAAAAATATAGAATATAAAAGAAAGAGGGATTTTTTTTTCTTTAAATCTGACTTGAGATTCGATCCCATGATCTTGAAGCAAAAAGCTACTCTAGGGTAGCTTGCTTAACAACAAACCAAATTCCAATTATTTTTTAATTAAGAAACACATTCAAATAAATGAGAAACAACTTAGGAGAAACTATTTTTTTTAGTTTTTCAAATTTGACCCAATTTTTAGAAATATTTTTCAAATTTTAGGGACAAGAAACACGAACGGTTATCAAACATGTTAATCTCTTAAAAATAAGAAACAGAAACATAAAATGAAAATATTATCTAATGGGTTATAAATAACTCAACTTCGATAATAAATCTATAATCTATAATATATTAAAAAGCAAGGATCTTGGATTTTTTTTTTTTTTTACACTTATATTCCTACCTTAATTCACTCATTTACAAAAGATACAAACAAAAATGAATTATAAACAGTATATAAATAATTAATTTTTAGTTATCAATATAGTACACAATTAATTAATTATTAATTATCAATAATAAGTGTAACAGAAACTCAAAGGTTGGAATATAAAAAGTTTCTTATGCTCGAGTTTTTTCCTTGAATTTAATTAAAAAAATGAAAATCTAATAGTTTTAGAATTCAAAAAGTTTCGTAATTCTTAACTTCTACTACTATTATTATCATGTTATTTTTTAGGCTCAAAGTGCTTTCGTTGGTGGTCGATTGATTTCAGATAATATTCTTATCAGTCAAGAATCTCTCCATCATATCTCAAATAAAAGACAAGGGAAGAAAGGTTTGTTGCTATAAAACTTGACATGAGTAGAGCTTATGCTAGGATGGAGGGTTTTTTTTTTAACAAGAATATGCTTCGCATGGGTTATCCTATTTGGGTGGAGAGCCTAATGGACCGTATCTCCATTGTGAAGTATTATGTGCTCGTGAATGAGAAGCCTTTACAAAGTTTCTCTCTACAATAGGGCCTAAAGCAAAGTGATCATTTATCCCCTTGCTTGTTTATTATTGTTGCTGAAAGTTCATCTTCTCTTATTAGTTATGGGTGTTTGGCAATAAATCATATTAGGTGTAACGTAGCTAGAGGAAGTCCTCGTATCTCTCATTTATTATTTGTTGATGACAACCTTTTATTCTGTAATGCATCACATTTGGTTTGCTCCAATATAGAGAAGATTCTTCATATCTATGAACGAGGGTATGGGCAATATGTTAATTTTACCAAATTTGCCATATTATTCAACCCTGGTGTGCCCGATGAATATAAATAGGATTTGGGTAGTATATTAAATGTCAATGTTGTGCATGACTTTGGTAACTACCTGGGACTTCCCTCCCACCTTTGTAGGAAAAAATGTCGATATCTCATATTCCTTAAAGAAAAAGTTAAAAAGATCGTCTTTTCCTGGAAAGGTAAGCTTTTTCTTCGGCGGGGGAGGGGGGTGTTAATAAAGGTTGTTACTCAATCTCTCCCTACTTATGTGATGTATTGTTAAGATGCTTCATGATGAATTTGCTCATGTTATGGCTCAATTTTGGCGGGGCTCTTATGACTTGATTCATTGGTTGAAGTGGGAATTATTGTGCAAACCAAAGATAGAAAGGGATTTTGGATTTAGAGAGCTTGAGGGGTTCAATCAACCTTTACTTGCTAAACAAGCTTGGCGGTTCCTTCAAGACCCTTCTTCTCTGGTTTCTCAAGTTTTCAAATGATGGTATTTCAAGAACGTGGACTTCTTAGAGGTAGAGTGTAACACCCCGCACATTTTATTTAATAATAATGTAATTTTCAGTAACTTTATTATTTAGAAATTCAGTAATTGTCTTTAGTTGGAGGGCATTTTTGGAATTTTGGATTTCAAGTATAAGTGCGGGAATTTAAGTGTTGACGTGAAAATTATTCAGTTTTTGAAATTCAATTTGAAAATTAATTTTCTTTTGAAAAGGAAAGGAAATAAATAGTATAAAGTGCATTAAGGAAATGATTTAAATGTAATTATACTATTTCATTTTTAGTAATTATTATTATTATTTTATAAAATAAAAAGAAACCCATCCCTTCTCCCTCACGCACAAAACCCTTCTCCTCCAAATTTCCTCCTACCGGTCATGACCTCCCTTTGCCGCACGAGCCAAACCCGATCTCGCTACTGCTTCCCTCACTACCCAAACCCGATCTCGCACCACTCGCCCAACCGGAGAGCCGCCGACGGAGTCGCACCGATCTCGCTAGCCGAAGGAGCCATCTGAGTCACTGCCACCTGCTTCGCCCTCGTGCCATTCGATCCGGCTAGTTCAGCCTGCCGCATCTAGCCACGAACGCAGCCGCCGCTCCAGCCTCCTGACCACCGTGCGCCACCGCCACTCTAGCTTTCTGACTGCCGCGTGTCGCACCGTCTTTCAGCAGCTCGACTCTTAGATTTTGGTAAGATCTATTTTGGTGGTTGGGTTTCTTGAAATATTTTGGATGCCTACTAAGTTGGATTAAGGATTAAATTAGTCACATTATTTTGATTTTAGATTTGAGCTTAGAAAATCACAGCAGCGACTGTCTAGCGGATTCAAGATCGTTCGGCAAAAGTTTTGGTAAGAGTTATGTTCCTTATTGTTGATGTGTGGGCATGCTTTGATTACTGAATTAAGTTTGACTTAACCCTTGTATTTTTAAGGTTCCAAGTCGTCGTCCATTGGGATTTAAAATCTGTTAGAAGGATATTTTGGAGTCGAATCTTGGGAGTAGTTGTTGATCAAGTTCTTTGAGTAAGCTTTTGGGTATAGTAGATTTGAATATGAGATTTTGCAATTATTGTTGGACTAAAATTTAATGGTTGTATTCGTATGTTAGGGTCGTTACTTCAAACCGCGGTCATCGTTTGGTTGTCTGATTTTATCTGTGGAATTTCGATTAAGGTAAGTAATCTTACTATTAGAACTGCCCACGGGCCAGGCTTTAGTTGTATGCTAGCATGATAAGTGTATGTTGTGGCAAATGTTAGCATGATAAATTATAGTATGATCTGAATCAAAGTATGTTTTGGCACGAGATCTGAATTGTTTAAATATACACATAGATACTTGAATGCTAGTATGAGATGGTATGTGTTCCCATATGATTGTATCTGATTTGATGATGTTGAAACAAATATGTATGTTGTAGAACTATGATGTTAAGGTATACATGAATGTTGTAGAACATGCTGTTGAGGTATATGTGTATGTGGTAGAGCCATGGTATCGAGGATTACATGTATGTCATAGATTCGTACGGTGACGATCTTGATGTTGAGACCGTGTGAATGTTCTTACTGATTAGTTAGATGCCCATTAGATTTTGTGTTTCCTTCGAGATTCACCAGTTTGTGTTTCCTTTAAGATTCACCAGTTTGTGTTTCCTTCGGGATTCACCAGTTTGTGTTTCCTTTGGGATTCACCAGTTTGTGTTTCCTTCGGGATTCAACAGTTTGTGTTTCTTTCGGGATTCACCAGTTTGTGTCTCTCTGGGGATTTACCAGAGGTAGTGGTCATACTTAACTACAGTAGGATAGGACTCGGTCCACTTCTTGTTTCATGTGTATATGTGCCATAGGTTGGTATTTAAAGGACATAGATTCCCAGCCTGACCCCAGTAGTGGGGTTACTTACTGGGTATTTTATACTTATTTTTTCTCATGTTGTTGTTTCAGGTAAGGGTAGAGATGCACCGGTGATGGACAAGCGGAATTCGTGATCGAGCCACTGGGACTAGTTTTTACGCTTCCGCATAATGAGATTTAGAGTTCTTTTCATGTTTCTCTTAATGCTAGTTTTGACGTTTGAAACCTGTTAGTAAGAATTGTTTTTCATATTTATTTATTAACCTTTATGATTTATGGGTACCCTATTCTTGTTTTAACGTTTTCATTTAATAAAAGACATTTGAACTTCCTTATCTATTTAGCATTTATGACATAAAGGAGTGTCATTTTAAGTGCTATACATGCATGTATTTTAGTAACGGCCTAACTTAAGTCTTAGGGGGTCGGGTCGTTACAGTTGGTATCAGAGCCCATGGTTTGGGTTCTGTAGACTGACTTACTACGTAAGTCTAGATAGTCCCTGTGGCCCAGTAACGGATTTCTCGTCATCGCCAGGTACGTTCTACAACGAAAGTTTCAATGCATATATGAGAACAATAATGTAGTGTTTTAAATGCATGATGTCTGAGAAAGACCCAGAAATAGTTAGTTAACGTATGAATTTATGACAGGACATGGCACCTAAACCTAGAATGAAAAAGCGATGGAAGCAAGAAAGACAGTTAGAGAAGAAAAGCAAGCAGAGAGAGAGCTGAGAGTAGCCAGACTTCTCCGACAACTCCAATTCCGCCTGTGACCCAAGTTGATGAAAAAGCGATGGAAGCAAGAATTAGTGAAGCTGTTGCAACCGCTCTAATGGGAAAGTTGCAGGAACTGGTCTGTAGCATGATGGCAGAACAGCCTGCCCAGACCCAGGCTCAGAAGGAACCGGTGCCACCCGAGCCGTTAAGACAAACCCGACCGCAGGACAAAGACATGCAAGGCCTGTCTCTTGAGGCCAAACATCTGAAGGATTTCCGGAAGTATGACCCTCGCCCCTTTGATGGATCGTTGGGGGACCCCATCAATGCAGAAATGTGGCTGTCATCTATTGAGACAATATTCCGTTTTATGAGGTGCCCGAAAGAGCACAAGCTTCAATATGCAGTTTTCATGCTGATTGGTAATGCGGAAATCTGGTGGCGTTAAGCAGAAAAGATGATTGATACTGGTGGTGAACTTGCAACCTAGGAGCAGTTCAAGGAATGCTTTTATGAGAAGTACTTCTCGGCCAACACCCGATACAATAAACAGGTAGAATTCTTGAACTTGAGGCAAGGGGTTATGTTGGTGGAGGAATACGAGCAAGAATTCGATGAGTTGTCTTGCTTTGCTCCTGAACTAGTTGCCACCGAGGCAGTAAGAACCGAAAGATTTATCCAGGGCCTGAGGAGCGGACTATGGGGGATGGTGCATGCCTTGGATCTCAAGACATATTGCGGCACTACGGGCCGTCGTGAGGATTGATGCCGACTCCTAGGTGGGGGAGGAATACAGGAGGTCGCTCGGGATTGGGACTTTCGTAGGGTAGAAAAGGAAGGTCGAGCACAGGGCTCCTGAACATCAGCAAAAGAGCCAGAACATAGTGAATGCTCCACGTCAGTGGGGAAAACAGGGTTCCCATGCTGTAACTGGCAGAGAGGACAGGCCGATATGTACCATTTGTGGTAAGCAACACTATGGACGTTGTCTAGCCGGCTCTGGGATTTGTTTTTGATGTGGCCAGAAGGGGCATATGTCAGATAGATGCTTGAGGAGGAATGCACCTGAGCACAAGGGCCAGCCCGTAAGCTCATTCCAGGGAGGCTCGAGCCGCCAGCAACAACAGGGGAGGGTTTTTCTACCACTCGGCGTGAGGCCGAGAAGTCAGGCATCGTGGTGACAGGTACACTTCCCATTTTGGGACACCATACTCTCGTTTTATTTGACTCTGGCTCTTCGCACTCGTTTATATCTACTGTATTTGTAAGGCATGCCATGTTAGACTTAGAACCTTTGCCATTTGCATTATCCATTTCCACTCCATCAGGAGATATCATGTTAGCTACATAAAAGATAAAAGCATGTCAGGTAGAGGTAGGCAATCGTGCATTAGATGTAACCCTAATAATTTTAGATATGCGCAATTTTGATGTTATATTGGGCATGGATTGGTTAACTGCTAATCATGCCAGCATAGATTGCTCCCGTAAGGAGGTCATCTTTAACCCTCCTACAGGAACTAGTTTTAAGTTTAAAGGGGTTGGGACCGTAGTCCTACCCAAAGTGATAGCTGCATTGAAGGCCAGTAGACTATTCGACCAAGGAGCCTAGGCTTTATGGCCAGTGTAGTGGACACTAGAGAGAATGAAGTCACCTTGACTTCGAAGCCAATAGTGAGGAATTTTCCAGACGTTTTTCCAGAAGATCTTCCCGGACTGCCCCCGCAGCGGGAGATGGATTTTGCCATTGAATTGGAGCCAGGAACAACCCCTATTTCGAGGACTCCATACAGGATGGCCCCGACAGAGTTGAATGAACTGAAGGTCCAATTGCATGAGTTGTTGGACAAGGGTTTCATACGCCCTAGTGTGTCACCATGGGGTGCACCTGTTTTGTTTGTGAAAAAGAAAGATGGATCATTACGTCTGTGCATTGATTACAGAGAGCTAAACAAGGTGACCGTCAAGAACAAGTATCCCCTTCCTAGGATTGATGATTTGTTTGACCAGTTATAGGGAGCTACGATATTCTCTAAGATTGATCTCCATTCAGGATACCACCAGCTGAGAATAAAGGACAGTGTCATACCCAAGACAACTTTCCGTTCGAGGTATGGACATTATGAGTTCATAGAGATGTCATTTGGTCTAACGAATGCACTAGCAGTGTTCATGGATCTGATGAATAGGGTGTTTAAGGAATTCATCGATACTTTCGTGATTGTTTTTATTGATGACACCTTGATTTATTCCAAGAAAGAGGCCGAGCATGAGGAGCATTTGCGGAAAGTTTTGGAGACGTTGAGGGCCAATAAGCTATATGCTAAGTTTTCTAAATGTGAATTTTGGTTGAAGAGGTGTCCTTCCTAGGGCATGTAGTATCGAAGGAAGATGTCTCTATGGATCCTGCAAAGTTTGAAGCAGTTACGAGTTGGGCTCATCCAACCACAGTCAGTGAGGTGCGTAGTTTTTTGGGG
Organism: Benincasa hispida; assembly: GCF_027475165.1. Taxonomy (NCBI): domain Eukaryota; kingdom Viridiplantae; phylum Streptophyta; class Magnoliopsida; order Cucurbitales; family Cucurbitaceae; genus Benincasa; species Benincasa hispida. Next base: position 46,320,224 of record NC_143488.1, read on the forward strand.
TTAGCAGGCTATTATAGATGATTTGTAAAGGACTTCTCTTGCATAGCCGCCCCACTAACTCAGTTGACCTGGAATGGAGCAACATTTGTTTGGAATGAGGCTTGTGAAAACAGTTTCCATGACCTCAAGCAGAGGCTGGTTTCAACCCCAGTTCTCACAGTACCGGTGGATTATATGGTTTTGTCACTTACAGTGATGCGTCCAAGAAGGGGTTGGGATGCGTATTGATCAGGGTAGAGTAGTTGCTTACGCTTCACGTTAGCTAAAGAAGCATGAACAGAATTATCCCACACATGGCTTGGAGTTAGCAGCAATGGTATTTGCTCTCAAGATTTGGAGACATTACTTATATGGAGAGAAGATACAGATCTTCACCGACCACAAGAGTTTGAAGTATTTTTTCACTCATAAAGAGTTAAACATGAGGCAAAGAAGGTGGTTGGAACTGGTGAAGGATTATGACTGTGAAATTTTGTACCACCCGGGAAAAGCAAACATAGTGGCAGATGCTTTAAGTAGAAAAGTGGCCCATTTAGTAGCCCTCATTACCAGACAGACTCACTCATGCAGGGAACTGGAGAGAGCAGAGATTGCAGTGGCTGTAGGAAGAGTCACGACACAATTAGCATAGTTGTCGGTGCGACCGAGTCTAAGGCAGAAGATTATTGATGCGCAACGAGGCGACTCTTATCTGGAAGAGAGAGTTCGTAGGGTGGAGTCAGGCCAGGATGACGAATTCTCAGTTTTAGCGGAAGGTGGCCTCCTTTATCAAGGGCGTCTATGCGTGCCAGCGGTTAGTGACATTAAAGATGAGTTGTTGTCAGAGGCTCATAGTTCCTTATTTTCAATTCACCCCGGCAACACCAAGATGTATCGGGACCTGGAACATTATTACTGGTGGAATAATATGAAAAGAGAGGTTCGTCAGTAAGTGCTTGGTGTGCAGCAGGTGAAAGCCCCAAGGCAGAAGCCAGCAGGCTTGCTATAGCCATTGAGTGTGTCAGAATGGAAGTGGGAGCATGAATCTATGGACTTCATCGTGGGGTTGCCTCAGACAGTCAAAGGTTTCACTGTGATATGGGTCATTGTAGATAGACTTATGAAGTTAGCACATTTCATACCTGGAAAGCCCACCTTTTCAGTGAATAAGTGGGCATAGATATACATGAAGAAGGTGGTAAGATTGCAATGAGTGCTCGTGTCCATCATGTCAGACAGAGACTCTCGTTTCACGTCTAACTTCTAGAAAAGTCTCCAAGCAGCTTTGGGGACCTGGTCAGACTTCAGTACATCTTTCCACCCTCAAACTGATGGGCAGACAGAGAGATTGAATCAGATACTAGAAGACATGTTGGGGCCTGTGCCTTAGAGTTTTCAGGAAGCTGGGATGCTCACTTGCACTTAATGAAGATTGCTTATAACAACAGCTACCAGTCCACTATTGGAATGTCACCCTTTGAGGCCCTATATGGGAAGAGTTGCAGGTCCCTTGTGTGTTGGGATGAGGTAGGAGAGAGGAAACTGTTAGGACCTGAATTGGTGCAGACCACGAATGAGGCAATACAGAAGATCAGGGCTCGTATATAAACAGCTCAAAGCAGACAGAAGAGTTATGCCAATGTAAGACGTAAGGACTTGGAATTTAAGACTACTGTGAAAGTGTTCTTAAAAGTGGCACCCATGAAAGGTATTCTGGGGTTTGGCAGGAAGGGAAAATCGAGTCCGAGATTTATTGGACCTTTCAAGGTCCTGGAACGAGTTGGCCCTGTAGCTTACCATTTGGCTTTGCCCCCAGCATTGTCTTCAATTCATAATATCTTCCATGTTTCGATGCTAAGGAAGTATGTGACAGACTCGTCCCATGTAGTTGACTACGAGCCCTTACAGTTGAATGACAACTTGAGCTACAAGGAGAAGCCCATAGAGATTTTCGCCAGAGAAGTCCCATGTGAAAGTCCTGTGGCAGAATCACCAGTTCAGGGAAGCCACCTGGGAGCGAGAGGATGAGATGAAGGCCTAGTACCCGGAACTTTTTCAAGGATGAACTTTCGAGGACGAAAGTTCTTTGAGGGGGGAAGAATATAACACCCCGCACATTTTATTTAATAATAATGTAATTTTCAATAACTTTATTATTTGGAAATTCAGTAATTGTCCTTAGTTGGAGGGCATTTTTATAATTTTGGATTTCAAGTAAAGTGCGGGAATTTAAGTATTGATGTGAAAATTATTCAATTTTTGAAATTCAATTTGAAAATTAATAACAGAAATTAATTTTCTTTTGAAAAGAAAAGGAAATAAATAGTATAAAGTGGATTAAGAAATGATTTAAATGTAATTATACTATTTCCTTTTTAGTAATAATAATAATTATTATTTTTATAAAATAAAATAAAAAACCCATCCCTTATCCCTCACACACAAAACCCTTCTCCCCCAAATTTCCTCCTGCCGATTACAACCTCCTTTCGCCGCATGAGCCAAACCCGATCTCGCCGCCGCCTCTCTCACTGCCTAAACCCGATCTCGCACCGCTCGCCTAGCTGGAGAGCCACCGTTGGAGTCGCACCGCTCGTCCAGCCAGAGAGCCGTCGACGGAGTCGCACCGATCTCGCCAGCCGGAGGAGCCATCTGAGTCGCCACCACCTGCTTCACCCTTGCGCCGCTCGATCCAACTAGTTCAACCCACCGCTTCTAGCCACGAATGTCGCCGCCGCTCCAGCCTTCTGACCACTGCACGCCACCGCCGCTCCAACTTCCTGACTGCCGCGTGCCGCGCCGTCTTCCAGCAGCTTGACTCTTAGATTTTGGTAAGATCTATTTTGGTGGTTGGGTTTCTTGAAATATTTTGGATGCCCACTAAGTTGGATTAAGGATTAAATTAGTCGCATTATTTTGATTTTAGATTTGAGCTTGAGAAATCACAGCAGCGACTGTCTAGCGGATTCAAGATCGTTCGGCAAGAGTTTTGGTAAAAGTTATGGTCCTTATTGTTGATTTATGGGCACGTTTTGATTATTGAATTAAGTTTGACTTAACCATTGGGATTTAAAATCTGTTAGAAGGATATTTTGGAGTCGAATCTTGGGAGTTGTTATTGATCAAGTTCTTTGGGTAAGCTTTTGGGTATAGTGGATTTGAATCTGAGATTTTACAATTATTGTTGGACTGAAATTTAATGGTTGTATTCGTATGTTAGGGCCGTTACTTCAAACTGCGGTCATCGTTTGGTTGTTTGATTTTATCTATGGAATTCGATTAAGGTAAGTAATTTTACTATTGGAACTGCCCACGGACCAGACTTTAGTTGTATGCTAGCATAATAAGTGTATGTTATGGTAAATGTTAGCATGATAAATTATAATATGATATGAATCAAAGTAAGCTCTGGCACGAGATCTGAATTGTTTAAATATACACATAAATACTTGAATGCTAGTATGAGATGGTATGTGTTCCCATGTGATTGTATCTGATCTGATGATGTTGAGGCATATATGTATGTTGTAAAACTATGATGTTAAGGTATACATGAATGTTGTAGAATATGCTGTTGAGGTATATGTGTATATGGTAGAGCCATGGTATCGAGGATTACATGTATGTCGTAGATTCGTATGGTGATGATTTTGATGTTGAAACCATGTGAATGTCCTTACTAATTAGTTAGATGCCCATTAGATTTTGTGTTTCCTTCGGGATTCACCAGTTTGTGTTTCCTTCGAGATTCACCAGTATGTGTCTCCTTCGGGATTCACCACAGGTAGTGGGTATACTTAACTACAGTAGGATAGGACTCAGTTCCATTTTTGTTTCATGTGTATATGTGCCATAGGTGGGTATCTAGAGGACATAGATACCCAGGCTGATCCCAGTAGTGGGGTTACTTACTGAGTATTTTATACTCATTCTTTCTCATGTTGTTGTTTCAAGTAAGGGTAGAGATGCATCGGCGATGGACAAGCGGAGTTCGTGATCGAGCCACTGGGACTAGTTTTTACGCTTCCGCATAATGAGATTTAGAGTTCTTTTCATGTTTCTCTTAATGCTAGTTTTGACGTTTGAAACTTGTTAGTAAGAATTGTTTTTCATATTTATTTATTAACCTTTATGATTTATGGGTACCCTATTCTTGTTTTAACGTTTGCATTTAATAAAAGACTTTTGAACTTCCTTATCTATTTAGCATTTATTTCAACATAAAGGAGTGTCATTTTAAGTGCCATGCATGTATGTATTTTAGTAACGGCCTAACTTAAGTCCTAAGGGGTCGGGTCATTACATAGAGTGTGGGAATTCGCTTTCCTTTATTTGGTGAAATACTCTTTGGGGTCATTCTTTGCTCCAAAAAGGTGTCTATCATACCATTTGTAATGGGAAGGACATTTTTGTGTTTCGCCATCCTTGGATACCTAGAGGGAGATCTTTCAAACCCTTAACCCCTATTTCTATGAATAATGAGAGCTCGGTTGTGGTTGATTGTATTACGGAAGATGGCCATTGGGATATTCCCAAACTTAAAACTTTTTTGTGGGATGAAAATGTTAAAAAAATTCTCTCTATACCTATTTTTTGTACCACTATCCTAGATTGTTGGTGTTAGCATTACACTAAAATTGGCATTTTTTCAACTTCAAGCGCATATAAAGTGTATATCCAAGGTCTCTCAGATCCTTCTACTTTGGAAGGGGGTTCGAATGGAACTTAGTGGAAGAATGTTTGGGGATCTATCTTGCCTCAAATAATAATAATATTTCTCTAGAAATTTTTTAACAAGATCCTTCCTACCAATGTTAATCAGAAGTGGTGTGTGTGTATTATGGTAAAGACATTAAATCCGACACTCATATGCTGCTCAAATATAAAAGAGCTGCAAAAATCTGGGACTTTTGCTTACGTGCTACTAGGAGCTTTGTGGGTCCGAGTGGCAATGTTTAAGATGTCTTGATGTAGGTGGCGCGTTGAGAAGGGAGGAGTTCTTGAGGTTTAATGTGATTTATTGGGCAGTGTGGAAATATAAAAATAAGCTAAGATTTGGCTTGCTGCTAGCCCCCTCGAATATAAAGTAAATTGGATTGAATCTTACATTTCTGATATTGGAGATTGAATAGGAAAGCCTTTTATTTTGGCACTTTAGTTTAAATGTTATATAATATAATGGGATATGCATGTTTTTCATTAGTAATTAATATAATTGTTATATTATATAATGAAAATAGCAATGCATTGAGCATGACATTACTTAGTAAATATATAGTTATATTTAACTAATGTCATTTGAATGCATGTTGTAGGTTTTAATAATTCATTAAAATATATATGTTGTATGTTTAATGAGATAAATAAAAATTTATTAAAAAAGAGTTACATGCAAACATAAGATCTTGATTAATTTTAAATGGTCTAAAATTAATTTACTTGGATTTATATTAAGATATTTCTAATATATTATAAATAGGTGAATTTTTATTTTTGTTTTAATAGGATTAAAATGAATGCAGTAAAAGATTAAATCCATAAATATTTGCCTATAAGGGACCTTTGTCTAAATAAGGTTTTGTCTAGGCTGAGGTAATTAAGTTGACAAAACAAAGCATCCCCACCTGGAACCAACCTGAAAGGTGAATTAGTCAAATATTTTATAAGCATGCAATAGATGATTAAAATTTATTAAAATATTTAACGAATGATAATTACGTTGGAAGTAACAAGCATACACGGAAGAATTCAGGATTATTAAGCACTCTAGATCATTATTTTTAGCAACAAATTAAGCATGTTCACACAATAAGAAGGGTTTCCATAAATACTTTTGATGAACTCCTTTTGAACCACGAAATTAACTTCAATGTCCTCAGCTACAAGTTGTGAACCACCAAAAGATCTTTCCTACTATCCTCTAGAAACCTTATATTGAGTTGTGAGACTAAAAAAGAGTAAGAATTTGTAGGGAATTTTAGGAGACAAGGTGAAAATTGCTGAGAAAAAACAAGAACCCTTCTTGAATTTATCTTAGCTCCCAAATTCACATTACATGCCCATTTCTCAGCTCAATCTTATGAGTTTTATTTAAGAGACTCATGCAATTGGATTGCCTTTGAACAAGACAACTACTACTTGATCAATTTGAGTGGAAGATGAGTCAAAATACAAAGAATTGGAAAAACCCACTAAATGGGTTTCCCAATTAAAATGATTTTTCAACTTTTTGAAAATCCATTTTCTTTTTATTTTGGAAAACTAATTTTCAAAATAAACTTTAGATATTCATTATTTAATTAATATCAATTTACACTTTATTTAATTATATATATATAATTATTTCACTAATTAATTTCATATAAAATTAATTATTAATAATTAATTAAACAAATTAATTTGATATCAAATATTAAATTAATTAACCATCAATTCCTCAATCATGAATTTATATTCATGAAATTAATATTTAAATCATATTTAAATATTATCCGATTCTCCAATTTCGTTTAAGTCGGTAATTAAATGTGTAATTATATCGTATCTAATTACTAATTCTCTTAATTCGAATTTGAACGTTTCAAATTTACTCATCATGCTATTCTAAGGTTTATTCTATTTGTGAGGTAGTAGGGAGACCTAATGGGCCTACAGATCATGGGCTCCAACGATATGAGATTAACTAGCTAAACTCTTTAACCTAATTAACCAACATTCATTAACTACCAGGTCACTCCACTAAAACCTAGTAGTTTCACCCCCCCCCCCCACTGTAGATATATTGTGTCCACTCAATATAACCATAATTAGTAAGTTAACCATTCACAAGTTGTTCGTAATAACGACTGGGTTAATAGTTGTTTTACCCCCGAGATTACCTATTGTTCCTTAAGTCCCACTGATCCTCTAATGAACAGATGGTTTGTGATCCAATCATCAAATTGAGTCCCTCTCGGTCCAATAAGAGGGTGGGGTCCCTTGTTTAAGACCCAGAGTCGGCACTTAAGGGAACAACCTCTCTACTATCCCTAAAAGCGAGTAGGAGTGAATTCCATCTTGTACCCTATGTCCCAACTATTTACACGGTCTTATCCTTGAAATGAGAGGCTTATTGAGCCGGCATTGTTGAGCCATCCCTCACCCATGCAAATTTAAGGATAATCCCGAATAATTAAGAGTTCGTAGTTAGATCAAGATTAAGGTTAAGCTACCTAGGTCATCACTTTGAAATAGTCAGTCTTAAACAGTAAATAGCGCTATAAAGTAAGAGTGACTTATTTCTTGGTTCGATCTTATGCAAACTCTTTACATAGGATGCTCCAACTCCTCATGTCACCACATGAATGAATCAGGATCAACTCGTTTATAGCACTTTACAACAAATTGTAACAACTACAGAGTGGGCCGCATCCGTTAGTATTACCAGAATAAGGTACTCAATCTTATTTATATACTATAGATCATCTTGGCTATTTACTCGAACCTGATCCACTCTTATGTATCCATATAAAGTTCAATTACACATGTAATAACCATGGATCTTAAGTTTATTGGATTTATTTCTAAAACAAAATGAGCAATTCATGTATTCAATAACTACTTTATTGAATTAAAACTTCAATAATATCTTTATTGAATAACAGAATAAGTTTATTGTTTGCAAACCATGAGTTTTAGGACATAAAACCCAACAAATCATACGTTGTTAAATATCCAATATAAGTGTTATATTGGACAAATTAACAATGACTTAGATAAATTATTAGTCGGATTTACCTAAATAATAAAAATTGGGTTAAAACACTTAGTGGGAGGAAAAGATAAATATGATATGTCATTTTCTTTTCACGTTCTCTATTAAGGTTCACTCTGTGAGATCTATGCTGGCCTTGTGGCATCCTCAATTTGTGTCCCCTTTGGAAGGTGTTTGATAGGTTAATATCAATGTGAATGGAGAAGATGTTTATAACAAGTGGGAGAGGGAAGTCAATACATCCTATGGTCTCTTTTATTGGTATGCAAATGAGATTTCATGCTTAGTCTCGTGGCATCTCGATTTATGTCCCTCTTTGGAAGGTGTTTGCATCGAGTCGATATTAAGACAAACTCCAGTAATGCATAAGTTCGCTTTAGTTTTTGTCCCAATCAGTTTTTCCCTTTGATTGGCTCATTGAAGCAGAACATTTCCATAGAGGTTTTACCTCTGAAACTAGGATCTAAAATTGAGGATCACACTTACAAGAAATCCTTAAACAAGTTAAAATTTTCTTGAACAAACAAATGGTGACTAATTATTATAGGAATAAAGTTATTTTGGTGTAATAATTGGCTGAGAGTGTCTTAATTCAATGAAGAAGTAACTGATCACTCTTCAGTGACTTTTAAAGGGAGGAGATTCATTGGCATTGTCAATGCTTCAGTGGCTGAAGTATCATTGAAAATTAGATGTCACATAGGGTTTATTAAAAATTTGCTAAACTTGATTAGGTTTAAAGATTTATATACTTTCTAATAGAATAATTTATCTGTTTTCAGCAAATATGACTAGCACAATTACTAACTTGCTAAGTGTTGATAAGTTAACTGGAGAAAACTATAGAACTGGAAAAACACGATAAATACCGTGTTAATCATTGATGGCCTAAAATTTGTCTTGCTTGAGGAGTGTCCTCAGGTCCCCACTCCCAATGCATCGAAAATGTTTGTGATGCATACAAGAGGTGGATGAATGCAAACGAGGAGGCTAGAACATATAACTTAGCCAGCTTAACGAAAGTCTTAGCTAAGAAACATGAACTCATGGTCACTACACAAGAAAATATGGACTCATTGTAAGAGATGCTTGGACAATTGTCCACTTAGATCAAGCACAATGCTTTGAAATTCATTTTCAATGACTGTATGAACGAGGGGAACTCAGCTTGAAAACATGTTCTGTAGTAGTGTTTTTATGAACAACCTTGACTATAACCTTACCACCCTTCAAAAGAATTATAGAATTACGAGTCCTTAATGAAAGTCAAAGGATAAAAAGGAGAGGCAAATGATGCCAATCCCTCTAAAAATTTTCATAGAGGTTTTACCTCTGAAACTAAGTCTGTGTCTTCTTCCTTTGGCACAAAAAAATAGAAGAAGAAAAAGAGTGATAGAATAAAACCAACCAAGTTGCAACCCACAAGGGTAAGAAAAAGGCCAAGGTAGCAAAAGAAAAATTGTTTCCATTGTGATCAGAAGGGGCATTGGAAACAGAACTGCCCCAAGTATTTGGCAGAGAAGAATAAGGTCAAACAAGGTAAATGTGATCTATTAGTTTTGGAAACTTGTTTAATGGAGAATGATGATTTGAACTAGATAGTTGATTCAGGGACCATTACTCACGTTTGTTTTTCTTTTTAGGGAATTAGTTCCCGATGGCAACTTGGGACCAGTGAGATGACCATGCGGGGTGGGACCGGGCAGGTCATCTCAACGGTTTCAGTGGGAGGCACCAAATTACTTTTACATAAATCTTATTTGTTATTGAACAATGTATATAAAGTTCCTGGTTTAAAAAGGAACTTGATTTTTGTGAAATGTTTGCTTGAATAACATTATAATATCTCATTTTATGTAAATAAAGTGTTTATTTATAAAGATGGGGTTCATATTTGTTTTGCAAATTTAGAGAGTAATTTGTATGTGCTAAGGTCGTTAGCATCTAAGGCGCTTCTAAATACTGAAATATTAAAAAATGCAACAACTTAACATAAAAGACAAAAGATTTCTCCTAAAGAAAACATCTATTTTTGACATCTAAGGATTGAGAGGTTGGTAAGAGTGGACTTCTAAGCGAGTTAGAAGAGAACCCTTTACCTGTATGTGAGTCATGCCTTGAAGGCAAGATGATAAAAATACCTTTTACTGGAAAAGGTTATAGAGCTAAATAGCCCTTAGAACTTGTACATTCAGACTTTTATGATTCAATGAATGTTAAGGCAAGAGAAGGGTGTGGATATTTCATCTCCTTTATAGATGATTTGTCTAAATATGTATGGATAATAAAATGAGAATAGATATGGTCTAAATGTAGGCATACGTTGTTGATGAAGTAATAAATCTCGAAGTATTCTAAGAGTCGATTCCCACTAGACTATTTATGCAATTCAATCTTTATTAGAAAGTTTTTCGATGCAAACCAAAGGATAACTAGTGATGAGTGATTTTGAGGTTTAATGGCGATAAAAGAAGTAAAGAGAATTTTGAACAAGGATATATTTATGTTCCAACCTTTCAGATTCTATACTGTAAGTGATGCAGCCACATCATACCAAGACAATGAAATATACATGAACATAAAACTACTTCTATTTGGTCTAGTGTCAAGTTCCTTTAGGAAGTCTAAGTAGCTACTACTGAATGTTCTCATGGGTAGCTGAATCTTAGATTAATTCAAGCTTAGATTCTTTATCCTACAATGTTTGTTATGTTGGGGTCGATTCCCTAAATCTCATGGGGTCCTATAGTTTATAAACTTTGTATGAACAAATTCTTATGTGATTAATAAAATATATGATATTTTATTCACTTTGTCTATAAAATATTTGATATTTTAGTTGCATTAACCATAAATCAATAAACTAATATTCAAGGTTATCATCTATGCAGCATAGATACTTCAAAAGGTGTAGAGAATCGGTATCAGATAAGTATCTGATACCGATACGTCTAGATACGTGAAATGAAGTATCTATTTTTTAATTTTTAATTTTGGATACAGATATCCCCTTCAAGATACGTGAAAGGGATGATACATCAAGCTAAAATTTATTTATTTTGGGCTAAATTTTAAGCCCAATAGCCCATTAACCCAAAATAACCCACTCAGTTTTATATTTTTATTAATATAATTATTGAATTATAATTATAATATTATAATAAATTAAAAACAAAAAGTAAAACTAAAAAAGAAAACCCTAAAACTAAAATTTTAATTCTTCAGCTCTTTTTCTTCTTCACTTCTTCACTTCTTCAGCCCAGCCGACGGCGACGATACAACAAAAATCTTTCGCTTCGTCTCTTTCTCATTCTTCGTTCGTTCTTTAGTTTGACATTACACCAAACTTTCACCATCGACCAGTTCGTTCTTCAAGGCTCGTTTATCAGCTCATCGTCGATGCCTGAAACGGAAAGTAAACGTTCGTTCTTCAGTTCAAATTTTGATTTCCATTTCTTTTTTATTTTAAGTTTTCAACTTTTCATTTTCAATCTTCGAAATTTCCATTTCCTTTGAATCTTTGATTTTAGGTTTTTAATTCTAATTTTTAACAGTAGTAAGTTAAAATTTTAATTTCCATTTCCATTTCTTTTCAGTTCTTGTTCATCGAACAACTTCTGACTCTATTCTTGTTTAAATGTTCTTACTTCTTAGGAAATTACTTGCCCCCATATTTTTTATTCTTATCATGGATCTCTATCATGAAATCCATATTTCTGATTCTTAGAATGGCTGAATATTTATGTCGATTTGGAATGAACAGTCTAGTAAGATAACATAACAAACCATCAAATATGGCATCTTCATCATGCTAAAGTCAATCATCAAATCATTCCATAAACTCATCCTCTTCCATTGTTGAATATGATACAAAACTTCTTTTAAAATATATGACCAAAATTTAAAAATTAGGTGATGGGGGTGGAAATTTCTATTGGCAATGTAACCTTTGTAATATTTCAAAGAGGAGCTCTTATACACGGGTTAGAGCTCATTTATTGAAGATAAGTGGTCAAGGAATTTGACATTGTTTAAAAGTCACTTCTTCCATTTTGAGTGAAATGCAAAAGATGGAAGAAGAAATAAAGGCTTGACTAGAAAGAAAAGGTCCAAAGAATGTTCCCTTACCGCCTTCAGTCATAACAATTGGTGGTGTTAATGTCAGTAATTCTTCTATTACAAGCAAATTGGACTTTAAGAAGAAGAGAAAGTATAGTAGTAGTGATACAAGTGCAATTGAAAAATCATTCAACAATGCATCACGAGACCAAATACATTCACTACTTGCCATAATGTTTTATTCGATTGGTTTGCCATTCCATTTAGCGAGAAATCCACATTTTAGAGAAGCATTTGCTTATGCTGCAAATCATTTGTTGTCAGGATATTTGCCTTATGGATATAATATGTTGAGGACGAATCTTCTTTAGAAAGAAAAGACAAATATTGAGCGGTTATTGATTCCAATTAGAGATGGATAGCGTACTAAAGGGGTGAGTATTGTGGGTGATGGATGGAGTGACTCACAAAGGAGGCCTTTGATTAATTTTATGGCAATTTCAGAAGGACAACCTATGTTTCTAAAGTCAGTGGATTGTTTTGGTGAGACTAAAGACAAATATTTCATTGAAAATTTGATTAAAGAAGTTATTAATGAAGTTAGGCATGAGAAAGTGATTCAAGTGATAACTGATAATTCTCCTAATTACAAAGTCGTAGGACAAATTATCGAATCACAATTTTTCCAAGATTGTATGGACTATGTGTAGTGCATACCTTGAACCTTGCTTTGAAGAATATATGTGCTGCTAAGAATGTTGAAATGTCTTGAATCTGTTTGTTGGCACTTCTAACAACCTAGTACGGGGGTCTCGCTGAGTAGTACGCTATATAAACTCTCTAATCCTAGAGGTGCCATTTTGATGTAATTTTGAAAACATTCTCTCAAATAATATTGTTCTCCCTCTGCCCATGGACGTAGCTAACACATTGTTAGTGAACCACGTATATCTGTTTGTTGATCTTCCCTACTCTACGTTCCTTTTTGTGTTCTTTAATTGTCGATTTCGCAACAAACTAGTATCAGAGCCTTGTTAGGGTTTTTTTTCGAAATTTCGCATTTGTTCAACAATTGAAGATGTCTAGCACGAATGTAAAGATCGAAAAATTTACCAGGAGGAATAGTTTTGGTTTATGGCAGATCAAGATGCGATCCTTGCTAAAGCAGTAGGGGCTGTGGGCGCCGCTGACGGGTAAGTCAAAGAAGGCTGCCGTGGATGACGAAGAGTGGCAGACTCTTGAGGAGAAGGCTCATTCGACGATCATGCTATGTTTGGCTGATGACGTCATCATTGAGGTCGCAGATGAAGAAACTGCCGTTGGTATTTGGTTGAAGTTGGAGAGTCTTTACATGACGAAATCTTTAACCAATAAGTTATTTTTGAAGAAATGTTTGTATCATCTACGTATGTAGGAAGGTACGTCTCTACGAGACCATCTTGATCAATTAAATAAAATTTTATTAGATTTGCATAATATAGAGGTTAAGGTTGATGATGAGGATGCTGCCCTAATTCTGTTGACATCTTTGCCACCGTCTTATGAGACTTTCGTTGACTCGTATATTTGAGGGAAAGAAACTCTAACCTTAGAAGATATAAAGTCCACGTTGCTTATGAGAGAGGACCGTCAGAAAGCAGGAAGTTCAGTTACAGAAAGTCAGGCATCTGGGTTAGCTGCTACAGGAAGCAAGGGACATAAGAATTATGGTAAGAAGAAGTCGAACCAGAATAAAAGGTCTTCGAAGTCAAAGAGTTCTAGATCAGATGATATTTGTAACTATTGTAAAAAAAATGGGCATTAGAAAACCGAATGTCCTCAGATAAAAAGGAATCAGAAAAAGAAGGAAAAAAGTGATAAAAGGGAAGCATTCGCCTCTGTTGCACAAGTTGAGAGTGATTATGAAGAAGTCGAGATCGATTCTGAAGGAGATCTAGCTTCAGTTGTGAATGAATAGTCACATTCTGATGATGTGTGGGTTCTTGATTCTGGGGCATCTTATCATATGTGCCCAAATAGAGTGTGGTTCTCAACCTATTAGCAAATGGATGGAGAGAATGTTAGCATGGCTAATGGTGCTGTGTGCAAGATATTTGGAATCGACTCAATCAAGATACGAACACATTATGGTGCCTTCTACACTTTAAAAGAGGTTAGATATGTTCCACTAATGAAGAAGAGTTTGATATTCTTTAGTGTACTCGATAGCAAGGGTTATAGTTTTGAAGGTAAAGGTGGAGCAATGTATGTCTATAAAGGTTTTGAGGTAGTTCTGAAAGGCATAAAGCGTGGAACACTGTATTTTTATTAGGTTCCACGATAACAGGTTATACTGTTGTTGCATCGTCGGTCGTTCACAAGGATGATATGACTAAGTTATGACATATGAGACTTGGTCATATGAGTGAAAAAAGGGATGCAAATTTTGTAAAAAAAGAGATCTTCTTTGTGGGCATAAGGTGCAGGATTTTTAAATTTGTGAACATTGTGTATTTGGGAAGCTTCATTGCAGCAAGTTTCCAAAAGGCGTTCATCGCACAAAAAGGACACTTGATTATATTCATTCAGACTGTTGGGAACCTTCCAAAGTTGAATCTATTAGAGACAATAGGTATTTTTTGTCTATAATTGATGATTACTCAAGAATGACGTGGGTTTTTATGATGAAACATAAAAGTGAAGCCTTCATGAATTTCAAGTAGTGGAAGATATTGATTGAAAATCAAACTGGGAAGAAGATTAAAAGGCTGCGAACTGATAATGGTCTGGAATTCTGTGGATCTGAATTTAATGAGTTCTGTAAAGCTGAGGGAATTGTTCGCCATCATACTGTTAGGAATACTCTACAGCAAAATAGGGTTGCAGAACGTATGAATCAGACGTTGTTGGAGAGAGCAAGATGCATGCTCTAATGCAGGGTTGGCTAGAACGTTTTGGGTAGAAGCAGTAAATACATCATGTTATCTGATCAATTGTGGACCTCACACAGCTACTGATTGTAAAAACAACTTACGAGGTGTGGTCTGGTAAGCCTGCAGATTATTCTTTATTAAAAGTTTTTGGTTGTACTGTCTACTATCATGTTAATGAGGGTAAATTAGAACTGAGAGCTAAAAAGGGTATATTTGTGGGTTTTGGGGATGGAGTTAAGGGATATAGAGTCTGGTCACCTTTTGAGAATAGAGTCATACTCAGTAGGACTGTGATATTTGATGAAAATTCCATGCTTAACTCAACTGTAAAGCCTTTTATGAAGTCTACTAATGTGGGAGAAAGTAGTAGTGTTGATAAACAGGTGGAGATGCAATTCACTTCAGTCGTGAATGAATTACAACATCAAGGTGGAGAAGATCAACACGTTACTACTGAAACTGATGTGCAACCAGAAATTAATGTGCCTAGAACGTCAGAAGTTGCTTTGCCTGAGAATTCTAGATCACGAGTAGATCAACCGAGCATAGCTCATGATGGAGCTAGAAGAGTTGGTGTTGACCTCCTATGAGGCATGTTTTTGAAGATATGGTTACCTTTGCGTTGCAAGTTACTGAAGAGGTGGATCGTCATGAGTCATCCACCTATAGAGAAGCTGTGTCATGTGGTGAGTCTACTAAATGGCTTGCTGCTATGGGGGATGAGATGGAATCTCTTGACAAAAATCAGTCTTGGGAATTAGTTAAACGACCTAAGGAGAGAAAAAATTTCACTTGTAAATGGGTCTTCAAGAAAAATGAGGGAATATCACCTTTAGATGGCATTAAATATAAAGCTCGAGTTGTTACTAGAGGGTTCACACAAAGGGAAGGAGTTGATTATAATGAGATCTTCTCACTAGTAGTCAGACATACTTCTATTAGGGTGTTACTAGCTATAGTAGCACATCAGAATTTGGAACTTGAAAAACTAGATGTGAAGACAGCTTTCTTACATGGAGAGTAGGAGGAAGAGATTTATATGACCCAACCAGATGGGTTCCAGTGTCCAGGTAAAGAAGTTTATGTTTGCAAGTTGAAGAAATCTTTGTATGGGTTAAAGCATTCTTCAAGGCAGTGGTACAAACGATTTGACAGCTATATGATTGGACTTGGCTATAACAAGAGTCCGTATGATTGTTGTGTATATCACAACAAAGCTGATGATGGTTCGATGATTTATCTACTTTTATGTAGATGATATGCTCATAGCTGCAAAGTCCAAGTATGATATTCTGAAATTGAAAAATCTTCTCAGTACTGAGTTTGATATAAAGGATTTGGGTGCTGTTCAGAAAATTCTAGGTATGGAGATTTATAGAGACAGAGATAAGAATAAGCTCTTCTAGCCACAGAAAGGATATATTTAAAAAATATTGTCCAGGTTTGGTATGTCATCAGCTAAGCCTATAGATACTTCTAGTGCTGTAAATGCTCGTTTGTCATCTGAGCTTTCACCACAGTCTGAAGCTGAGAAGGTGTACATGTCTCGAGTTCCTTATGCTAGTGCAGTGGGAAGTTTGATGTATGTTATGGTCTGTACTAGGCCTGATCTTGCCCATGCTGTTAGTGTTGTCAGCAGATTCATGGGTCAACCTGGGAAGGAGCATTGACAAGCCGTTAAAAGGATTTTTCGTTACCTTATAGGTACATCTGAATTTGTTCTTGTTTATGGGAATTGTACAAAGTGTTTGGTGACTGGTTATTCTGATTCTGACTATGCTAGAGATGTTGACAATAGGAGGTCTATGACTGGCTATGTATTCATTCTGGGTGGCTCTGTTGTTAGTTAGAAGGCAACCTTACAGCCTACATTTAATTTGTTTACTACTGAAGCAGAGTACATGGCCTTGACAGAAGCTGCTAAAGAGGGAATATGGCTGAGGGGGTTAGTTGGTGATCTTGGTTTGCATCATGACGAAGCTATTGTATATTGTGATAGTTTGAGTGCAATACGCCTAGCCAATGATCAAGTTCATCATGAGAGAACTAAGCACATAGATGTAAGATATCACTTCTTAAGAGGTGAGCAGAGAGTTAAAGTGATGAAAATTGGTACTGCTGATAACCTTGCTGATATGTTCACCAAACCGGTTCCACAAGGCAAGTTCTAACATTGTTTGGACTTGCTGAATGTTTTGAATTGTTATTGGTCCCTTTTGTGGGACATTTTGAGGCACGAGGGAGAAGTCTGAGTACGTCTAGCGATATTGACTTATGTTGCATTTGGTACATCTGTTATCTGGGAGAGAATTTAAGTCAAGGTGGAGATTTATTGAAATGCCTTGAATCTGTTTGCTGGCGCTTATATTCAGATTTTTGTATTCAGCATATTTATTTATTTGCAGTTATTTACGATTTTGACCCTAGGGTTTAGAGTAATGTGCTATATAAACTCTCTAACCCTAGAGGCGTTGTTTTTATGTAATTTTGAAAACATTCTCTTGAATAATATTGTTCTCCCTCTGCCCATAGACGTAGCTAACACACTGTTAGTGAACCACGTATATCTGTGTGTCGATCTTCCCTACTCTACGTTCCTTTTTGTGTTTTTTAATTGTCGATTTCACAACAAAGAATGTTAAAAACAACCAACTTGTGTATAAGGAGTGTAGTTGGATCTCTGATATTGCTAGTGAAGTCATGTTTGTGAAAATTTTTATTATGAATCATTCGATGTGGCTTGCCATGTTTTATGAATTTGTATCTCTAAAATTGCCTTCTGTGGCTGAAACACGCTTTACATTTATTATCATCATGCTTAAGAGGTTTAAACTTATTAAAGGTGGTTTACAAGCCATGGTCATCAGTGATAAATGGGAAAATTATAGGGAAAATGATGTGGTAAAGGCAAGGCGTGTGAAGGATTTAGTGCTTAACGACTTATGGTGGGACAAAATTGATTATATTATTGCCTTCACTGCACCTATCTATGACATGATTAGAGCTTGTGATACATATTCACCTTGTCTACATTTGGTGTATGATATGTGGGATGAAATGATTGAAAAGGTGAAGGCAACTATTTATAAGCATGAAGGATCGCAACCAACTGAACCTAGTGACTTTTCCTTTTTTTATAACATGGTGTATAAAATTCTCATTGTTTTCTGGAATAAAAAAAATACTCCACTTCATTGTTTAACACACTCCTTGAATCTGAGGTACTTAATTACACTATCTTGTTTATCTTTAAATATATATATATATATATATATATATATATATATATATATATATTGTTTATCTTATATTCTAACCTTATAGATTATATTTTATAAGAGTTTTAACGTTCTTTAAAACTTCTATTTAGGTACTATAGTGAAGAATGGATTTTAGAGTCCTCTAATCGAGTGGTCCCACACCAAGATATCGAACTATCTTGAGAGAGGAGGAAGTGTTTTAAGAAATATTTTAGTGACCTTGGGGATCGTGCAAAAGTGAACATAAAGTTTGCAAACTTTTCTACCAAATCTAGAGATTTTAGTGACCCTGATTCCATATCTCAAAGATGTATAATTGATCCTGTAAGTTGGTGGGCCACTCATGGTGTCCATGCTCCAATGCTTCAACTAATTGCATTGAAAGTACACAGACAACCTTCTTCCTCTTTGTGTTGTGAGAGAAATTGTAGCACATACTCTTTTATTAACTCTCTCAAAAGGAACAAGTTGACACCTCAACGTGCAGAAGATTTGGTATATATTCGCAACAATCTACGCCTTTTGTCAAGGGGTACTCTAGAATATTCAAGAGAAGAGACTAAAGCATGGGACATTGCTAGAGATAGTTTTGATTCTTTTGAAGATGTTAGTACGTTGGAAGTAGTCAATTTATCTTTAGATGAACTAGAGTTAGAGGTTGATGTTTTGGGAGATCATGGTGGTGGTGAAAGTGATAATGATGTTGATGATGATGATGTTATGGTGATTTAAGATTTGAGTGTTTCAAGTTTCTCTATTTTATAGTCTTTATGTTAATCTTTATGTTACTAATTTGGTTTGTACTAAGAACTTTGTGCTGGGACAAAGTGATAATGTTTCAAGTTTCTCTAGTTTGTACTAAGAATTTTGTATTATGTATTTCGTTGATTAATTTTTATGTTATTAATTTGGTATCTTATGTTTTTGGTGGATTACATTTTAGTATCTTTCTTTATGGTTAAATTTATATATATGAAAAAAAATTATAAATGGCGTATCCGTATCTCAGTTTTTTAGAAATTGACGAATAGTCATATCCGATCGTATCTGTATCACATATCCATATCGGTGGCTATGCTTCATAGGTTATCATTTAACTTAAACATGTATGTGAAGACATACGAGCGAATCATGTTTAAGTGATAACATAAATGGTCTATAGTAGATGGATAAGGTTTGATACCTTATCCTGGTGACACTACAAGTGTGACCCGCTTTGTAGGTGTTACGATTGTTGTAAGTGCTATAAATGATCTGATTCTATCATTTATGTATTAGACATACGAGCGGGGATATTCTATACAAAGGAGTTTGTATAAGACCGGACCACGAAATGTTTAGTCTCATTATATAACGCCATTCATAATAGAGACCTATATTTCACCAAGATGACCATAAGTAACATGTCCTGAATCTTGAGTGAGTTGTGAACTCCTACCTATGAGGGCGGTCCTTTGATTTGTATGGGTGAGAGTGGCCAGATCGCTGACTCAACAAGTCTACCATTTTTGGGATTCGTCTGATTGGGGAGCTGGGAACACAGCTACAGAAGATGACATTCACTCCTTCCCCGAAGCAGGGGTAAGTAGATAAATTTCTCCCTTAAAGGCTGATTTCGAGTCTTGAACAATGTGGCACCACACCCTCTCCTGGCTCGAGAGGGGTTTAATCATAGTTGGACTATGATCAATTGTTCATTAGAGAGATCAGTGGTACTTAAGAAGTTAGATGTAATTACAGGGGCAAAATAGTAATTTGGCCCAACTATACTTACGAGCAATTTGTGAAGGGTCATCGTACTATTAATCGGTTATATCCAATGGACACAGAAATATATTTGTAGTGCAAAGAGTGCAACTGTCGATCTTTAGTGGAGTGTCCGACAGTTAACGGATGGTGGATAATGTAATTAAAAAGTTTAATTAATTATTCATGTACCATTGGAGCTTCAAGCTACAGGTCCATGAGGTCCCCTTGGTAGCTTAAAAAGATTTAGTTGAGAATCAGTTTTTGGGTTAATTTGAATTATTCAAATTAATAAGAAGGATTTAATTATATATGATATAATTAAATTGTTTCAATTATATATGATATAATTGTCATAATGTATTTGATACATTATGGTTTAATGAGAGGAAATAAATATCTGAATGAGATTCAAATATATTTTCTATGAATGTGATTCATAAAGTTAAATTTAATATAAATATGATTTATATTAAATGTCATAAAATAGAGAAAAGAAACTATATTTTATATTGTATATGATACAATATTAAAACTATAGGTTATATTTTATATTTGATATAACATATAGTTTAATATAAATATAATATGATGAGTTAGTTATCATATTTATTTATATTATTTTGAATAACAACTTCCCTCTTTTCCCCCAATCACCTTAGTGGGTGGTTATTGTTTTTGTGGCAAGAGGAATAAAAGAAAATTGGTTTTCTTCTTCTTCCTCAACGATTGTCAATTTGTTGTACGATTGAGTTTTTGTAGAATTGTTCTATGTGTTCTCTCAATCTTCTTCCTCCACACTCAAACTATCCCTCCTAACCAAAATAGTTAGAGCCTACCACTCCTGGGTTCTCACTCGAGAATACCAAAGGTTTATTGTGGTTGTGTCCTCTCTGTTTAGTTCGTGAAGTTCTTAAAGAAAGTCTTTAAGAGTTGCTGTTTTGGTTCGAGGCTCGTGACAGTTCAAGGAGTTACGTGAAGAGCAAGGTTCTTCAAGGGTAATGTATCTTGAACCCCTTTTCTTGTATCAAGTATGCTGTAATTTACTTTGAATGTATATCTTATATGTTTACTGGAAATTATGTTTTCAATAATTAATGGAATTTGGACAATCCGCTTCCGCTCAAGGATCTCCTTTCAATACGAGTTCCTTCAATTGGTATTAGAGCCAGGTTGTTGGTTTCTGATTCCAAATTCCATTTTTGTATTGAATTTGTTTACAATACTGGTGGGTTTTAATATCTGCATTGCGTTTATATGATAAATCTTCGTGGATGGTTTGTTGATGGATGTTTCAGGATAGAAATCTCTATTTTATGGCTTTCTGGTTAATTTACAAAGTTGTTTTGTAAGGGCCCCTGCATTTTTGGGCAATTAAATTGCAATCGAGTTTGTATTTGTTTAAGTTTAGAGTCGCTCGTGAGGCTTTAGAAGAAAGGTTGCAGTGCCTTTTGATGGAGAAGACAAAACGGAGGATGCCACATTGTGTAGCTAGAGCTAAATGATTGTCTAGATCTGGTTATGCGATCGTGTAGAGTTTGTTACACGATCGTGTTGCCTTGGCTGCATGATCGTGTAGGCGTTCGTTGGGTAGACAATCGTGTGATATATGGTACTGGACGTAAGCTTGCGTGCTAAACAATCGTGTAAACTATCATGCTCATTGCATAGTCATTAGCTACACAATCACATAGTATACAATACTCGACGTATGCATGCTAACCACATGATCGCATAGTATACGATATTCGACGCACACATGCTAACTACACGATCGCATGGACTTTCATGCTCATCGCATAGTCAAAAGCTACACGATCGCATATAAACGATCGTCTATACTCGATGCCTTACTGCTCGATGATCAGGAGTTTACTACACGATAAGCTGTAAGGGTTCTTGGTGGAGTAGTTCGAGGCGAGTGGTTCAAGACTCAGTTCACTTGTTTCGAATCGGTGGACTCAATTGTTGCAATAAGTTAGCCATTTAATTTCTGGTTTTAGAGATGTTCTAACCCGGTCCATCAACTTTAGTTTAAATATACATGTGATATATGTTTATTTTATATGCCATAATGTATGTCATATAGTTTTAAAACCCACCATAGATTGTGCATTTATTTTCGTGCATCATTTTATATTATAGCATATCCATGCATTATAGCAAGAATTAAGTTTGGGGGGGGGGGGGGGGGGAAGGTGTTTGATAGCTCTCAAAAAGAGTTATTATTCATAGCTTAATTCGGGCTCGTTATCATATTTTACGTGTTTATTTCCCTATTTTGTAGGTACCGAGAAATCAAAAGGTAGAATGGGCGATTTGATGAAGAATGGGGTTAATTTGAAGCAATTTGGAGTTGATTTGAGCATCTGGGCTTCAAAGAAGCTGAAATTTCCAAAATTCCATCGGGTATAATCAGCCATCGAGTATCATCAAGTATCATCGAGTAAAAGGTTGTTGAGTAATTGTGTAAAATGCTATTGAGTAATCCAACATCAAGCATCGAGTTTTTGACAGAATGTTCAACATTGCAACGTTTTCCCTAACGTTCGTGGCCTTTTCTGTCGAGCGTTGCAACGCAGTTTCTAACGTTACAATGCTGCAATTATTTCTATAAATACCTCCATTTGCTTTAGGCCAGAAAACTCGCCCACCTTCGGCCTCCTGTCGAATTTCCCCTTTCTTTTCTCTTCCACAGATAATTAAGCGATCAAAAGTATAGGCGTGATACAAATAAAAGAAAAGGAAACGAAAGATAGAAAAATTTCTATCAAATTTCTATTAAATCATTGAATAGAAGATACAAAAGAAGAAAGATGGCATTACAAGGAAAAGAGAAAACAAGGAACGATACCATTCCCAAATTTAGTTTTCTCCTGTATCGTTATTGTTATTCTCTTGCAGTGGATTTTTGTTGGGGAATTGCAAGGGGTTTTGGAGATGCAGAGGAATGGATGGCACCACCACGAGGCGAGAAACGACATTTTGGAAAAATTTGATTATGTAGTGAAATTGGTTGTGCTGCCTTTGCATCAGTTGCTTGATGAAGTCACGTGTCACACTATATTGGTCTTGAACAAATTCCTTCAACTCGTTATGTTGTCTAACGAGTTCATTTTGCTGTTGCCTGAAGTTGTTCATTTGTGCTTGAAGTGATTATTGTTGCTGCAATAAGTCATTAAGACCTTCCAAAATTGGTTCTCGGAGGTCATCGGGAAGGAATCTATACCGTTCATCCTTGGGGTCAATTCCTTCGGGTGCATTGGCTTGAGTGTGTTGATTTTCTTCATTGGGCTGACGTTCACTAGCCTCACCAATGCCAGAGCCACCGTCTATTTCAATCCTAGGCGATGACAGGCTTGGGTCATCAATTGTGATGTGTGGAGACTTGTTTTAGATTTAGGGGAGGGTGGTGGAGTTGGTGGTCTAGATGCAAGGGGAAGGATCAGGAAGGTTTCGTCTTCAAGAGTAGGCGGCGTTGGCTTTTCAAGCAATGAAGGGCACACATTAAGATCAACACTTAGCTTGAGGGATTCAAAATCTGGTTGGGGTGGTGGAGACTTCTTTACTTGGGGTGAAGGTATCACCCTTTCTTCAACCTCTAATGCGATTGTTACTTTCCTCTTTTTTCGCTGCGAGGTTTCTGGGGTCATGTGGTTCTAAGGTTGCCGCTTTGTTTGTTGCTTTAGTTGGTTCTAGGCTTGAGCTGGAAACCTCATTAAGCGGTGGAGGGAATTTCTCGTGAGCGTGCTTCTTATCGTCACATCTTCCTCTTCCTCAAACCATCATTGCGCTACACAGAGCTAGGTGATGAGCGATGGGAAGAATAGATGCCCCATTGGCCTTAAGAAGAATGACCAAATTTGGTCTACGATCAGGCGACCAACATTTATAGGGATCAGTCGCATGATGCAGAAAATGGCCATTACCCTCTCTCTTGAGACAGAATGATCATTGTAGGGAGCAGTTTTCTTTTGACGAAGCATAACCACATGTTGGCTTTTGGCGTTAGATTATGCAGTGACAACATTTTGACCCTTTTGGCTGAGAAGTTCCATTTGATCCTAGGTAGCGCTACCACCTTCAACGCTCCTTTTTGTTCCTTAGATGTTGGGCTTTCAATTATCCTATTTCCTTCAACGTCAGAAATGTCTTCTAGATTGTACAAATGATTGATTTTCTTAACACCAAATCCTATGGTTGCTTCCCTAACATCTGTTCGGTAGAGCCCAATATGAGGCCTTCCTTTGTAGACTGCGATCACCATAGACGGTTTGACCGTTCTTGCCCCTCCACAAAAGTCTCTCCACCCCAATGCATTGATCATGTTTGTGATGAAATGCAGTAGAGGCATACTTTCCGAGAAGAAGCCCATCTCAACGAGAATATGAGGCCTCTTTTTAGGAACTTTTTCTTCCTTTCCCACGGGCGCCTTGCCATTTTCTTCCTTTCTTACTGGCACTTTCTTTGGCACTTTTCCTTCTTTGAAATGCTACTGACCACACCCTTCTTCTTTTCTTCCACCCCAGACTTATCTTCTTTCTTTTTCCTCGCATCTTCTTCCTTAATCAGTTTCTGTTTTTCCCTAATCTTTTGCAAGTTGCATTTGATACGCTTAGCCTTTTCCTGCCTGGCTCTTTTCTCTTCATCGTTTTTGTCGTGCATCTCCTTTTCAAATTTCAATGCAGCGTGTTCCATACTATCTGGAGATTTCTCAAGCTGTGGATGCGATGGACTTTCCGTGTGTTCAAGTTCTTCATCGCGCATCTCACAACAGAGCACAATTGCTGTGATTAGGGATTCAACTTCTTTCCTTATTTCTTCTAGGCCTTCATTAACCCTCATCGCTTTCTTTTGGAATTATTTTGCCACCGCCTCTACAGAAAAGGCACCATTGCTTCTTCTTCCTCCCTCTTTTGTATTTTTCCTTGAGAGGGGCTCATCTTCGACGTCAATCAATTCAACGCCACCTTGTTTCCCCTTTTCCATCGCATGGCCAGACCCATACAAAGAAACTTCAGCCCCACCCTTCTGACTTCTTGGCTGGTTTACTACTCCATCCAAGGACTTGAGCAGTTTTAGGTTTTTAAGAATGTCCTCATAGACTTGTCGTTCGTCCCCTCGCCTGGCTTCGCTTGTGGTCAAAGTAGTTGGCTGTAGGCGATGAGGACTGTGATAGGCCAGGAGCTGATGGGATGAGTGTGGGATAGAACGAGGAAGGTGAAGCCATCGTGGGCGGAGGCACGTAGACTGGTGTGACGACACTTGTGAAGGAGACAAGATGGATAAAAACAGTCAGGAATACTACCTCATAGGAATAGGTGGGAGTGGAGGAATGAGTGGAGGAAGGTGTATTTTGGTGGGCCATTTGGAATGTGAATAGGGTGGGTGTAAAACAAAGGTAGATCGGAGAGCCTGAAGCTTTGTTGGAGAATTTATAGAATTTAGAGGGTTTAGGGTTTTGGTAAAGTGTAAGGAGCCTGGGTTGTTTGAGAAGAAGGGTTTAAATAGGCGAAGTAAAAGTGAGAGAGGAAACGATAGGTCACCTTGCGATTCGAGGTAATCATAACACTTTACGCAATAATGGTGATATGATGGAATATTAGGCAACACATCTTTTCACCAACCTAAGGTAATATGACGTATCGTTCCCTTACCTACGATGAGCTTTTCAGGGATGCATTGGGCTACACATTTCTATGCATCGCCAAGCTCATTGCATCATTCATCGCCTCATAAACCCTAATTTCCCTTCCTTAAATTTGTTCAACTTTGGCTAGCAGTCAATGTTCACAAAATAAGAAAGAAGAAAAGTATAAACAAATGAGCAATTAATTAAAAAGAACAGGTAACAAAAGTATAAAATGATATAAAAAAGGATATGATGCGCCTCTGAAAAAGATATTGCTTTATGGCACAGGGACTCCTTACATCGCATTACTCGGGTTTTCCCAAGTCTCTAGAGGTCTTTTTGCGATTGAAATCACCTCTATAGTAGGGTTTGATCCTTTGGCCGTTCACTTTGAATGCGTTGGTCCCATTTTCACTGATTAGTTCTACCGCTCCATGTGGGTAGACTTCCTTGATAATGAACGGTCTTGACCAACGTGATTTCAACTTATCTGGAAAAAGACGCAGTCGAGAATTAAATAATAGTACTTTTTGGCCAATTTCAAAATCTTCTTACGAATGCGTTGATCATGCCAATGCATTGTTCGTTCCTTGTAGATTTTAGCATTCTCGTATGCATGTAGCCTTCATTCGTCTGGTTTCAATAGCTGGAGTTTCCTCGCCTCCCCTGCCGCTTTTAAGTCAAAATTGAGTTTTTTTGTAGTCCAAAATGCTTTGTGTTCAAGTTCCAACGACAAGTGACAATCTTTATTGAAGACTAGAGCGTATAGGGACATTCCTATAGGAGTTTTATATGCAATATGATATGCCCATAATGCCTCATCTAGTGTTTGTGCTTAATCTTTACATGTTGAATTGACAACCTTCTCTAGTATTGTCTTAATTTCCCTGCTGGATATTCAACTTGGCTATTTTTCTGGGGGTGGTAAGCTGTGGCTATTTTGTGGTGAACATTGTATTTGATCAGAAGTTTGTTAACAATGCAATTAATGAAACGTGTGCCTTCATCGCTTATAATATCACACGGAGTGCCAAAGCGAGTAAGATGTTTCTCTGTAAAAATTTTGAGACAGTGATCACATCATTTGAAGCACATGAGATTGCCTCTAACAACTTAGATACATAGTCAACAGCTAACAAGATGTAGTTGTGGCCATTGGATGGCAAAAATGGACCCATAAAATCGATCCCTTAAACATCAAATACTTCCACTTCCAAAATAACATTCATCGACATTTCATTCTTCTTCGAAATGTTCCTGGTGCGCTGGCACCTATCACATTTCATGATATATTAGCGTGCATCCTTGAATAAGGTTGGCTAATAATATCCGCTTTGCTGCACCTTTGCAGCTGTGGGTTGACCTTCAAAATGCCCACCGTAGGGCGATTCATGGCATTGATAAAAGATGCATTCAAATGCTATTTCGGGAACGCATTGCCTCAAAATTTGTCAGGTCTTCTTTTGTACAAGTTATGCTCGTCCCAATAATAGAATTTGCAGTCATGCACGAGCCTTTTCTTTTGTTGTGATGTATATTCTTCGAAAAATTGTTTGCAGACTAGGAAATTGATGTGCAAACCAGGGCAAATACTCGTCAATTTTCAATAGCAGTTCATCAGGGAAGGAGGCGTTTACAGTGGGTTGGATGCGATCATTTTCATGATTTTCAAGTTGCGACTTTATTCTCTGACCCTTTTCTGTCTATTATTTATGTATCAAACTCTTGATGCAACAGAACCCATCTGATCATTCTAGGCTTCACATCTTTCTTTGTCATTAAGTATTTGATAGCTGAATGGTCTATGTGGATAATGACCCTCGATCCCAACAGATAAGGTCTGAATTTTTCCATGGCAAAAACTATCACCAACAGCTCTTTTTCAGTAGGATGTAATTCTCCTGAAAGCTATTAAGAGTCTTACTTGCGTATGCGATAGGATGAAGAACCTTTGCTATTCGTTGAGTCAAAACTTCCCCCATCACATATCCACTAGCATCGCACATTAACTTGAATGGTTTTGTCTAATTGGGCGTAATCAGAATTGGCGTTGAGACTAATACATTCTTTAATTTCTTGAATGCGTTAAGGCAATTGGCATCAAAATAAAAAGGTCTATCAACTTCTAGCAACATGTTCAGTGGTCTAGCAATTTTTTAGAAATCTTTGACAAATCTTCGATAGAACCCAACATGTCCTAGGAAACTTCTCTGAGTCTTCACATTTGTAGGTGGTGGTAACTTTTCTATGGCTTCAATTTTTGCTCTATCAACTTCTGGGCCGAATTTGGAAACTTTATGTCCAAGAACAATTCCCTCAGTTACCATGAAATGAAACTCCTCCCAATTTAGAACCAGATTCATGTTCTTGCACCTCTTTAGGATCTTTTCCAGATTTTTTAGACATACTTCCTACGTCCTTCCATAGATTGAAAAATCATCCACGAATATTTCTATAGAGTTCTCAAGATAATTTGAAAAGATAGACATCATGCACCTTTGAAAGGTGCTCGGGGCATTGCATAGTCCGAAAGGCATGCGTCGAAAGGCAAACATCCCATATGGACATGTGAAAGTTGTTTCTCTTTATCCTTAGGTGCGATCATTATTTGATTGTACCCTGCGTATCCATTTAAAAAGTAAAAATAATTGTTTTCTGCTAGCCTATCCAACATTTAGTCAATGAAGGGAAAGGGGAAATGATATTTTTTGGTTTTCACGTTGAGTTTCCGATAATCCATGCAAACCCTCCAACCGGTGACTGTGTGCATTAGTATTAATTCGTTGTTTTTATTGGGTAAAACTGTCATTTCCCCTTTCTTTGGAATATATTGCATTGGGCTAACCCATGCGCTATCTGAAATGGGGAAAATAATCATGCATCTAACCACTTAATGATTTCTTTTTTAACGACTTCTTTCATCGCAAGGTTCAACCTGCATTGAGATTCAATAGAGCCTTTCTGTCCTTCTTCAAGCCTGATTTTATGCATGCAGTAGGATAGACTTATACCTTTAATGTCAGCAAGGGTTCACCCTATTGCCTTAATGTACTTCTTCAATACTTCTAGTACGGTTGCTCTTTTTTCTTTGGAAAGTGTGGCTGATATAATAACTAGTAAAGTCTCGTTCTGCCCAAGGAATGCATACTTCAAATGGATAGGCAACACTTTCAATTCCAAAACTGAAGGTTGTTCAAGTGAAGACTTATTCGTGCATTTTTCTCTCCTCTATGTTCAACGATTCACAACTTTTCTGGATTTCTATCATCGCATAACATGATTCAACTAAAGCAGTGGTTTCTTCCTTCAATTCCATTTCTTCATTAATTCCCCAATCTAAGCTGCAAGGCCACACTTTATCTGTATCACATGAACTTGCTTCATCTGGATAGTTCATCGTCTTAAAGAGGTTGAACTTCATCTTTTGGCCATTGATATGCATTGCGATTTCTTCCTTATGTACATCGATTTGAGCTCTTCCAGTGGAGAGAAATGGTTATCCCAAGATAACGAGGACAACTTTATCTACCTCGTAATCAAGTATAATGAAGTCCGGATGGAGGATGAATTTATCCACTTTAACTAACAAATCTTCTAACTTCCCCTCCGGGTGCACGAGGGATCGATCCGCTAACTAAAGGGTAACTATGGTGGGAGTAAGTTTTCCAATCTCTAATCGTTTAAATTTTGACAAGGGCATCAGATTTATTTTTACTTCAAGGTTGCATAGAGCGTTCCCAATATAAATTATGCCAATTGAACAAGGTATTATAAAGCTCCCAGGGTCTCGCATCTTTGGAGGAATTATCGTATTGCAGTCTTGTGTTAGGGCCACCATCTCATATTTACCTATGCTTCTTTTCTTGGACACGATGTTAGGAACTTAGCATAGGTGGGCATTTACTCTATTGCTTCGATGAAAGGAATGTTGATGTGCAGCTGGTTTAGTATTCTGAGGAAGCGTTGGTATTGACTTTCATCATTTTTCTTCTTTTTTAGTCTTTGTGGAAATGGAGGCAATTTTACCTCCTGTGGTACTGTTGTCGTGGAAGTTACGAAGGTTACTCCTCTTGATCCTTGTACTTCCTTGGGAACATCTTCATCGAACGCACGCTCTTCATCTTTTTGAGTTCCAGATTCTTTGTCCGATTTCCTTTTTATTGCCTCTTTTGTGATGTGTTCACTCCGTAAAGTCACCGCCTGGCATTGTTCCTTGCCCTTGTCCCCCACATTGCGAGGAATTTCTGTGGTGCTTGGGAGTGTACCTAGTGGCTTGTTTTTTAATTCGCCAACAATTTTTCCCATTTGTACCTCAAGATTGCGAATTTATGTTGCTTGGTTTTGAAGAGCCGTTTCATTTTTTAATATGTATTCCTTCAACAAGTTTGAGGTTGATGGTTGAGGTGAGTTGGCTGCTTGATGGTGCTCATTGGTCTTTGATGAAACCCTGGTGGTCTGTCTCTTTGGGCATTATGAGAGCTGGCTTGTGTTTGTTATTGATTACCACCCCAAGAGAAATTAGAATGATTTCTCCAATTGGGATTGTAAGTGATGGAAAAAGGGTTGTTTTTAAACAGATTGTGGATTACGCGGGCGCTCTAGATTGTGGATGAAATAAACAGGTTCTTCACAAAGGACACAACTTCCATTATTCATCTATGCGACTGCGTTCACTTGCTCACCTTTCACGCCAGACTTGGCTATGGTCATCCTGTAGCAAATTAGTCATGCGTTCACCTGTGTTTGTAGTGATGCAATAACATCATTATTCTGGCTTCTGTTCGTTCTTGATCCATATTCATTTTCTTGCCAATCTTTGTGGTTCTTCGAGATTCGATCAAGAATGTTTTTAGCCTCAATATATGTTTTGTCTAATAGTCCACCTGCCGTAGCAGTTTTACTGGAGTTTGTGAGGTTGAGTTCAAACCATAATAAAAAAATTCTATCTGCAAACAATCAAGGAGTCTGTTATGTGGGCAATCTCTCACTAGTCTTTTGAATCTCGCCCACACGTCGCTGAGCGTTTCATTTTCTTCTTGCTGAAAGTTAGTGATTAACCTTCTTCTCTTTGCATTCTTTGTTGGTAGGAAGTACTTCTTCATGAACTTGTCTACTACTTGTTCCCAAGATGTTATTTTGCCTGGTTCAAGTGAGTATAATCATTTTCTAGCTTCATCACATAATGAAAATGGGAATAATGTGAGTAATACTTCTTCTGGGGTGATATTTGGAACTACAAAAGGTATTGCAAATTTCAATAAAACTTCTCAGATGGGCATGGGGATCCTTGTCGAGCCTTCCTCCAAACTGACCAGCAGTTTGAATCATTTGAAGCATTAGAAGCTTCATTTCGAATCTGGTCCCATCCAAGGCCGGTCGCATGATTCCTGGTGAGAAATCATATAAATTTGGCGATGCATAATCCTTAATCGGTCTATTGTGGTCGTTTGTCAAGAGAATGGGATTGGCAAGTGCGTCGTTTTCATTGTTATTCACTATTTGCGGTATTTTCAGATGATTTTTTTGTTCTGTCATCCTTCAAGCTCTATCCTGTCGTGTACTTCTGTTAGCTCTTTGTCTTCTGCGAAAGGTTCTCTCAATTTCTGGGTCATATGCAAGCTCAAGCATGGACCCTTTGCTCATAGAACATTTGTACCTTTTTCGTAGTCAAAGCACAATACACCAGCAATTGAGGTCTGCAAAGATCAATAAGAATAGTCTTAGCACACTTAGTTACCACAATCCCCAGCAACAGCACCAGAAACTTGCTGCGCTCAATCCATGTGATGAGATGAATAATGATTATCAGGTCATAACACTTTGTTTTTCCTGGTAGAACCCAAGTGTAAGTCTAACCAGGGTCTTGGTAAGTCTAGGGTTGAACTCAGGGATTGCTTACAAGTGTACAATAAAATAATACTCTGATCTTAATACAAATGAAATATTCACACAAATGGTCGATTTTTTGTATTATTCTAACTTTAAGTTTTATGCTACGAGAGTTGTGCTTTAAATGAAATAATGTGAGCGGTGGTTGTTAGATACTGATATGTGATGATAAGGTTTAGAAGAATTTTCACCAATACTTCCTAAGCAACTATATGAATATGTGCTCAAGCAATGCACTTGATATTACGACCAACACTTCTCAGTGTATCTAGCCACACTATCCTATCTCTAGGATGCATGCGATGAGTGCAATATGTAAAAGATGTACTTATTTTGGGGTTTGTGCCCTAAAGTCTCGTGTCCTGTAGTTTGTAAACAACTTTGTAAGAAAACTTGTGATGTATAATATATATGATATTTACTTCACTTATTGAATTTGCACATTTAGATTTTTTTAATTTTACCACAAACTAATAAACTTAATATCCCTGGTTGTCTTTATGTAACTTAAGCATGTATATAGTGACATACAAGTGGATCGTGTCTTAAGTGACAAACCAAAAGAGTCTGTAGTATATGGATATAGGAGGGAAACCTTATCCTAGCAACACTACAGACGTAGCCCCTTTGTGGAATTGTTACAAGTGTTGTGACTTGTCACAGATGGTCTGATCTTGATCATTCGTGTAATAGACATGCGAGCAGGGGCGTCCTATACAAAGAGTTTGTATAAAGACCTAACCTCGAAGTGTTAATGTCTCGTCATATAACTCTGTTCATGATTGAGACTTCACTTCATTAGGATGATCATAGGTAACATGACCTAAATCCTGAGTAAGTTGAGAACTCCTGCCATTGAAGGCAGTCCTTTAATTTGCATGGGTATGAGTGGCCAGAGCGCCGACTCAAACCTACCACTTTGGGGATTCGTCTAATTTGGCAGCTGGGAACTCAGCTTCACAAGATGGAGTTCACTCCTTCCACAAAACAGGGGTAAGTAGATAGATTGCTCTCTTAAGGGCTGATCTCGGAGCTTGAACGATGTGGCGCCACACACCTTCTCATGGCCCAAGAGGTTTTCACACATATTAGGACTATGTTGTATTGTTCATTAGAGGGATCAGTGGTACTTAAGGATAAAGATGTAATTACAGGGGCAAAACAGTAAATTGGTCTGCTATAATTACGAGCATCCATGAAGGGTCATCGTACTGATGATTGGTTATATCCAATGGACATAGAAATATATCTATGGCAAGAAGAGTTCAACTGTCGGTCTTTAGTGGAATGCCTGGCAGTTAATGGATGGTGGATATCGTGACTAAAGAGTTTAGTCAGCTATTCACGTATGGAGCTTCGAGCCTTAGATCTATAAGGCCCCTTTGGTAGCTTGGATACAAGTTGAGAGTCAGTTTTTGGGTCAATTTGAAATGTTCACATTGACAAGAGGGATTTCGATTATATATAATATACTTGATTGAGTTAATTAAATATGATATAATTAACTTTATGTATGAGATATATTAACTTGGAGGAAATTGGATATACATATGATTTATATCTAGTGGAGGAAAAATACTATAATTAATATATGCTATTAATTTATATGTTATGAATATGATGAGATCACATTCATTGGACGGTTAAAAGGGAAGTGGGACGACGTCTCTTCTGTTTTAATAATGGGCTAGTGAGTTGAAAGATCACTTTGAGACGCATAAATAGCTCATGGTGTGTTAAGCATGAGATGCGCAGACATTGTGTTAAAGAGTGTGTCATCGCTTAGAAAATAAGTGCCTATACGATAGTGCATGCACGATCGCTTATCGATTACACATTCGCGCACTATTTACTAAACAATCGTTTACCTTTTCCTAAGAGATCGTTTAACTCCCGATATTTACTAAACGATCGCTTAGTTTTTCCTACACGATCGTTTAGACGATTGCTTACCCTTTTCCTACACGATCGTTTAGACGATCGCTTACCCTTTTCCTGAACTAAAAAGGAACCTTATTTCTATAAAGTGTCTATTACAATGCAATTACACTCTTTCTTTTAAATTGAATAAAGTGTTTATTCATAAGGATGATGTTGAAATTTGTACAGCTAAACTGGAAAATAAGTTGTATGTGCTAAGACCGTTAGCCTCAAGTTCCCTCTATAATATAGAGATGTTTAAATCTGCCGTAACTCAATCTAAATGCCAACGAGTTTCTCAGAAAGAAAATGCCCAACTTTGGCACCTTCGATTAGGGCACATCAATATCAATAGGATTGAGAGATTGGTGAAGAATGGCGTTCTAAGTAAGTTAGAGAAAAATTCTTTACCAGTGTGCGAATCTTGCCTTGAAGTAAGATAACTAAAAGACCTTTTATTGAAAAAGGTTATCGAGCCAAAGAGCCTCTTGAATTAGTACATTCTAACCTTTGTGGTCCTATGAATGTGCGAGCTCGAGTAGGCTATGGGTACTTTATCAGTTTTACCGATGATTACTCGAGATATGGGTATGTCTATCTGATGCAACAAAAGTCATAATCTTTTGAAAAGTTCAAATTATTTAAGGTCGAAGTTGAGAATGCTTTGGATAGACGAATAAAAACACTTCAATCAGATTGAGGTGAAGAGTTTTTAGATTATGAATTCTAGGACTATTTATTAGAACATGGAATCGTTTTCCAACTCTCGGCACCGGGTACACCTCAGTAAAATGGTGTAGCAGAGAGGAGAAACAAAACCTTGTTGGACATGGTTCGTTCGATGATGAGTTACACTTCCTTACCAGACTCATTTTAGGGTTTCGCAGTGGAGACTGCGGTATACATTCTCAACTCTATTCTTTCTAAGAGTGTTTTAAGAACACCTCTGGAGTTGTGGAACGGGTATAAAGCTAGTTTACGTCACTTCCACATATGGGGTTGCCCAGCATATGTGCTTGAGGAAAATCCCAAGAAGTTGGAATCACTATCGAGGTTGTGCCTCTTTGTAGGCTACCTCAAAGGTACACGAGGAGGTTACTTTTATGATCCATTCGAAAACAAGTTGTTTGTTTCCACGAACGTTACTTTCCTAGAGGAAAATCATATCAGGGAGCACAATCCACGTAGTAAAGTCGTGTTAAATGAGCTTTTCAAAGAAACTACTGAAACTTCAACAAGAGTTGTTGAAGGACCTACTTCATCAACCAAAGTTTTTGATGATAGTTCATCTGGTAGGTCGGTTCCACCTCAAGAGTTGAGGGAACCTCGACGCAGTGGGAGGGTTACGAACCCATCTGATCGCTATCTGGGTTTCATGAAAATCCTAGCTATGGTGGCAGATGGCGACGTTGAGGATCCGTTGTCCTATAAAAAAGCAATGGAGGATGTTGACCGGGATGAATGGGTCAAAGCCATGAATCTCAAGATGAAGTCGATGTACTTCAACTCGATATGGGATCTTGTAGGTTAGCCTGATGGGGTAAGACCTATAGGTTGTAAATGGATCTACAAGCGCAAACGGAGTGCTGATGGAAAGATGCAAACCTTCAAGGCTCGACTTGTGGCAAAGGGTTATATCCAGGTGGAGGGAGTAGACTATGAGGAGACTTTCTCACCTTTTGCCATGTTAAAGTCGATCCGACTCCTCCTTTCCATTGTAGCTTATTATAATTGTGAGATTTGGAAAATGGACATCAAGACGGCTTTTTTGAATGGCAATCTTAAGGAGACCACTTACATGGTGCAACACGAAGGATTCATTGCTCAAGGACAAGAGCAAAAATTTTGCAAACTGAATCGGTCCATTTATGGGCTGAAGCAGGGGTCTCAATCTTGGAATATTTGGTTTGATGCTGCGATCAAATCATATAGCTTTGACCAAAACGTTGATGAACCTTATGTTTACAAGAAAATAGTTAACAGTTCAGTAGCTTACTTAGTATTGTATGTAAACGATATACTACTCGTTGGGAATGATGTAGGTCACTGACTGCAGTTAAGAACTGACTAGTGACCCAATTCCAAATGAAAGATTTGGGAGAGAATCAGTTTGTTCTGGGTATACAGATCTTTCAAGATCGTAAGAATAAAGTGCTAGCGCTGTCTCAGGCATCGTATATTAACAAAATCTTACTCAAGTACTCGATGTAAAACTCCAAAAGGGGCCTACTACCATTCAGGCATGGAGTCACTTTTCTAAGGACATATGTCCTAAGACGCCTTAAAAGGTTGAGGACATGAGACAGGTCTTATATGCATCTTCCGTTGGCGGTTTAATGTATGTGATGCTCTACACTAGGCCAGACATCTGCTATACTCTTGGAATAGTCAGTAGGTATCAGTCTAACCCAAGCTAGGGTCACTGGACCACATTTAAGAACATCCTCAAGTATGTTCGGAGAACGAGGGACTACATGCTCGTGTATGGGTCTATGGATTTGATCTTTACTAGATAAACAGATTCTAACTTTCAGACTGATAAGGACTCTCGAAAGTCCACTTCAGGGTTAGTATTTACTCTTAATGGAAGAGCTATAGTATGACGGAGCACTAAGAAGGGGTGCATCGCTAACTCCACGATGGAGGCCGTAGCGACTTGTGAAGCTGCTAAGGAGGCCGTCTGGCTCAGAAAGTTCTTGACAGAGCTAGAATTTATTCCAGATATGTTTAGGCCCATCAACCTCTATTGTAACAATAGTGGTGTTGTGGCAAACTCCAAGGAGCCCAGGAGTCATAGGCGCGACAAACACATAGAGCGGAACTATCATATGATCCGTGAGATAGTGCATCGAGGAGACGTGATGGTCACAAAGATCGCCTTAGAGCAAAACGTTGTTGATCCGTTTACGAAGGCTCTCACAGCTATAGTGTTTGAGGGTCATCTTCAGAGCATGGGTCTACGGGACAGCCCGCGGCTGGACTAGGACAAGTGGGAGATTTTGTTGCACTGGGTTTTTATGCCCTAGTTTATTGTTTTGTGCCTATTTGTATGTGCTCCTCACTTCGCTTTAGGACAAGTGGGAGATTGTTGGGGTTTGTGTCTTAAAGTCTCGTGTCCTGTAGTTTGTAAACAACTTTGTAAGACCACTTGTGATGTATAATATATATGATATTTACTTCACTTCTTGACTTTGCACATTTAGATGTTTTTATTTTACCACAAACCAATAAAGTTAATATCCTTAGTTGTCTTTATGTAACTTAAGCATGTATGTAGTGATACAAGTGAATCATGTCTTAAGTGACAACCAAAAGAATCTGTAAAATATGGATATAGGAGGGAAACCTTATCCTGGTAACACTACGGACGCGGTCTACTTTGTGGAAAGTTATAAGTGTTGTGACTTGTCATAGATGGTCTGATCTTGATCATTCGTGTAATGGACATACGAGTGGGGGCGTCCTATACAAAGAGTTTGTATAAATACCTGACCTCAAAGTGTTAATGTCTCGTCATATAACTCCGTTCATGACTGACTTCACTTCACTAGGATGACCATAGATAACTTGACCTCAATCCTGAGTGAGTTGGGAACTCTTGCCATTGAGGGTGGTCCTTTAATTTATATGGGTGTGAGTGGCCAGAACACCGACTCAAACTTACCAGTTTGTGGATTCGTCTGATTTGAGAGTTGGGAACTTAGCTTCACAAGATGGAGTTCACTCCTTCCCCAAAACAGGGGTAAGTAGATAGATTGCTCTCTTAAGGGTTGATTCCGGGGCTTGAACGATGTGATGCCACACACCTTCTCATGGCCTGAGAGGTGTTCACACATAATAGGACTATGTTGTATTGTTCATTAGAGGGTTCAGTGGTACTTAAGGAGAAAGATGTAATTACAGGGGCAAAATGGTAAATTGGCCTGCTGTAATTACGAGCATCTGTGAAGGGTCATCGTACTGATGATTGATTATATCCAATGGACATAGAAATATATCCGTGGCAAGAAAAGTTCAACTGTCGGTCTTTAGTGAAATGTTTGACAGTTAACGGATGGTGGATATTGTGACTAAAGAGTTTAGTCAGCTATTTACGTACCATTGGAGCTTCGAGCCTTAGGTCCATAAAGCCCTCTTGATAGCTTGGATACAAGTTGAGAGTAAGTTTTTGGGTTAGTTTGAAATGTTTAAATTGACAAGAGAGAGTTCGATTATATATGATATAATTGAACGAGTTAATTAAATTTGATATAATTAACTTTATGTATGAGATACATTAATTTGGAGGAAATTGGATGTAAATATGGTGTATATATAGTGGAGGAAAAATATTATAATTAATATATGATATTAATGTATATGTTATGAATATGATGAGATCACATTCATTGGACGGTTAAAAGGGAAGTGGGATGACGTCTCTTCTATTTTAATAACGGGTGAGTGAGTTGAAAGATCACTTTGAGACGCATAAAGAGCTCATGGTGTGTTAAGCATGAGATGCACAGACATTGTGCTAAAGAGTGTGTCATCGCTTAGAAAATCAGTGCCTATACGATAGTGCTTGCACGATCGCTTACCTATACAATATTGCTAAGCGATTGCTTACCGATTATACCTTTGCGCGCTATTTACTAAACAACCGTTTACCTTTTCCTAAAAGATCGTTTAGCTCCCGATATTTACTAAATGATCGTATAGATGATTGCTTAGTTTTTCCTACATAATCGTTTAGATGATCGCTTACTCTTTTCCTACACGATCGTATAGTCGATCGCTTACACTTTTCCTACATGATCGTTTAGACGATCGCTTACTTCTTCCTACCCGATCGTATACTTCACCTAAAAGATCAAGCATCTTGTCTATGCGATAGACGGGCTTATCTCTCACTTGCTTGATCGTTGTGTACGGTCTCTCTTCCTCCTCCCCTCTACCAAATCCGAACAAAGCCCACACTTTGGATTATCACTCCAAGAATACTGAGGGCTCTGAGTGGTGGTGTCATCTCCGTTTCCTCCTATTCGAATGGTGATTGTTCGGGGTAGATGGTTAGGTTTTAGACTCGCTGTGAAGAAGAAATCTTCAACTGGTATGATCTCTTGATCTTTTTAGCATTATGAATGTATATTAGTATGTTTGAATGTACGTGGTAATTCTGTCATAATGAATTGGTAAGATCCGCTTCCGCTTGTGGGTATTCTTGAATAAGAGTTCCTTCACTTCTTTCTAAGGAGAATCTCCTCTTATTCCATGAGTTCTAAATCTGATTTTTTTTCAAACCTAGATTCAATTTACTTTGAAAAAACTTTCGATTCATTCAAGTGACGTAAGTAGGCATACATAAAACAAGTTGATCACACAATTCTTTTGTTGCTTAGTTCGTGCTGGTTATATGCTTCTCAACCCATAAAGTAATTTAGCTACTCATGATGATGATGGAGAAAATGAACAAAGGATGAAATAAATATGTATTCATATTGCAGACTTTGAACTTTTCAATGTTAATGATACAACACAAATACACTATAAGATGAAGAAAGAGATAGAGAATCAAGCCGTGGTGTGCAATGTCTTGCTTTCTCCGGCTCTAATGCCGACTGCTTCACTCTAATATCAAATAATGGAGCTTATCTTCTTCCACAAGAGACCCAAGCTTTCACTAGGGTGTTTTTATGGCTGAACGAGAAGGATTATTGACAGAGTTTTCTTCTCAAAGACTTTTGTGTCACCCTCTTGCATGGTGATTGCATGGGTATTTATAGGCTTCTGAGGATGAATTCTCTGCTCTCATTCATGATTGTCCTGATAAGGTGTATTAAATTCCATACCCTGATGCGTCGCCTGCAATGCGTCAGAAGTTCATTGAATCTTCAACGATGTTCTCTTACCAGCCACCAACTCAATCTGAGATTTGACTTCCACCGCCCATATTATATCATGCTTCATCACCTAAAGTTATCGACTTAACTGGTTATGCGATTATGCGTTATAGTTCTTGTTTGACCTCATCAGTGGGCGTTCTGCATTAAAATAATGACATTAGCTCAAAATTCAAATAGATCAAACGTTAAAGATGTATGATCGCATACTGTGAT
This sequence comes from Benincasa hispida, assembly GCF_027475165.1. Classification (NCBI taxonomy): domain Eukaryota; kingdom Viridiplantae; phylum Streptophyta; class Magnoliopsida; order Cucurbitales; family Cucurbitaceae; genus Benincasa; species Benincasa hispida. The sequence continues at coordinate 46,359,472 of NC_143488.1, forward strand.
TAATTTATAAATTCTTGAGCAAAAATGTCGTACTTTCAGAGATTTTTCTCATTTGTTTAGATGAGAGATATAAAATAACTTGTATTTCTACGAGTTATCACATGCATCAGTTGCATCTAATATCATGTCTCCTCTGATCGCATAGGCTATGCGATTCCAAGTTGGGCATCAGGATTTTTCGATGCATTCATGCGACTGTAGCTTGCTTCGTCACCTTGTTTTAAATAGATTTCTGCATTCAAAAAGCACAATTTTTATATTTTTCAAGGATTATGAATTTTGCATGCTTGTGTGCATAAAGTAATTAATTGCATGATTTCCTTGTCAACTTAACACATTTTCTATGATTTTTCCTAATTGTTTTAGATAAGAAAAGGTAAAATAACTTGTATTTATAATAATAATTTGTTATAGATGTTTACAAACTATGAGAATACAAGAGATTTAGGACACCAATCTAACAATCTTCCATTTGTCCTAAAGCTAAGGGAAGAGTGTATAATATACAATAAAGTACAGAATTCAATGACACAATAAACTAGGGCATACACTACACCTCAGTAACATCTCTCTCTTGCCCTAGACAATATTCCACATATCTTGTAGACCCAGACTTTCTAGATGACCCTCAAACACTTTAGTCGTGAGAGCCTTCATAAATGGATCTGCAACGTTGTGCTTTAAAGCTATCTTCATGACTATCACGTCACCTCGTTGCACAATTTTTCGGATCAAGTGATATTTCCTTTCAATGTGTTTGCCTCTTTTATGACTCCTAGGTTCCTTTGAATTTTCCATAGCACTACTATTACAACAATAAAGTGTGATGGGCAAAGACATATTTTGAATGACTTCCAAATATGTAAGGAACTTTCTTAGCCAAACACCTTTCTTAGCAGTTTCATAAGCACCTATTCGGCTTCCATAGTGAAGTTTATGATGCATCATTGCTTGATACTTCTCCATACTATAGCTCCTCCATTAAGAGTGAATACTAACCCTGATGTGGATTTCCTAAAATTCATATCAGTCTTAAAGTCAGAGTCTGTGTATCTTGTAAGGATCAAATCCTTAGGTCCATACACAAGCATATAGTTCCTGTAGATACTTGAGGATTCTTTTGATAGCTATAAAGTGATCTAATCCTGGATTAGATTGATATTTACTGACAATCCCTACTACATAATAAATGCCAGGTCTAGTACATAACATTGCACACATAAGGTTGCCAACAACTGATGCATAGAGAATCCATCTCCTTTCCTCAACCTCTTGAGGAGTCTTAAGACATTGTTCCTTATGCAAGACAATTTCATGCCCGAAAGGTAATAATGTTGGGATTGATATACTAAATCTAGTGTATCTCGCGGTTTGTAGTTTTGTTAACATGAATTATTTATCTAATAAAATCAGAGATATTTTATTTGATGATGAGACTGTATTAGTTCAATCCAATAAACTAAGATCTAAGGTTATTTTATGAAACTTAAACATGTACATGGAGACATACAAGTAAATCATGTTTAAGTAATAATTTAAGTGGTTTGTCGTAGATGGATAAGGTTGGGTACCTTATCCTGGTGACACTACAAATACGGCTTGCTTTATAAGTGTTACAATTGTTGTAAAGTGCTACAAATGATCTAATCTTGATCGTTCATGTGGATATATGCGAGCGGGGGTATTCTATATAAAGAGTTTGTATAAGACCAGACCATGAAATGAATAGACTCTTTATATAACACAGTTATTAGAAGAGACTTACATGAATTGTGAACTCCTATTTATGACGGCAGTTCTTTGATATGTATAGGTGAGAATGGCCATGATAGCGACTCAATAAGCCTACCATTTTGGGGATTTGTCTGATCAGGGAGTTGGGAACATAGCTACACAAGATGGAATTTCCTCATTCCAATTCCTTGGGAAAGTAGATAAATTGCTCCTTTAATAGCTGGTTCGGGTCTTAAACAATGAGGCCTCAACCTCTTACTGGCCCGAGAGGTGTTAGTTTATAGTTGGACTATAAATTGTTTGTTCATTAGAGGAATCAATGGTACTTAAGAAGTTTGATGTAACTACAAGGGTAAGACAATATTTTGAGCTAACTGTAGTTATGAGCATTTGTGAAGGGTCATCGTTCTGTTGATTGGTTATATCCATGTGAAGGAGTAATATAACATGAAGCATAACAAAACAGAATCAATAAGCACTCTAACTACTCTTAATTTGAGTTTTAAACACGCTATTCAAATGATATTCATATAGAGTTTGAAGCAAACATTACCTTTGAAGACTTAATCCACGAATTTAGCAGAAATACTCCAAAATTGAGCTTGAAACTTCAACAAGACCACCACCAAGATCTTCTCTATTATGCCCATGAAGGAATGTGGGGTGGAAACACTCAAATCAAGCTGAATTGGAGAGGAATTTGGATGGGTTTTTAGAGTTTTCAAATTTCCAGCACTTCAGTCAATTTTCTAGAAATTCACCACCAAATCCATGCATGAAGATTCATTATATAACCTGTTTTCATGTAGGGAGAGTGGTTTGCATGGAGGGTAGCTCCTACTTGGAGCCGATTTCAAATTGGAGGTGGATTTGTGTGTTAAACCACCCAAGAGATAATGGATTTTTCCAAAAATTGGAAAAATCCACAAACTCTAAAATCAATTTTTCAAACTAAAATTGATTTTATAATTAAATAAAACTATTTTATTTAATAATTAGTTTTATATAATTAATTCAAAATTAATAATTAATTCAAAATTAATAATTAATTAAACTTTTTAATTAAAATTTATTAATTTAATACCTTAATATTAAAGTAATAAAATACCAATTCCACCAATATGATTCAATTTCATATTTAAATCATAATTTAAATATTAATTTATTCTCCAATTTCGTTTAATTTCAACTAAATTAAATGTTTTTAATTGTATCAAATACAATCAATTGAAAACCCTAAAAATTGAATGTGAACATTTCAAATTCATAACCCTAATCCCAAAATTCATCCAATTAATACTCAATTTGTTATTCCAATATATGAGTTAGTAGAGGGACCTAATGAACCTATAGATCATGAGCTCCAATGATTTGTAATTAATTCGTTAAACTCTTTAAACTGAATTAATTACTATTCGTTAACTATCAAGACACACCATTATAGCTCGATAGTTGCACCGTCCTCACCGTAGATGTATTTCTATCCACGTAAATCATAATCAGTAAGTCGATCCTTCACAAGTCGTTCGTATTTACAGCTGGGTCAAAATGACAGTTTTACCCATGTAAATACATCTTGTTCCTTAAGTTCCCATGGACCCTCTAATGAACAATTAATTCATAATACTACTTATGAATCATATTCCTATATATCATGAGAAGGCGGAACCCCGATTGTTCAAAACCTGGAATTAACACTTAAGAGAATAACCTATCTGCTAGTCCTAAAATGGGTAGGAGTGAATTCCATCTCGCAAGACTATGTCCCCAGCTATCTATTTGGTCTTATCCCCAAAATGGAAGGCTTATTGAGCAGTGCTATTGGTCTACTCTCACCCATGCAGATCAAAGGACATTCCCAAATAAATAGGACTTCATAGCTAGCTCAGGATTAAGATCGAGTTATCCTAGGTTACTTTAGTATGAAATGAACCGTTTTAACAGTAAATGGTTGTTATAAAGAAAAGTGACTATTTCGTTGTCCAGTCTTTTTGCAAACTCATTACATAGGATGCCTCCACTCACATATCTCAACATGAATGATCTGTGGATCATATCATTTGTATTACCTATACAAAATGGGCCGCATCCAATAGTGTTACCAGGATGAGATACCAAATTTCATTCATATACTTATAGACCATGTAGGCTATATACTATTAACTTGATCCTGTTTATGTCACCACATAAAATTAAAGTATTCACACGATAGCCATAGATATGTTTATTGTATTTTCTTAATAGAATACAATATCAACAATTTTATCAATAAGATACTCAATGATATTTTATTGATAAATAGAATATTTAACACAAAATTTACGAACTGCAAGTTCTAGGACATTTCTAATAATCTTCCACTTGGACTAAAACTCTAGTGAGAATAAATATATACAATACAATGTTGAGAAACATAAATGAAAAATATAATAAACTAGGGCATCAGTAATACCATAGATATTTTCCCACTCGCTCTAGATTACATTGCTCGGAGTCCTAGTCCAACCAGGTGGCCCTCGAACACTTTAGCCGAGAGGGCCTTCATAAATGGATCAACAAGGTTGTCTTTAGAGGCTATCTTCGTAACGATTATGTCTTCTCGGTGTACTATCTCTCTGATGAGATGGTACTTTCTCTCAATATGTTTTCCACGTTGTGACTTCTGGGTTCTTTCGAGTTGGCAACAACACCACTATTGTCACAATACAATGTGATGGGTAGGTGCATATCTGAAACTACTTCCAAGCTAGCCAAGAATTTGCATAGCCATACTGCTTCTTTAGCGGCTTCACATGCAGTTACGTATTCTGCTTCCATTGTGGAGTCAGCGATACAACGCTGTTTAATGCTTCTCCAAACTATAGCTCCTCCATTGAAAGTGAAAACTGATCCTGAAGTAGATTTCCTAGAATCTACATCAGTCTGAAAATCAGAATCAATGTATCCGGTAAGAATCAAATCCATAGGTCCATGCACAAGCATATAGTCTCTCATTCTCCTTAGATACTTGAGGATGTTTTTGACAGCAGTCCAATGACTGTGTCCTGGATTGGATTGAAACCTGTTGACAATTCCTACTGCAAAGCATATGACAGGACGTGTACATAATATTGCGTACATCAAACTCCCAACTGCATATGCATATGGAATTCTTTTCATTTCCTTAATATGTTGAGGTGTCTTAGGACACTTTTCCTTTGACAAATGAATTCCATGTCTAAAAGGCAACATATCTTTTTTAGAATTTTGCATATTATATCTTGACAACATCTTGTCAATATAAGATGCTTGAGATAGTGCTGGGGTTCTGTTTTCTCAATCTCGAAAAATTTGAATCTCTAAGAAATATTGAGCATCACCCAAATCTTTCATTTGGAATTGTGATGCTAACCATCTCTTTACGTCAGCTAGGAAACTTGACTTATTCTCAATGAGCAAGATATCATCAACATAAAGTACCAAAATGCTACAGTTTTGTTGACTATTTTCTTGTATACACAAGGTTCATCAACATTTTGTTCAAAGACATAAGATTTGATCGTAGTGTCAAATCTTATATTCCAGGATCTAGAAGCTTGTTTTAATCATTGAGCTTACGGACTTTCTGTTATTGACCCTGTTATATGAACCCTTCTGGTTGAGACATAAAAATACTTTCTTCAAGATGGCCATTCAGAGATGCTATCTTGACATTCATTTGCCATATTTCATAGTCATAATATGCAGCAATGGATGGAAGTATTCTGATAGATTTTATTATGATAGCAGGAGAAAAGGTCTCTTCATAATCAACCACTTCTTTTTGGGTAAAACCTTTTTGCCACGAGTCTGGCTTTATAGGTTTTCACCTTGCCAATTTGGTCTCTTTTCCTCTTGTAGATCCACTTACAACCTATAGGTTTAACCCCATGTGGTTGATCTACAAGTTTCCAGACAGAATTGAAGTACACCGACTCTATTTCTACGTCTATGGCTTTTATCCATTATTCTCTATCAACATCTTCCATTACCTGTTTAAAGGTCAATGGATCCTCTAGTCCATCATCATATATGATGTCCTGAGTTTCTGTTAAACCTATATAGCGTTTAGGTTGCTGAACAACCCTCCCACTATGAGGAGGCATACTAAACTCTTGAGAAGGACATGATGGAGTAACAACTATTGTTGATGGACCAGCTTGATCAAGAACTCTAGTTGTCAGTTCTGTAGTGTCTTTGGACATTTCTTGTAATAATAGTTTACTGTGAGGTTGATGATTTTTAATATGATCTTCTTCCAAGATTGTAGCATTTGTCGATACAAACACTTTATCTTCTTGGGGATCATAATGTGCTGGATAACCCCAGATACGAAAATGATGTAAACTACTTTTGCGTCCTTTCCATAACTCATGCGGTGTTTCTAAAACACTTTTTGAGAGAATGACGTTCAGAATATATATCACAGTCTGTACTGCATAACCCCAAAAGGATTGAGGTAACTGAGCGTAACTCATCATTAACTGAACCATGTCTAATAAGGTTCGATTTCGTCTTTCTGCAACACCATTTTGTTGTGGTGTTCCAGATGTTGTGAGCTGGGATTGAATTCCATGATCTACTAAATAGTTCTGGAATTGCAAATCCATGTACTCACCACCTCGATCACATCGAAGTGTTTTGATTCTTTTACCTAATAAGCTTTCTATTTCAGTCTTAAACTCTTTGAATTTTTCAAGAGTTTCAGACTTGTGACTCTTTAAGTAAATGTAGCCATATCTAGAGTAATCATCAATAAAATTGACAAAATACTGATATCCACCTCGTGCTTTTACATTCATCGGGCCACACAGGTTTGAATGTATAAGTTCGAGAGGTTCTTTGGCACGAAAACCTTTTTTAGAAAAAGATATTTTTGTCATTTTTCCCTCAAGACATGATTCACATGGAGGTAAAGTGCTATCTTATAACTGACTTAGATAACCATTTTTAACCAATCTCTCAATCCTGTTGAGATTAATGTGACCAAGTCTGAGGTGCCAAAGATAGGCTTTAGGAGAAATTTTTTGTCTTTTATTTTGAGTCTCGGCCTTTTTAAACATCTTTATATTTAGAATAACCTTTGCTTTAGTTGGTTTTAATATGTACAAGCTATTTTCGAGTCTTGCAGAATAAATATGGACACCTCTTGAAAAAACACTTCATTATAATCAAAAGATATTTTGTACATATTTTCTAGCAGACAAGAAATGGAGATCAAGTTTCTTTTCATCTTAGGTAAATAATATACATTTCTAAGTAAGATAAAAGATTCTCCAAAAAAATAGCTTAACATCTCCCACTGCATGAGCCGAAATGACTTCTCCTGTTCCCAACTCAAAAGTCATTTCTTGTTCAGAAAGTTGTCTCCAAGAACTAGTTTCCTGTAGAAAAGTGCAAACATGATTAGCGGCACCTGAATCTAATATCCAAATTAGGTGAGTATTCTCCACTAGATATGTTTCAACTACTAGTAAATCTTATTTATCTTGGTTTTCCTTTTCCGCTAAATACTTTGGGCAGTTACGCTTCCAATGCCCATCCTCTCCACAACGGAAACACTTTCCTTTGGGAGTCTTGTTTTTGTTTTTGTTCTTATTTGTAGTGGTTTTCTTATTCCCTTTACCCTTCTTCTTCATTTGTATAGCATTGTCTTTTGAAGAAGAGGGAACATACTTTTTTTTATCAGTGGGTTTTGTTCCAGACGTAGAATCCTTTAGAAACTTTTTAGGTCGTGAAATAACATTTTCTTCACCTTCTTTAAGTTTCACCATAGACTAATACGTCTGTAGTTCGTTCAACAGTGTAGTCAAATTGTAAGTAATTTTGTTCATAACAGCATTGGTTTCGAAAAGTAGATAGCTCTTTGGAAGAGATTCTAATATCATACTGACTTGATTGATTTCATCTATCATCGCCTCATGAGCCTCAACAATATTAAAATGGACCATCACATCAAGAACATGTTCTCTAACATTAGTGTAATCTTTCATGCGAGTACTATAAACATACTTAATGGCTTCATGTCGAACAGAGGATGACAGTTGCCTGAACATCTCTTGGAGCGACGCCATTATCTCATGGGCAGTGGGCATTACTTCATGTTTCTTGTTAAGTACATCAGATATACTTGCTAAGATATAAGCCCTAACTTTTTCGTTAGCCCTAACTCACTGACATAGATGTCCCGAGCATTTTAGTTTGCTGTTGTACTGGGAATCAGAGGACATTCCTCCGTTAACACAAACCTCAAATCATCCACAACTAATATCGTATTAATGTTGGGTTTCCAGTTTGATTATCCTTCTTCGTTAAACTTATCAGATGCGAGCAGTTGTATAACTGAATTTGACATTACTAAAAATTTTAAACAAATTCTATTAAATTTATGCATCTAAATCCAATTTTAGCAAAGAAATAAAGTACCCATTTTTTTTTATTTGTTTTGCAACGATACTTCAGTGATTCAAAATAGTTGCTACCATGAGGTAGTCAAAGAAACTTTCACTGAAGCAAGACAATCCTGACCAAATACTATATCAGAATAACTCATATTCCTATAGTTCATTTGGTTATCGTTTTCGTTCAAGATCTTTTACTAACGATTAGTAATTCTTGTAAGTGTGACCCGCCATTTTCAGATTTTATAGAACGATATGAATATGCCCTCGAGATGGAAGACAATATCCAAGATGAAACTATAAGACCCTATTCATTTTTGAAGCATGGGTTGTTCCGAATCCTATGTTACAACCCTCCATCGGGATCGTCGTGGTTAACGACTAGCTAGTGCCGCCTAAAAACGATAACAGGGGCAACATAGGAATCTCACGGTTCAAACTAATGGAGGAGACCGTAGGACAATGTCGACACATTTCCTTCACCCACTTACTATGAACTACTTCCCCCATTAACCTTATTATTGACCCATGCAAACATTTTTTGTATGAAGTAGTTGCGGTAAAAGCGACACGAAGCCGAGCATGGATCTCACGGTGTGAATTCTTGGGGACGTGAGAACTAATAACTTTATATCAAATATATTGTTAATCTCCCATTGAAGAGTTCTAAATGTTTAGGTATTCATTCACTTAGGTTTTAATACGGCTAATTTAAAAGAACCTAAGTCTATGTAATTTTATCCAAATATAACGTTTATATTTGGATATTAACCTACAATGTCTATGTGTTTAAACCAGTTTTAAACTTCATACCGCTCACGCAAGCTCATAAGATTAGTTAACAATTCTCAACGTTTCGATCATAATCCCCAGGTAATAGGTGTTACGTTGATCGTCAACTTAAATACCCTCAGCCTTAGACATGTTTATGAATCAAGTTGAGTTTGTAACTAAATTTTATAAGTTAACAATCTATTTTAACAGTTAAAACTAGTTGTTAACCTAAGTGAGTATGTTGTGTATCTTTGTTATAGATTTTTAAGTCTAATTTCATTTTATAACAAACTTATAAAATAAACATGCTTTAAACTAACCATAACATGCTTCAAAGGCATAAATTAACATAACAATTATATCAATTTTTAACAAACCCTAAAGCATGCATACTATATATCATAACTAATTTATAACATACAATAATGCATGTAACATGTTTAACTATGGTGAGATTTTAAATCTAAAATGGCATACTATATGCACAAACATGTTTAATTAAAAAATAATACACATCGTATGCATAAAATAATTAAATAATACTAATATGGTTCGACTTTGGCATTCTAAGCAGACAAATAAGCTAAATTATTAAAAAAATTGGCTTAAAAACAACTTTAATTTGATGAAGAAACGCTCGAATCGACCCGTACGGGACCCGACGACTTGAACTGGATCACCAAGGCACCAAAGAAAGTTGAACTGGATCGGTTTGAAGGAGAACCGGTCGAACCGATTTCATCAAGCCACGAATCGGCCAAGTAGCGCATGAAGCAAAAACCACTAGGATGAACAGCGTTGTGACGTTGCATCCCAACGTTGCAACGCTGTTCATCAACAAGCCCGTGGCATTGCAACACTCGATGAACAGTGTTGCGACGCTCATGGGCAGAAGGCTCAACTCCAGTTTTCTGCTCAACACATGCTTGCTTCAATCTTCAAATTACAGCTTAATTCGGACTCTAATGGCTCTAAATAAATTACAAACTTTGCTCATACATATAAGCTCATCAATCAAGAGCATACAAATTTAACTTGGAAATCAAAGAGAATTCTAATGCCAAAGTTGAATTTAAACCATATCAGCCACATACTCAAACATGCTTAGAAATTCACCCACCAAACTCAAATTAACGATAATTGAGTGCTTAAATCATGCTCTAATACCAATTGAATGAGTAATATAACTGTTGGGATTGATATCCTAATTCTCCTGGAGTCTCGTAGTTTGTAATCTGTACACATTGTTATGAATAGAATAAAAGTTATTTTATCTGGCATTTACTCACATCCAATAAAAAAAGCTCTATGGTTATTATATATAAACGTAAGCATGTATATAAGATATACAAGTGGATCATGCCTTAAGTGATAATCTAAAAAGGTTTGTAGTATAAGGATTAAGGTAGGATACCTGATCTTGGTGACACTACGGATACGGCCCGCTTTGTAGATATTTGCAAGTTTGTGAACTACTACAAATAGTAGATCCTGACCATTCATGTAGAGACATGCGAGCGAGAGTGTCCTATACAAAGAGTTTGTATAAGATCGGATCACGAGATGACTAGTCTCTGTATATAACGCCATTGATATTGGAGACTTACATCTCACCTAAAGGACCATAGGTGACATGACCTCAATCCTGATTAGTATGGGTGAGAATGGCCAGATTGCCAACTCAACATGCCTACCTTTTTGGGGATTTGTCTTATTTGGGTCCTGGGAACTCAGTTACATAAGATGAAATTCACTCCTTCCCCGAAGTAGGGGTAAGTAGATAGATTAAGGGCTGATTTCAGAACTTGAACATAGTGGCCATAACCTCTCTTTGGAAGAGAGGACTTAGTCATAGTAGGACTATGACTTATGTTCATTAGAAGAATCAGTGATACTTAAGGAGTTAGATGTAATTACAGGGACATAACGGTTATTGGCCCAGCTGTATTTACAAGCGATATGTGAAGGGTTATCGCACTGTTGATTAGTTGATATGAACACATAATATACCTGTAGTAAGGAGAGTTCAGTTGTCTGTCTTTAGTGGAGTTCCTGACAGTTAATGGATGGTGTATCCCATGACTAAAGAGTTTAGTCAGTTATTCACATATCGTAGGAGCTTCGAGCTACAGGTCTATAAGGTCCCCTTGGTAGCTCAATGGATCCAAGTTGAGAATCAGTTCTTGGTGTTGATTTGAAATGTTCAAATTGACAAGTGGTAATTCGATTATATATGATATGATCGGTGTGATGTATGAGATACATCAAGTGGAGGATTAATGTAAATGAGATTTATATTAAGTACCATGAAATAGAAAAAGAGCTAGGGTTTATATGTTTTATGAGATGAAATATTAAAACTATATGTTATAAATATAGTATGGTAAGTTGGTTACCATATATATTTATAATAATATTAATTATAGGATAGTTATCTCTTTTTCTCTAATCACCAATTGAGTGGGAGGTTATTGGTGGTTTCATGGTAACCGTGAGATAAAAGAAAAAATGTTTTCCTAAATTTACTGGTGGTTATGAGAATTACCATTCTCGGAAAGACTCATAGTGTCTGTCAAGTGAATAAGATTCACTAAACGATAGCGGAAGAGAGACTACACGATAATTCACTCAGCTGGCCGATAGCGAAACGATCACGAAGCTTTAGCTAAACGATCGTGAAGCTTTTGCTAAACGATCGCATAACATTTGTTAAACGATTGGGCATCGTCTTTACGATAGACTTTGTCATCTCCAACTTGCTCAATCGTTTACATGATTTTTCTTCCTCCAGTCTCGTCCTCTAACCAAGTCCACACAAGGCCCACACTTCTGGATTCTCACATTGAAAATACCAAGGTAGCCATTGTGGTGGTGTCGTACTCAACTCGACATTGTTCGAGGTTTTTGGAGGTCATTCGCTGAGTTCGTGGTTGCTGTGCTCGTGGTGTATTGCAGTCGTAGTTTTTTAGCGCTTGGGCAGTCCTGTTGATTGTACGAGCGTTCGTGATCGAGGGTGTTTGAAGATGAGTCTTCAAAGGTATGATTCTTTATCCCTTGATCTTTGTTAAGCATGTTGTAATTTCGTATTGTGCATGATGATGCGTTATTTTATACGATGAAATAATGGAATGAAATGTGGTGATGGAATTGCGTTGAGTAATAAGTTTTCTTAGTAGAATCCAAGTATAAATTCCACTGAGTTTCCTGGTAAGTCCAGGGTTGAATCAGGGACTAGGGAAAACGGTATGTGGTGGTAATTTTCAAGAAGACTTTATAGTAAGCAAATAGTCAAATAGTTGTTTTGGGTTGTTGTTTGTGGTAATAAAATAAATGTGTGCGGCGGAGTTACGAAAAGTGTTGATAATACGGAAGATGCGATGAGTATGCGGTGAACGGGTTGAGAAAGGGTGCAGCTAACACTTCCTAGGATGCGTTCATGTTATGCGATCATGCAACACACATACAATAGCAAACCATCTCTCGACGCAAATGCTACGGCTTCTAATACTAGAATGCATGCGATATATGTGATGAGTCTATAGAACCTACACATAAGCCTCTATTCTTATCTATGCGATGACAAAATGACACACACACAAATAAGGCGACCACATAATATCATAACATGTCTCTAGGGTGCATGCGATGCAGGTTGGCAAATAGAGCTTATCTCTATGTCCCTATCTCTCGCTTATGCAGATCTAATCTCGCTCTCTCGAGTCTAGATTTTAACCTAGCTCTCTGAAGTCTTAGGTTCTTTCTTTAGACTCTCTCTCGAGTAGTTCTAAAGGGATGTTGGGCACAACATAAAACTGGATAATCACATGCAATGAAGATCATAGGTCATGTCAGGTTAGTTCTTCTCAACCCATTCGATAAATTTAGCTACTCATGCGTGCTTTTACGAGAGTGAACAGATGTAGATAAAGAAATTCTATTGTATAGATATAGAGTTGAAATACAAAATAACAATGCAAGATGAGAATAAAGAGCCTGGTTGCAATCTCTTGCTTCCCAAGGCTTTTACACTGTCTTTTCTACTCTGTTCAAAAGATAGTCTCGCTCTCGCGAGGGTCGGCCCTCTCTCTGCTTTCACGCTCTAGGTTCTCTCTCGAGCTGACCAGAGCGAGCTTCCGGCGTTTCTTCCCTTCTCTTGCTCCGCCTTCTAAGTAAAAAAGAAAACTATAGACAAGGCTATTCTATCTAAAGGAAAATTCTCTAACTATCCGAACTCCTTTTCTAAAGAGCCCCTTCGGTATTTATAGAGCTTCGGGGTGAAAGACGTCTTCTCTCTTATGATTACACTGATGGGATGGCTTTAATTTTCTGTCTAATGCGCCGAATATTTGTCACCGAAAAGCTGAGTGTACTTGCTACAATAGATCGTTAGCAGCTTGTCAACTTAATTCGGACTTGACCGTCTTCAGCTTTCTGTCCCATCGTGATTAATTATGCTTTTCACCCAGATGTGCCCACCAAGTTGTGCCGGTTCTATACGACAATCCTTCTTGAGCAAATGTTTGCGAGCACAAATCACCGCAAAGCCTTGCGGTAACGCTGCGCTCGACCGTTGATTTCTTGTGATCGCATTTTCCTCCTTGCATCAACGCATATTCTGCATAAAAATACAAAAGTTAACTGTTTTTATGCGATGGATGCATGTGACCACAATGTTACAAACTTAATGCTTTTTGGACGCAATCTTATATATTTTATCAACGCAAACCTGCATTGTTTAATAACTTAGCACTGTAATAACGTGCATTTCTACCCGTTATCACATGACCGCTTAGTTTTCGTTGTGTACTGTAATTGTTTATGTTCAAATACTATTGGAATTTAGAACGATCATTCCGCTACTCATGAAAATCCTCATGTACGATTTCCTTCAATTGGTATCAAAGCCAGGTTGATCTGATATTCCAAATTTCAATTCTAGTTTGAACTCTTTTACAGTTGTGGTAGGTTTTCTGCATTGCGTTTAATTGTTAAATGTGTTTGTGGATGGCATTGATGAATGTTTACGGGTTAATTGCCTCTGTTTAAAGCTTTCTTTTGATTACAAAGTGTTAATTTGTAAGAACCCCTGTGTTTCTGGGCATAATTAACAAGCAATCAAGTATGTAATTCAAAGTGTTTGAGTCTGTTGAGTCGTTCATGATGAAGTTTCGAAGCATGGAGATGCGATTCTCAGCGAAGAAGAAGACCAAGAGTTGGTCGTGTCGTGTAGCCTCAGGTAAACGATCGTTGGGATTTGGCTAAACGATCATGTAGATTTTTCTATGTGATCGTGTAGTATTTACTAAACGATCGGGTAAAGTGTTTGCTCTATCGCGTAGCGTTGGTTGCCTGATCGCATAGATGCTAGAGATAAACGATCGAGTGGGATCATTTGATGCTCATCATTTAGCAAAAAGCGAGTGCTAAACGATCGTGTAGTCAACATGCTCATTGTATAGTCACTTACTACACGATCATGCGGTATAAGATACGAAGGTGCTCGTTCAGCGATCGTTTAGACGATAGTGCTTCACCGCATCGTTGTCGTTTAGACGATCGTATAAGGCTTGCGTTGCAGAGTGCACTGCACGATCGCATACCTCATGCTTCATCGCATAGTAAAAGGTACACGGTCATTGCTAAACGATTGTTTAGGTCTGAAAACGTAGGTAAACGATTGAGTAAAGCGTTTGCTCTTTCGTGTTGACGATCGTGAGGAAGTTTGGTACACGATCAGTGGAGACATGTTGCTTCGACTTCAAGACCCGCGTCTGTTTGAACCAGAGACTCTTTGCATTTGTAATAGTTAGCTTTTGTTTTGTTTTTTTTTTTTTTTGTGGATTTGAGGCAATTTATCCCGGTTCATCAACTTTTGTTTAATATACATGAGATGTATGTGTTTAATATGGCATAATGTATGACATATAGATTTAAAACCCACCTTAGGTTGTGCAATTATTCATGCATCATGTATTATAAGTGTTATAATATGGCATGATGAAATTACAAGAAAGCATGCACATGCATCATGAAATATCAGAGTTATATTTGTGCATGCAGTAAGCATATTCATGTACCATCTTTATATTATAAACATTATAGTATAAGGGTGAATGAGAGCATGTTTTGCTTGGTTCATTGTGGTTTTTTATAAGTGTTATATAAAAGTAGCAATGAATGAACAATGCATGGAGTATGACACTTAGGCTATTTGTAATCGTTATGAAGGCCTTTCATGTGTTTGCTTTGCACTGTGATTGGTTTTGGTTGTTTCTGTTATAAGTGTTATAATCGAAATTAGAACTAAAATCAATAAGAAAGAGTTGCATGCAAACTTAGGGTGAACTCATGTTTTAAAAGAATTTTAAAATTGGATTGAGATAGACCTAAGTTCAAATGTTCGGGACTATCAACCTAGTTTCATTTTTTAAATCGATTTAATAGGATTAAATTGATTGGCATAAAAGATTAAAATTTTATTAAATTTATCTATAAGGGACCTTTTGTCAAAAGCGGATTCTATCTAGGCTGGGGTACTTAAGCTGACGGAAACGGAACACCTCTACATGGGAACCTACCTGAAAAGTCATAGTTCTACTATGACTAAGTCCTCCCGGGTCAGGAGAGGGTGTGGCCACTATGTTCAAGACCCAGAATCAACTCTTAAGGGAGCAATTTATCTACTTACCCCTGCTTCGGGGAATGAGTGAATTCCTTCTTGTGTAGTTGAGTTCCCAGCTCCCCTATCAGACGAGTCCCCAAAATGGTAGGCTTATTGAGTTGGCAATCTGGCCACTCTCACCCATACAAATCAAAGGACCACCCTCATAGGCAGAAGTTCCCAACTCACTCAGGATGAAGGTCATGTCACATATGGTCATTTTAGTGAAATATAAGTCTCAATTATCAACGACATTATATAAAGAGATTAATAATCTCGTGGTCCGGTCTTATACAAACTCTTTGTATAGGATATCCCCGCTCGCATGTCTCCACATGAATGGTCAGGATCAGACTATTTGTAGCAATTTACAACACTTGTAACATCTACAAAGCGGGTTGTATCCGTAGTGTCAATAAGATAAGGTATCCCTCATTTATCCATTTACTACAGACCATTTAGGTTATTACTTAAGGCATGATCCACTTGTATGTCTCCACATACATGCTCAAGTTACATGAAATAACCACGGATCTTAGTTTATTATATTTGAGTAAATTCTTATAAAATAACATTTATTTTATTAATAACAATATGTTTACAGAGGTGTTTATAAACTACGAGACTACCGGAAGAATTAGGACACCAATCCCAATAATTTGTTATTCTAATTTATGAGCTAGTAGAGGGACCTAAAAGACCTATAGATCATAAGCTCCAACGATTTGTAATTAGTTTGTTAAACTCTTTAAACCGAATTAATTACTATCCGCTAACTATCAAGACACACCACTATAGCTCGACAGTTGCACTCTCCTCACTATAGATGTATTTCTGTCCATGTAAACCATAATCAGTAAGTCGATCCTTCACAGGTCGTACGTATTTACAGTTAGGTCAAAATTACCGTTTTACCACTGTAAATACATCTTGTTCCTTAAGTTCCCACTGACCTCTAATGAACAATTGATTTATAATACTATTTATGAATCATGTCTCTCTCTATCATGAGAAGGTGGGGCCTCAATTGTTCAAGACCTGGAATCAACACTTAAGAGAACAACCTATCTGCTAGCCCTAAAATAGGTAGGAGTGAATTTCATCTCGCAAGGCTATGTCCCTAGCTATCTATCCGATCTTATCCCCAAAATGGAAGGCTTATTGAGCATTGGACTACTCTCACCCATGCAGATCAAAGGACATTCCCGAATAAACAGGAGTTCATAGCTAGCTCAGGATTAAGATCGAGTTATCCTAGGTTACTTTAGTATGAAATAATCAGTTTTAACAGTAAATGGTCATTATAAAGAAAAGTGACTATTTCGTGATCCAGTCTTTATGCAAACTCATTGCATAGGATGCCCCCACTCACATATCTCAACATGAATGATCTGTGGATCACATCATTTGTATTACCTATACAAAATGGGTTGCTTCCAATAGTGTTACCAGGATAAGATACCAAATTTCATTCATATACTTATAGACCATTTAGTCTATATACTATTGATTTGATCTTGTTTATGTTACCACATAAAGTTAAAGTATTCATACTATAGCCATGGATATGTTTATCGGATTTTCATAATAGAATGCAATATAAACAATTTTATCGAATAAGATACTCGATGATATTTTATTGATAAATAGAATGTTTAACGCAAAATTTACGAACTGCGAGTTCTAGGACATTTCCAACACCATGGACACAAAAATAAATCTACAGTGTGAAGAGTGCAACTATGTGTCTTTAGTAGAGTGTCCGGTAGTTAATGAATATTGATTAATTGGATTAAAAGAGTTTAATCAATTAATCTCATATCATTGGAGTTTCTAATCTGTAGGTTTATAAGGTTCCCTCAATACCTCACTAAAGGAAGTACAAGAGGAATGATTTAAATTGTTGAAATCAATTGATGGAATAGCATATTAATGAGAATAACATGACATGGTTAATTATAGGTTTGATCTATAATTAAAAGAGAAGAATGATTTTTTTTTTTTTTTATGAATCAAATTCATAAGGAATTAGTTAATTTTGAGAGGTGGAGGCAAATAAACATAGGATGTTTGTTTAATTAATTGACCATGTATATTAAATTAGATTTAATATATATAATTATTTATTATGTTTGCTAATTAATCAAATAAATGTTGTTTGATTAATTAAGCCCTAAGGGCAAATGTGGAAATACTTGGAGAAGGGAAAAACCCTTCTCCATATAAATTGTTTCTTTTGTCCAAATTAAAAACAAATTTTTTTTTTTTTTTTTTTTTTTTTTTTTTTGAAAACCTAGCCTCTAAATCCGCCTAAATTCTCTCAACAATTTCTCCTCTCCACCATTCTCTATTCTTCTTCCTCCTCCTAGGGTTAGAGACCACACTTCTACCCTTGGATTCCAAGAGAAGATCGAGGCCTCTCTTATGGTGGTGTTCATTGTTCGTTTGAGATACTTTGCGGAGAAAAAGCTTGGGATTTTCGTGAAGACAAAGGGATCTATGAAGGTAAGAAATTGTTCTTCCTTATCTTCTTTTCTCTTTGAAAGCATGATGAATTAATGCATTTATCCTCTGTTTTATTATGTTTGCTGCTATATTTTGTTTCTTTTAAACCAAAAACAGAAATGCAAGACGTTCACATGCTTTCGCTTAGGATTCGATCCCCACAATTGGTATTAGAGCCAATTTTCTTATATTTTCGTTTTTTTTGTTTGGTTTTTGAAAAAAAATCTAACTTAGAGGTGAGTTTGATGTTCTGCATTTGGAATGCTTGAATGTCGGTTTGTAGTATTGCATGTTTACAATTTTGGCACATAGATTTTACATTTTATTTTGATTAAAATGTAAGGGCCCGGTGTGTTTGGACATTTAATTTCATGCTTCGAGTTTGTAAGTCCATGTCAAACGAAATAACAAGAAGTTCTGAGGAGATAGGAGAGAAAAAAAGACTTTCGGAGATGTTCAGAGCTAAAAATCACAAAATCTGGGGCATTCTACCTTGTAATGTCATGACGTTGCGAAGGCGAGGCAACGTGCAGTATTCGTAGCGTGCGACGCTGAACCCCCAGCGTTGCAATGCTCTGAGGACCAGATGGCATTGTGCGGCACTCGAGGAGCTGATGAAGGTGGTTTTCCCTAATTTGCTTATGTAACTTAATTCTATTTAATTAATTTAATTAGTATAAATGTTATATTAATTTAATTAATTAATTGCTTTCTAGGGTGCCATAATTCAGTGCAATTAATTGTTGTTTAACTTAATCATGCATGAGATGTATGATTTAAATTAGTGTTGAATAGTGCATAATGTATGCCATTTAGATTAAAGTTTCACCTTGGGATAAATATATTCATGCATCATATATAAATATAAATGTTATATTTTTTTTATGCATGATTAAATTAGCATGCTCATGCATCTTAATATAAATGTTATATTATTTAGATGTATGGTAAATTAAGCATGTCATACATCATACAATATTATAATTGTTATAATGTATGATGGCATGATGGTTGATGATGCTTAATGATTGTTTAATATAAGAGTTATATTTTACAATGAAAAGGGAATTTTCATTGAGCATGACATTACTTAAATTAATATAAGCGTTATATTTTAATCATTGTCACCAAATGCAAACTTAGAGATTTTATATTTCATTGTTTTATAACGGTTATAAAAGTAATGAAATTAGAATTAAAATCTATAATCAAGAATTGCATGCAAATATAAGTCAAAATTAATTTTAAATGGTTTAAAATTAATTCACCTAGACTTATGTTAAACACCTTTCTAAGGAGATTAGAAATATGTTAATATTTTTAGTTTGTTTTAATAGAATTAAAATGAACTCCGATTAAAAGATTAAATTTATAAAATGATTTCTCATAAGGGACCTTTGTCTAAGGAACGTTCTGTCTAGGCGGAGATTTTCAAGCTGATGGAAAAAGGAACACCTCTACCTGGGAACCGACCTTGAAGGTGAATTGGGCAAATATTTTATAAGCATGCAATAAGTGATCAATTTTGTTAAAGAGTTTGATGAATGAGATCATGTATTGTTATAATATTCAATATAAGCGTTATATTAAGCAAATTAACAAGGACTTAGCTAAAAATTGATTAGTTGGACTTTACTAAGTTAATAAACCCATCTTTTGCCAAACACTTAGTGGGAGGAAAAATATGTATATGATATGCCATTTCTCCACATGTGCTCTCCCTAAAAGTTCAAAAGGTGAGATTCATGCTCGACCTCATGGTGCCCTGGGTGCACTCTCCCTTAGGAAGGTATTTCCGGGGTCAATATCAAGGTGAATGGAGAAAGTGTTTATAGTAAGTGGGAGAAGGACATGCATCAACACATTTTATGGTCTCCTTCGTTAGTTTGAAATGTTATTTCCATGCTCAGCCTTGTGGCGCCTTGGGAGCGTCCCCCTTAGGAAGGTGTTTGCATGGGAAAGGGATGTATCAAATTCCAGAAATGGATAAGATTTCTATAATCAATTGTTCCAATCATGTTCTTCCTTGAGGCAGACTGTTTGGGGCGGGGTTATAGGGTTTAAAATGAAGGGTTACACTTACGACAAAGCATTAAGATAGTTAATGATTTATTGGCCAAATGAATGGTAATTAAATATTATATGAACAAGGAGTTATTCTGGGATAATATTTGATTGAGAGTGTCTCACTTCAGTGATAAGGAATAACTGTACACCTTGAGGTGGCATTTACTCGAAATCATTGAATGTATCATTGCAAAATAAATAATGTTGGGTTCATCATTAGTTTTTTGCTAAACTGAATTGATTAAAATGAAAAAGAAATTTTTGCACAAGTGTCTAATATAAGTATTTTTTTTTTGTATCAGCATGTGAAGCTCAATCATTATGTTCCTTGGCATCGAAAAATTAACTGAAGAAAATTATAAACTTTGCAAAAATATGATGAATACGGTTTTGGTAGTGGATGACCTTAAATTTGTTCTCATGGAGGAATGTCCTCCAGCCTTTGGGCACAACGCATCATGAAGTGTTCGTGATGCTTATGAGAGAAGACAAAGGCGAATGATAAGGCAAAGTCTATATTTTTGTAGGCTTATCTGAAGTCCTGGCCAAAAAGCATGAGACCATGATCATTGTACGCTAGATCATGGAATCATTGCGCGACATGTTTGGAAAACCTTCCTCACAAGTCATGCATGATGTTCTTAAGTTCATCTTCAGTGTTCAGATGGTTGAAGGATAATCTGTTAGGGAACATATCCTTAAAATGATGAACCATTTCAATATCACTGAGATGAATGGAAGTCTTATAAATGAGCCCAGTTAGGTGAGCTTTATCATGCAATCGCTGCTGGACAACTTTCTGCAATTCTATAGCAATTATGTTATGTACAAAATTGACTATAATCTCACCACTTTCCTTAACGAGCTACTAATTTTTTAGTCTTTAATGAAAGCCAAAAGAAATAATGGGGAGACAAATGTTGCCTTCTCCAATAAGAAAAAATTCATCAGAGGTTCGACCTCTAGAACTAAATTTGTGCCTCCCTCTTCATCTGGTGTGAAAAATGGAAAAAGAAGAAGAGTGAAAAGGGGAATAAAGGCACCACTACTACTACTGCCCAAAAGGCCAAGAAGGTCAAAGTTGCAAAATGAACCTGTTATCATTGCAACCATGATGGGCATTGGAAAAGGAATTGCCCAAAATATTTGGCCGAGAAAAAGAAAGAAAAAAAAGTTGAATATGATTTACTGGTTCTGGAAACGTGTTTGGTGGAAACTGATAGCTATATCTGGATACTTGATTTATTTTTGCAAGAAACTAGTTCCTAGAAATAGCTTGCAGCGGGAGATATGACTCTACGAGTTGTTACAGGAGAGGTTGTCTCGGCGGTTGCAGTTGGGAGTTTAAAGTTGTTTTTTGCATCAAAGTTTATGTTGTTAGACAATGTTTAATATGTTCCTAATTTTAAAAGGAACTTGATTCAGTTTCATGTTTGTTGGAACAATTTTCTAATGTATCTTTTATTTGAGATAAAGCATTTGTCTCGAAAAATAGTATTAATATTTTTTTCTGCAGCAAACGAAAGCATCTGATATGTGCTAAGGCCATTAGTATCTAAAATGCTCCACAATATTGAAATGTTCAATACTATAACCACTAAAACTAAAAAAAGAAAATTTTCTCTTAAAGATGATGCTCATCTTTGGCATCTAAGACTAGGTCACATTAATCTCAATAGGATTGAGACATTGGTTAAAAAATTGACTTCTAAACGAGTTAGAAGAAAATTCTTTACTTGTATGTGAATCGTGTCTAGAAGGAAAAATGACAAAACGACCTTTTACTGGAAAAGGTTATAGAGCTAAAAAAAAACCCTTGAAGTTTATACATCCAAACCTTTGTGGTCCAATTAGTGTAAAAGCCAGATGAGAGTTTGAATATTTTGTCACTTTTACGACGATTATTCAAGATATGGGTATGTTTATCTAATGTAACATAAGTCTGACACACTTGAAAAGTTCAAAGATTATAAGGCTGAAGTTAAAAATTTGTTAGGTAAAAAGATTAAATCACTTTGATTAGATCGAGGTGGAGAGTACATGGATATTGAATTCCAAAACTATATGATAGAATATGGAATCACATCTTAACTCTCAGCATCTGGTATACCTCAATAAAATTGTGTATTAGAAAGGAGAAATAGAATCCTATTGGACATGGTTTGCTTTATGATGAGTTATGCTTCTTTACCTATCTCATTCTAGGGTTATGAGTGGAAACTGAAGCTTACCTTTTAAACCAGGTTCCATCAAAAAGTGTTACTAGAACACCTTTTGAATTATGGAGAGGTCGTAAAAGTAGTTTATGGAATCTCAGGATTTGGGGATGTCCAACACATGTGCTTGTGGAAAATCCAAAGAAATTGGAACCACGTTCAAGATTATGCCTATTTGTAGGTTATTCTATAGAAACGAAAGATGGTATGTTCTCCTATCCAAAAGAAAGCAAAGTATTTGTATCGAAAAATGCTACTTTCTTAGAAGAAAACCACATTAGAGAACATAAGTCAAGGAGCCAAATCATATTAAATGAAATTTCCAGAGAAACTGTTGAAACTTCAACAAGAGTCGTTGAAGAGGCAAGCACTTCAACAAGAGTTGTTGATGTTGCTTCATCTAGTCAAACACATCCTTCTCAAGTGTTGAGAGAGCCTCGATGTAGCGAGAGGATTGTAACCCAACCTACTCGCTATTTGGGTTTAACAGAAACTCAAACCGTCATTTCCAATGATAAGGTTGAGGATCTATTGTCTTACAAGAAGGAAATGGTTGATATTGACAAAGATGAATGGATCAAAGTCATGGATCAAGAAATGAAGTCTATACACTCCAATTCTATCTGGGAACTTGTAGATCAACGTAATGGAGTTAACTCATAGGTTGCAAATTGATCTACAAAAGGAAACTAGGTGTAGATGGAAAGGTGCAAACCTTTAAGGTTAGACTAGTAGTAAAAGGTTATACCCAAGTTGAGGGAGTGGACTATAAAGAAACTTTATCACCTGTTGCTATGATTAAGTCTATCTGAATTCTTTTATCTATTGCCACATATTATGACTATGAGATATGGCGAACAGATATCAAGACTATCTTTTTGAATGGTAATCTTGACGAAACTATCTACATGACCCAATTCATTGAACAAGGTCAGTAGCAAAAGGTTTGCAAGCTTAATCAGTCCATTTATGGATTGGAACAAACATCTCGATCTTGGAATATAAAGTTTGATGTCGCAGTTAAATTTATGGCTTTGATCGAAATGTTGACGAGTCTTATGTTTACAAGAAGATCATTAACAGTTCATAGCTTTTCTTATGTTGTATGTGGATGATATCCTACTCATTGGGAATGATGTAGGTTATCCGACTACCATTAGGCTAGTTGCTCAATTCCAACCAAAATATTTCGGTGAATCACAATTTGTTCTAGGAATCCAAATTATAAGGGATCGAAAGAACAAATCATTAGTCTTGTCTCAGGCATCCTATGTTGATAAAGTGTTTGTTAGATATTCAATGCAAAATTCCAAGAAGGGTTTGTTACTTTTTAGGCATGGAATTATCTTGTCTAAGGAACAATGTCCTAAGGCACCTCAAGAGGTTAAGAAGATGAGATGGATTTCTTATGCATCTGCAGTGGGTAGCCTTATGCATACCATGTTGCGTACTAGAGCCGACATCTGCCATGCAGTGGGAGTAGTCAGTAGATATCAATCTAATACAAGATTTGATCATTAGACAACAGTTAAAGCTATTGCTAAGTATCTTAGGAGAGCGAGAAACTATATGCTTATGTATATGGCTAAGGATTTAATCCTTACAGGATATAGTGATTCTGATTTTCCGACTGTTAAGGATTCAAGGAAATCCACATCAGGATCAGTGTTCACTCTGAATGAAGGAGCTATAGTATGACGCTAAAGGAACTGTGAGGTCCACTGTGGAAGCAGGGATCATTCCCAATTTCCAATTTTCACAGAATTAAAAATATAGTACAAATAAATTATGCATAATACAATAATTTACAGCATGCTATAGGAAAGGAGAGAGAAGGGAATAAGAATTAACTTACCCTTGAAGAACCAATCTCCACGTAATCCCTCTTCTCCACGAACTATCACGAACGAGAAACCACAATGGCCACCACCACTAGATTTTCCTCTATATGCTCTGTAGAGAATGAGAATTAATAAGAGTTGTGGGCTCTGTTAAATTTTGGAAAAATGGAGAAAGTTTTTCTTTTTCTGTGTTAGGAGATCTCAGAGAGCCAAAACATACGTCTTCTGTGAAGAAGATGAATCCCTCAAAATCCAAAAAAAAAAAAAAAAACACCCATACATACGTCTTCCACTAGAGAAAAAAGAGGGGGGAGAGAGGGAGTTACAACTCCCTCCTCAATTAATTTTCAAATAAAATTAATTAAATTTAAAATAATTTAATAAATAAAAATTATTTAACAAATTATTATTATTATTATTATATATATATATATATATATATAATAACTACCTTATCATGTAGTATATATTAAATTATATGTTATATCAAATATAACACACAACCTATAGTTCTTATATTGTATCAAATATAATATAACCTATAGTTTTTATTTCTCTCAATAATGTATGGTATTTAATATAAATCACATTTGTACTAAATATAATTATATGAATCTCATCCATATAATTAATATTTGAATTATATTTAAATACTTAATTTCTCTTAAAATAAACTTTATATTATAATGTATCAAATACATTATAATAGTTATATCATATATAATTAATTCCCTCAATTAATTTGAATAATTCAAATCAATCCAAAATTAATACTCAATAATCTCTATTGAGCTGTAGAGAGACCTTATGGATTTGTAGATTGAAGCTCCAATGGTATTCAGATAATTAATTAAACTCCTTTAATTAAATTATCCAACATCTATTAACTGTCGGTCACTCCATTAAAGATCAATAGCTGCACTCTTTGCACTACATATATATTTCTATATCCATTGGACATAACCAGTCAATAGTGCGATGACCCTTCACAAATTGTTCGTAAGTACACTTGGGCCAAAATTACCGTTTTGCCCCTATAGTTACATCTAACTCCTTAAGTACCATTGATTCCTCCGATGAACAATAAGTCATAGTCCAACTATGATCAAACCCTCTCGAGCCAAGAGAGGGTGTAACACCACATTGTTCAAGCCCCAAAATCAACCCTTAAGGGAGCAATTTATCTACTTACACTGACAATAGGGAAGAAGTGAATTTCGTCTTGTGTAGTTGTGTTTCTAGCTCCCCAATAAGACGAATCCCCAAAACGGTAGGCTTATTAAGTCAGCGATCTGGCCACTTTCACCCATACAAATCAAAGGACCGCCTTCATAGGTAGGAGTTCATAACTCATTAAGGATTCAGGTCATGTCACCTATAGTCATCCTGATGAAATGTAAGTCTCTATTTATTAATGGCGTTATATAATGAGATTCTTCATTTCGTGGTCCGATCTTATACAGATCTGTTTGTATAAAATACTCCTGCTCACATGTATTTACATGATGATCAAGATCAAATCGTTTGTAGCACTTTACAATAATTATAACATCTACAAAGCGGGTCGTAGTCATAGTGTCACTAGAATAAGGTATCCAACCTTATCCATCTACTATAGATCATTTAAGTTATCACTTAAACATGATCCACCTGTATGTCTCTACATACATGTTTAAGCTACAAAAGATAACCTTGGATGTTAGTTTTTGGTTTTGTGGGTTAATGCTACTAAATGAATAAAATATCTCATATTTTATTAAATAAATAAAATTGTTTGTATATTACAATTACAAACTACAGGCCTCACTAGATTTACAAAATCAACTCCAATAGGCACAACATTAAGCAAGGTTGTATTGTAGATTCCACCATGGAGGCTGAGTATGTAGTTACTTGTGAAGCTGCTAAAGAAGTTGTTTGGCTCATAAAATTTCTCACAAATTTGGAGGTTGTTCCAAATATGTCCTTGCCCATCACACTTTATTGCGATAACAGTGGTGTTGTGGCAAACTCCAAGGAGCCTCATAGCCACAAACGTGGAAAGTATCCATTTACAAAGGCTCTCATGGCTAAAGTTTTTTAGGGTCATCTGGAGGGTCTGGGTCTATGAGATATGAGTCATCTAAGTTAGGGCAAGTGGGAAATTTTATTGGGTATATTGTATACCTTAGTTTATTTTATTGTATATTAATACTTTACCATATATTTTATATTGATACTTTGTTTTCCACTCGTCTTTTATTATATTTTGATACACTCCACTGGCTTTGGACAAGTGGGAGATTGTTGGGATTGATGTCCTAAATCTAGTGTATCTCGTGGTTTGTAGTTTTGTTAACACAAATTATTTGTCTAATGAAATCAAAGATATTTTATTTGACGATTAGACTGCATTAATTCAATCCAATAAACTAAGATCTGAAGTTATTTTATGAAACTTAAACATGTACGTGGAGACATAAAGATGGATCATGTTTAAGTAATAACCTAATTAGTTTGTAGTAGATGGATGACACTACGAATACGACCTACTTTTTAGATGTTACAATTATTGTAAAGTGCTACAAATGATCTGATCCTGATCATTCATGTGGAGACATACGAGCGGGGGTATTTTATACAAAGAGTTTGTATAAGACTAGACCACAAAATGAATAGACCCTCTATATAACACCGTTACTAGAAGAGACTTACATTTCACTAGGATGACCATAGAAGACTTGACCTTAATCCTAAGTGAGTTATGAACTCTTGTTTATGATGACAGTCTTTTGATCTATATGGGTGAGAGTGGCCATGACAGCCGACTCAATAAGCCATTTTGAGGATTTGTCTTATTAGACTGGGAACACAACTACACAAGATATAATTCATTCTTTCCCATTCCTTAGGAAAGTAGTAGCTAGTTTCGGGTCATGAATAATGAGGCTTCAACCTCTCACTGACTTTAGAGGTGTTAGTTTATAGTTGGATTATAAACTGTTTGTTCATTAGAGGAATCACTGGTACTTAAGAAGTTAGATGTAACTGTAGGGGTAAAACGGTATTTTGACCCAACTGTAGTTATGAGCATTTATGAAGGGTCGTCGCTATGTTGATTGATTATATCCATGGACACAGAAATAAATCTACAGTGCAAAGACTGTAGCTATTGATCTTTAGTGGAGCGTCTGGTAGTTAATAAATATTGATAATTAGATTAAAGAAGTTTAATAAATTATACTCATATCATTGGAGCTTTTAATTTATAGGTCCATAAGGTCCCCTCAATAGCTCACTAAAGGACTTTCAAGAGGAATGATTTGAATTTTGAAATCAATTGATGGAATAACATATTAATGAGATTAACATGATATGGTTAACTATAGATTTGATTTATAATTAAAAGAGAGATATTTGAATAGAATTCCAATAATGATTTTTTTTTTTTTAATGAATCAGATTCATAAGGAATTAGTTAATTTTGAGAGGTGGAGGCAAATAAACATAGGATGTTTATTTAATTAATTGACTATGTACATTAAATTTGATTTAATATATATAGTTATTTAATAGGTTTGTTAATTAATCAAATAAATGTTATTTGATTAATTGAGCCCTAAGGGCAAATATGGAAATACTTGGAGAAGGGGAAAACCCTTCTCCATATAAATTGTTTCTTTTGTCCAAATTAAAAACAAGGATTTTTTGTTTGTTTGAAAATCTAGCCTCCAAATCCTCCAAAATTTTCCCAACAATTTCTACTCTCTACCATTCTCTATTCCTCTTCCTCCTCCAAGGGTTAGAGGCTACACTTCTACCCTTGGATTCCAAGAGAATACCGAGTTTTCTCTTACGACGGTATTCATTGTTCATTGGAGCAACGTTGTGGAGAAAAAGCTTGGGATTTTCGTGAAGACAAAGGGATCTATGAAGGTAAGTGATAAGCTCGGAATTTATCGTCGCCCATAAACTTTTGCTAGTCAAATAATACTTATAAATCACCAAACGAACTACTTATACTAATTAGTAGTACAAGCGACAAGTCCGGGTTGAACCTCAGGGAAGCATGGAAGATTAGTTCATTGAAGCGTATTTTTAGTTAAAATGGTCAAATGGGAGGGGGAAGGGGGGAGGGGATTGGTGTGGATTGGATAAGTTGAATTGCAAGAAAATAAAATGCGAGAAGATAAAAGATAGAAATGCAATCAATCGAGATGTTCTAGTTTAGAGGACGAATATCGAAATGACTCAATGTAATCTTGTTCATCGAATTATTTGAACACAATCTTGTGGTTCTTAATTATACCTAGCCCAATTGATTGGACATCTAACCAATGGTCCTAATTACCTAATTAGTTAAACATGCTAGATGAATCCATACTAAACACATTTACCTAACTACATTATGCTCTAGAGCTTACGCTAGGATGAATATTTAGTTTCCATCGTCTAACCAGACATTCAATATAGTTCCCCTAGGTCAATAGGAACAATATTGTTCGTTATAGACAACAAATCGCAAGCCTGTCCAACCTTTTGCTTCTTAGAAACCAACTTATAATTTTATGTCACATATTACAAGCTCATCTCTTAAGTATTCAATCATAAATCCCAAGTAATTTGTTAGACAATCAAGAGAAAATATGATTAGAAAGAGATTCAATCAGAAAGGAAACTCATAATCAAGATATAAATATTGCATTTAAATAAAACTCCAAAGACTAAATAGAGTTCAATCTAAAATCCTCTAAACTAGAGAAAATTGTAGAATTTACCTTCCCATAGATGAAGAAGACAAATCCAGGCTCCATCTTAACTAATTACATGAGAGGAAGGAAGAAATTAGAGAAAATTATAAGCGAGAAAGGTGAGAAGTTGAAGAAATCGGCTTTGGAGCCAATTGAGGATGATAAAATCTACCCTAAAACGAAGAAGAAATGTTTTATATAGCAATCGCAGCATTGCAACACTGCACCTAACGTTGCAACCCTACAACAGACAACATGCGTGCCTCCATCAAAGTTTGTAGTGTTGCAACGCTGCCCTGTTTCCACGAAAATTTTTGGCTACTGCCTTTGAGTGTTGTGCAACGCTCCGACTAGGGGCATTTTTGTCCTTTCACATCCTTTTGAAGTTATGTCGCTCAAATTAGCACCTAATTGCCCCAAATTAATTCCGAACATCTCCTAACAACTGATTCTACCTCCAAAATGCTCGATACCTATCAAATCATTAAATAAACACATTAAACATAGTAACGACCTAGAATTAAGAAAAGGAAAATAGCACATTTTCGGTGTTGTTAGTAAGAAATTGTTCTTCCTTCTCTTCTATTCTCTTTAAAGGCATGCTAAATTAAATGTGTTAATCCTCTATTTTATTATGCTTGCTACTGTATTTTGTTTCTTTTAAACAAAAAATAGAAATGAAAGACATTCACATGCTTCCGCTCGAAATTTGATCCTTCAAGTACATACAAGTTACTTTCATTGAAGCAAAGCCTATCTCTATTTCATTCTTGAAAATAAACACTTTATTTTCTGAAAAGGAAAGAGAATACTTTTGTTCAATCAAACAAGAAATAGAGATTAAATTATTCTTGATATTAGGAACAACGTATACGTCATCTAATAATATATATTGTTTGTTGTTCAAAATTAACTTGAGCCTACCCATGGCAATAACTGAAACGACTTGTCCAATATCAACTTAAAGTAATCTCTCCAGCTTCCAATTGTCTTCAGGTATTAAAAACCCTGAGTGGAAGAACACACGTGGTTAATGGCTCGTGAATCAATTATCCAAGCAGAATCATCATTCTCCACTAAACACGTTTCTAAGACAAACAAATCAGATTTACTGTCACTGGATTTCTTCCTTTTAAGAAAAGGAGTAGGATTAGCTTCAAACGCCTTATTACAAACTCCAAGTTTTACCTCAAAGGTTGAACATCTTTGATAAAATTCATTTGAGTTGGCAACATTTGCTTCCTCTTTTAGTTCCTTGACATTCAATGTGAAGTGGAGTTCATATATGGAGTTGACATTACTGGTTTCGTCAAAATCAACCTCATTCAGTTTGAATTATGAGGGTCTTGCCCAAATAATTCTTGCACTGATTACATGATCTGAAGTACAGTGATCATGCTCTCAAATCTCTTGGCTAATGCATCAGGTATGCTTGCCAAAATGTAAACTCAAGCCTTATTATTGGCCTTCATCCACTTTTCATATGCATCACGAGCAGTTCGTGTTGCATTAGGGGTTAAGACTGGAGGACATTCCTTAGTCAGGATGAAGGTCGTTAACCACGAAAATAGTTTTAAGTGAATCTTTCCAAGTTGCATAATTAGTTTTGGTAAAATTCAAAGAGGCTAACAATGAAAGAACTAAACTTGACATATTGTTGAAATGAAACAAATGGATCTACATTAGATTTTAGCACAACTCTTATAAATCCAATCAATTTAGCAAAATTTTAATGAACCCCATTTGACATCTAACTTTTGCAATGATACTTCGGTGATTTAGGATAAAAATCACCGAGGGGTGGTCAGTCACCTCTTCACCGAATTGAGACACTCTCAACCAATCGTTACACTAGAATAACTCTTATTTTTATAATAATTAGTCACTATTGATTTGGTCAAGAAATTATTAACTCATCTAACAATTTCTTGTAAGTGTGACCCTCCATTTTAGACTTTAAAGTTCTGCCTCAATGAGCCAATCGAAGGAAAAAAAACCGATCGTGCAAAAACTAAAGCGATCTTATCCATTTCTGGAGTTTGCCCTAATATTGGCCTAATGCACAAACCATTCGAAGGGGGACGCTCCTAGGACGCCTCGAGGCTGTGCAAGAAGGTTTACGATGCAAACCAATGAAGGAGACTGTAGGACATATTGACACACATCCGTCTCCCACTTAATATAAGTACTCTCTCGGTTCACCATGATATTGACCCATGCAAACACCATCCAAAGGGGGAAATTCCCAGGGCGCCTCAAGGCCAAACATGAGTCTCATGGTGAACATTAAGAGAGAACATGAGTGAAAAATTGGCGTATCATATACATCTTTTTCTTCCACTGAGTATTTTAAAACCTAGGGTTTATTACTTAGATAAATTCGGCTAATTTTTATCTAACTGATTGTTAACTTTTCCCAATATAACTCTTATATTGGATAGTTTAATAATAAATGATTTTGTTCATCAAACAGTTTAATAAACTAAATTATTTGTTGCATGCTTATAACACATTTGTCTAATTCATCTTTCAAATCAATTTCCAGGTAGGGGTATTTCATTTCCGTCAGCTTAAATTCTCTAACCTAGACAAAACCTTCCTTAGACAAATGTCTATTATATAAAATTATGTTATAAATTTAATATTTTATTGATTCAATTTAATACTATTAAAAATAAAAGATTAAACCTATTTCTAATCATATTAGCAAAATTATTAACATAGGTTTAAGTGTAATCAATTTTAAACCATTTAAAATTTATTTAACCTATGTTTTCATGAAACTCTGGATTATAGATTTTAATTCTAATTCATTAACATTATAATTCTTATAAAATTAATGAACAAACGGAATCTATAATAAGCATCTAATGACATTCATTCAAATATAACATTTATATTTCTAAGTAATGTCATGCTCAATGCTAATCCATTTTCATTAATTATAGTACACGTGCATCTTAATATAATTCTTATATTAAAACATGCATACTATAGACATGCAACCATATAATATAACTTTTATATAAATGAAACATGATCACGCTTTTCATTAGTAATATAACTCTTGTATTATATTAATGAAACTATTTAAAACATTCATTTATAATATAACTCTTATATTAAAAAATGCATGAGCATGCTAATTATTCACACAACTATATAATATAACACTTATGCATGAATAATGTTTAAACTAAGGTGATATTTTAAAACTATATGACATACATTATGCATCACATATTTAATTTTACCATACATCAAATACAATTAAATTAAATAGCAAGTTGGACCGAATCTTGAGGAAAATTTCACAAAATGACCCAAAAACTATAAATTTTCTATGAATGACCTCTTCCTAAAAACTAGTCTATGACTAACCTTTTGTCTATATGAAATATCAATTTTATCCCCAATTAAAAAAAATCTTTAGACACCTTTATGAATGCTTTACAAAGGATCGTTCACCGACTTTTTGCTCACCTCTCTCATTGTGCGATTTTGCTATTAGGTTTCTCCTGTTTTCTTTCATCATCTCCCATCTTTATCCGAGTGTTTGACCACATTCTTGTCGGTCATTTCTATGCGTTTTCCACCGTCGTTGTGATCTGAAAGATATGTGACTCTTCTCCTTGAATGCATGTTAATATTCGAGCTTTCACAGTTTAGGGTTCGCATAGTTTAGGGTTTGCGCCTACCTTTTGTTAAACGATCTCTCAACTTTTGTTCAATGATCGTGCATTGGTTCATAATTGATCATTTAGATAATCCTAGGTGACTGTTTAGTATTTTCTAAATGATCAGTTAAAGAAACTTAACGATCATTTAGATAAATATGTGTGATCGTTTAGTTTTGGTTATGCGATTGTTTAGTTTTTTTTGTTATGCGATCGTTTAGTTTTTGTTACGCGATCATTTAGATCTTTGTTATGCGATCGTTTAGTTTTTTGTTATGCAGTTGTTTAGTTTTTTGTTATGTGATCATTTAACTATTTGTTATGTGATCTTTTTGTTCACGCGATCATTTAGTTATTTATTATGATATCATTTAGTTTGTTATGTGATTTTTTACTTATTATGGTAATTTATATGTTTGTTATAGATTACTAAGAAGGTCGTCCTTGCTAAGAAATATTTCCCTGTTATAGTTCCTTGCCAAGTCCATAAAATTGCGTCGATGATTAAGAAAAAGTTAACAGAAGAGCAAATGAGAATGTATAGAAAAACGGTCTTTGGTCCACTGTTGGATGTAGATCTTGTATTTAATCGACAACTTTTCCACCGTTTTCTGTTAAGGGAGGTAACGGATGCTAACCCAGATGTTATATCATTCAACATACTTGGGAAGAAGGTAACATTCTCTCAAGACGATTTTAATTTGATAACTGCATTGTGGTTGACCAAGGAAATAGTGTAAAGAGAAACAAGCGATGAGAGACTGCAACAGCTCATTCTTGGACCGAAGGACCCAAATGATAAGGATAGTTCTTGCAAGGATGTGGAGACCCCATTCGAAAAGTTCACTTTTACAAATAATGAAGATGTCGTCAAGGTTGCATTGGCATTATTCATCGAAACGATGATGATTGAAAAATGCAAGAAAGCCCAATTCAATGTGAAGACATTTGAGATAGTCGATGACCTTGAAGTCTTTAGACATTATGACTGGTTATCCGTCTTTTTTAAACGTACATTGAATAGCATGAAGACTATCGTGCGTGGGAAGAAGGTGGTACATGAGACAATCAAAGTAGAAAATGAAGGGATTTACACTTGCATTCTAGGTATGTACTTTCGTTTCCATTTCACTTTAATCTACATTGAATTTGTGTATTATATATGTGTAACAAAGCTTCCATATTATAGGTTTTGGGATTACGGAATTTTATCCACATTAAGTAAGTTCATAACCACCAAAATCAGCAAGACTGTGATAATGGGCAGAAATACACGTTTTTAAGCGCAAATTCATAAAACAATGAAGGATTGCGATGATAACAATATACAATATTGCATCCAAAAGCATTAAGTTCACAATATTGCGGTCGCATGCATCCATCGCATTAAAACAGCTAACTTATGTATTTTGTGCAGAAAATGCGTTGACGCAAGGCGGGAATGTGATCCACAGAAATTAATGTCCGAGCGCATTAAGAGATTGCGTTGACGCAAGGCTATGCGATCATTTGCGCTCGCGAATATTTGCTCAAGAAGGTTGCCGCATAGAGCCGGCACATCATGGTTGGCGCATCTGGGTGAAAAGTGTAATAAATCATGATGGGACAGAAAGCTGATGACGGTCAATTCCAAATTCAGTTGACAAGCCGTTAACGATCTACTGTAGCAAGTACACTCAACTTTTCGATGACAAATATTCTGAGCATCAGACAGAGAATTAATGCCATCCTATCAGTGCAAGCATAAGAGAGAAGAAGCCTTTCACCCCGAAGCTCTATAAATACCAAAGGCCACCTTCAGTGAAGGAGTTCGTTCAGTTTTAGATAATTTTCCTTATAGATAGAAGTAGCCTTGTTCATAGTTTTTTTTTACTTAGAGGTGGAAGCGAGTAAAGGGAGATTATACCAAGAGATCGTTCTGGTGAACACGGAATAGTGCCGGAAGCGTCAAAGCCAGAGAGAGGGTCAACTCTTGCGGAAGCAAGAACATTTTTTGAGCAAAATAGAGATAACAGTGTAAAAGCCTTGGGAAGCAAGGAATTGCTACCAGACTCTCTACCCTTATTCTTCATTGTCATTTTGTACTTTGAACTTATTTATATAAATGGAAATTGTATCTTCATACCTGTTCACCCTCTGTACATTACGCATGAGTGGCTAAATCTATCGAATGGGTTGAGTAGCACTTAGCTAGCATAACTGGGGATCTTCATTCTATGCGATTATCTTGTATTATGTATGCGTCATTCGTCCATTAGAGATACTCGGGAGGGTAGTCTAAGGATAAAATCTAGGCTTGGAAAAGTCATATTAGAATCTAGGCTTGGATAAGTTAGATTAGAAACGCATAATCAAGAGATAAAAGTTTAGGAATAAGCTCTGTTTGCTATTAACGCATCGATTGCATCCTAGAGATAGGTTATGATTGTATGCGGTCACCTTGTCCTTGTGTGCATCTTGCATCATCACATAGGTAAGAAGTAGAGACTTAGG
Source organism: Benincasa hispida (assembly GCF_027475165.1). Taxonomy (NCBI): domain Eukaryota; kingdom Viridiplantae; phylum Streptophyta; class Magnoliopsida; order Cucurbitales; family Cucurbitaceae; genus Benincasa; species Benincasa hispida. Next base: position 46,394,589 of record NC_143488.1, read on the forward strand.
AATAAGCTCTATAGACTCTATCGCATTCATCGCATGTGTCCTAAAATTAGGAGCCACCGCATTTGCATTGGAAAATGATTTGTTGCTGCATGAGTGTAGCATGATCGCATAGTTTGACGCATTCTCGGGAAACGCTAGTTAAAGACCTTCTCAACCCATTCCGTAACATACTTAGTGTATCTGTCGCATAATCACTCTTATCTCAAATCCGCCGCATACTTTTATACTGTAAACAGCAAACCAACCAATCTTTGAACCATTTGTTACCGCAAAGTAATCTAAAAATTACCACCGCATATTGTTTTCCTTAGTCCCTGAGTTCGACCCTGGGCTTACCAGGAAACTCAGTAGGATTTATACTTGGGTCATGTTGAGAAAACTTGTTTGCACAACGCATTTTCCACCAACGCATTCCACTCCATTATTTTATCGCATAAAATAGAGCATCAGGTTGCAATTCTTAGAATTCTCAGATGGACTTGTTCTCGTGCTTCATCTTATAAATCTTTGAGTAAGATTATTTTTCAGCAAAAAAATAAAATAAAATAATTGATCGCTTAGTAATTATGGGCATTTATCATAGTTTCATGCATTCTAACTTGCTCATTCGCTTATGTACAAACTATTATTTTGACAAGACTTGTACCGAGCGTAGAAGAGATAAGGTGTTATCAATCCCAACCTCTTGGTCCCTGTACTTGACTTTCCCAGGATCGTTAGTTCCTATGACCCGTTGTTCCCAATCTCGGTTATTTATGGAATGCATACAAAAAATAGAAAAGCCATCCAAAAACTAAAAAAGAAGAGCGAACGATGGTATATACATTCTAAACCAAGGATTTCTTCAAAACACTTGAGCAGAACACATGGGTGATTGGAAACGTGAGTATTTCTAATATTATCTATAAGATCGTATAGTAATTCCTTAACAATCACTTAGAAAAATTCTATACAATCGTTTAGAAAATTTTGAACGGTCACTCAAAATAGTCTTAGCAATCGTATAGAAATTACCAAACAATCGTTTAGAAAATCTTAAGCAATCGTTTAGAAAATCTTAAACGATCGTTTGGATAATTCTAAACGATTGTTTAAGAAAACCTAACCGATTGTTTAGAAAATTATAAGTGATCGTATTGTTCGTATAGAAATTACCAAACGATCGTTTAGAAAAGTCTAAGTGATGTGGCCTGTAGTAAATTATGATTTATACTTATATTGTTCTTTTTTTTTTTTACCAGAATATGGATCTCCTATTGATATACGTGCATCATAAGTTGCAGTTGAAACCTGATCTATGCAAGTATCGATTCACAATGGTTGATTCTAGCTTCATGATATGCAAAAGTTCAATCGTTGTTGAAATTACTCTTCATTCAACTTTATATTTACATATTACTTTACCCCAGGATGCAATTATGGAGCCAGAAGGTATTGTTTCTAAGATCCGACCAAAAGGTGTGGAAATGGACAATGGAAAAGTAGCAGACTGGTTGGATCAGGAAGCACATATGAGGTTTTGAGCAGGCTCTTCTTCCTTTATTGACTATGTGCTTGGCAACATGAAGAATACAAACCAACATGGATGGAAGTTGACTTCATATTTGGGCAAATCAACATCAAACAACACTGGCTCATGCATGCCATCAATCTAGAAACGTGCACTAAGAATACAAACCAGCATGGATGGAAGTTGATAACAATTTGTTTATAGATGTTTACAAACTACAAAAAATACAAGAGATTTAGAACACCAATCCCAACAGATGATGCGACACATTTCTCACAACTAGTTGAAATTACGTGTCTCACACGTTTCATAAAATTGGTGAAGAATTTGGCACCTATTCGGGAAAGAAAGCTATATATATATCTATAGTGCTAAATAAAATAGATATTTGAATAATCTATTTGAGAAAATATGTAATTGTTTGCTGCATTGAGAAATCTATTGGTTAGTTTATTTTTCCACAAAATCAAGTCTTTTAAAATTTTATGATAACGGTCTCTTAATAATAAAAAAAAAATCTTTTTTATTCTTATTTAAATAATTTAATTCTCTCTTAATTTTCAATTTTTAATTTAAACCAATAAATATATATATATATATATATATATATATATATATATATATATAAAAGTCCATGATAACCATCTCTTAGTCGTTTAAAAGAATATTTTTTTATTTTGATTTTGATGATTTTATTATGTCTTAATTTTAAATTTAATTTAAACCAAAATATTATTTTCTATTTTTTAAATGTCGTGATAATAATCTCTTAGTTTAAGTTTTAATCCTCCCTAAATTAAAAAAAAAAAAAAAAAAACCATCATTTTTACTTGAATGATATGATTAACCACTTAATTTCAACTTTAATTTGAAATTCTGTGATAATACCACGTTAAAAATCTTTTTTTTTTTATTTATTTACTTGGAATAAGATGGTTTGATTATTATTTTAAATTTTAAATTTTAATTTAACCAAAGTATTATCAATGTTTTTATTTTGTGATAATATTCTCATCGTAAAAAAATCTTTTTAATTTTGATTTGGATGATATGATTTTCTAATTTCAAACTTTGATTTAAACAAAAATATTATTTTTATATATCTTTTTAAATTATTTTTAATTCTTATTACGTGTGAAGCTCAAGAATGGAGAAAATTAGATTTTCTTAAAAAAAAAAAAATTATGCATGATACTCAAAAATTGGGAAAATAATTTATTTAATATCTTCCATGAAGACATTCACCAATGAAGTGGAAGCTCTCATGAAAGAAGTTATTCAGCAATAGATGGAACGTTTCTACTTCGACACCAAATATAAAAGAAAACAAGTAAAGCATAAATCAATTTTATAATTTTAAAATATTATAATTTAGACATAAAACAATTTCATTCTTTTCATTTATTAGATTTTATTAGGCAAAATAAATATAGTTTCTATAAAATACTAAACATAAATATATATAAATATATCAAAGAAAGTAGATAATATTTATAGAAATATATATCCACATTAAAATGAAATATAAATACAATTAATTTTTTTTAATAAAATAATTAAAAGTGAAAAATAGATTATATTTCTATAATATATTTAGAATATCATGAATATCTTAGGCCCGTTTTTGTAACTATCTGTTTTTTGTTTTTGTTTTTGAAAATTAAACCTATGGACACTACTTTCACCTCCAAATTTCTTCCTTTGTTATCTACTTTTCACCAATGGTTTAAAAAATCAAGCCAAAAAGTTGTTTTTGTTTTTAAAATTTGACTAAAAATTTAACCATTATACTAAAGAAAAATGTAAATCATTGTAAGAAATGTTAATGAAATAAGTTTAATTTTCGAAAACAAAAATAAAAAATTAATTTGTTACCAAACGGAGCCTTATTATTTCGAATTTGAATATACTTTCTACAAATATCCTATTTTCAAATAAAACATAATCAAATTATTAGTTTATTTATATAATAAAAAAATCTAAACTAGAGTGACATACATACATATATAGATGGAGGTTAAAGACGACAAATTGAAGAAAAATAGTTGAAACCAAGCAAGAGGTTTTGGGATGTACTAAAGATTTTGTTGGGTTAGTTTGAAGAGTGATAGATTCAGGGAAGGTATTTGGGGAGGATAGAATAATGTGTTTTACTCCTTTCTTTATTCAATATATATTTTTTAATTTTATAAATGTTAGATTATTCGACTGCTTTCAAATATAGCACAATGGGTAAATTTATTTATAAATATAGTAAAATGTCGATGTCTATCGACGATTGATAGTGATAGATACTGATAGACATTCATTTGTGTCGGTGAAAATATTTTCAATAGTTTTGTCATTTAAAACAATTATCCTGGATTTTTGAGACTGCTTCAAAGTAATTGTGGTTCATGAAAATCTATAGATCAATTATTTTTGAAAAAAAAATAGTAAATATGGATATTAATGACAAATTAACCTAGTCAAATTGCGCATAACTTAATCGATTACAATTTCGGTGTGAGTGGTTCGATTTCCTCTACCTATATTGTAAAATGAAATCGACAAATTAATCTAATTTAAAGGTCATCGGGTCAAAATACCATTTTGTTCCCTATACTTTAAAACTTGTTAAAGTTTAGTCCTCGCACATTCAATAAATATTAAATTTATTCCACATTGTTAGTTTATTGTTGATTTTTTTCGAAGAACTTTTTATTATCTATTAACATATCTACTACAAAATTTAAAAACATATTCAAATATGATATTTCATTCGGTGAAAAATAATAATTATTATTTATTCAAGATATAAATTAACTAGATTCCCTTTGCAAAAAGTTAACTATATTTAAGATTCAATAAAGTAGACTAAAATTGAACAAAGGTTACCCCGGGGAAAACGTAAAAAATTAATTGTTAATATGAAAAGTTTGCCTCATTTGATTAAGTTTGGTGTTTGTTTACTTGTGTTTTCGTACTTATACTGATATCTGGAGTCCACTTCCAAATATGTAGTTAAAAGACATAGACTGACTGATGAGCGGAGAGTGCTCAATCTAATTGTGTTTGAAATATATTATCTTTACTATTATGATTACTATTATTATTACTGTTATAACATGAGAATTTTGAATTTGTCACATTTACTATTGTCGTTGTCGTTTGACCCTAAATGGTAACAACAGCGATAACTATAAATGTAACAATTCACAATTCTAAACGTGATAAAAAAAAATTCAATTACGTTTGCGATTTTGACCTATTACAATTGATCTATCGATGGAATTCCATTATAATTATACAAAATTTTATTACGGATGGTAAACGTGGCCAAACATCAAAGTATGATAACCAAAATGCCATCTTGACCTTGTTTATTTATTCTTTACCTTTTAAGTTAAATTTGAATGTTATATGAGTAATTTAGGGGTGTGCAAAAGTTGGACAAAACTGACTAACCAAACATAACCATTTCTTTTAAGAAAAGTGAACAATCGGTTCACCAATGTTAAAAAACGAATGGTTCACTTCGGTCCCGATTCACAACCCTAAAAACCATGGAGAACTGTACCGAACTAACCCTTAATTATATATCTAATCCTATTTTTATTTTTTAATAATAAGCCCATCCCACTGTTTAGTCGTAAGCCCAACCTCAGCCTAACACTTTATGGCCCTTACCCTAGGCCAAACTAAAGAGGGCTAACAAGAAGAATGACAAATTTTAAATTTTCATTTGTAAACATAGCAACTCAACATTTCATTTGTAGAAATGACAAAACAAATTAAAAATAAAAAAAATAAATGAATTTATAAAAGTCTAAACTACTCCCAACCATACACAAATGAGATTGCAATTGACTTATTAAGAAATATTCATAATTACACTGTAATTAAAACAAACATCTAGAGGTTATCAGTTGGCTATGGTCTGAACACCACACCGATTTCTTCTCTAACTAAGTTGCCACCATTTTCCTCTCCAAAATCGTCTCCTCCACCAAAAGTGGCGACACCTCCGACTTGAATTCTATCTTCATCTCTTGCTCCGTCGGATGTGGCTCTATCTCCTTCCACCAATACTTCACCATCAACTTCAATTTTGACTCCTTCTCCATCGGTTTCATTTATTGCTCCTTTGGAGCCATTAGTGATTTCCAGTTCCATCTTCTTCTATCTTGAGCAACTAGTGATTTCCAGTTCCATCTTCTTCTATCTTGAGCAACTAGTGATTTCTAGTTCCATCTTCTTCTATCTCAACTCCTTCGATACAGGCTTCATCGCAAACCTCAACTCCTAACAATAGTGTTGTCTTAAATAGAACCACTGTCTTTGAATCTATCATCGTAGCCATAATGTCATCCACCCTACTACTTTAAATGCGATTGGTCTGTCTTCACTCTTTGCTCTAAATTTTTCAAACTAATTTTAAAAAAATTAATATTAATTTTCAAACTAAGTAAAAATAAAAATGCAAAAACATAAAATAAGTTTAAAAAAGATTAAAAAATAAAAACAAATAAATAAAATGATATTTGAGAAAAAAAGATTGGTTTAGTTTTGATATTTGAAAAAAAAAATAACAATATGATTTGATGATTTAAAACATAGGAGATATTTTAGAAGAAAATAAAGATTATGATAAAATAAATGTGCAAAGGAAAAAATTAGTTACATTGTAATTCGGATGAGAGTTTTGTAATCATAAAAGGTCTTTTGAAAGTTTTTTGCGATACTTTTGATAAGATATTTACGTGATCTAAAAATATACGACAATTAATCTCCAAACTACGTCCAACAAATACACTAAACTTAAAAACAAATACAGTACAATTGAAAATAAATTAACCAAACCATCTAAATCGCTTTTGAACTTACCCAAAATTTTGTAACAATACTTTTTCTTGTTCTAGACCCAAAAGATCAATTTAGAAAGTAGGGGTTGGATTAATAAAAACTTTATCTAAATAATTGTATTCATGAAGAAAGAAACCAATTTAGATTAGAGTATAAAAATCCTGATTAAAAATCGTCAATTGAAATTACTAACTAATTATGATGTGGTATTAATGTCAATCGTGGATATCTCATGAACAGAAGAGAAACAAACAATATTCGACGATGGTACATCCTTCCTCGATCGAATCTGTCAAGGTAAGTTTAAGACTCCCAAGGCAAACTGGTTAATCCTAACATCGTCCATACATTTGGCCTACCCTTTCACAGTGGTTCTATAGGAATCACTTTAGAAAGAAGAGACTTTGCAACTTGAACTCTTGGTGGATGATCAATTAAGTTGAGCTTTTCATCTGAGCACCAGTAGATTTGATCAATTAAGTCAAGCCTCCAAAGTAGATTTGTCATTTATTGAGAACAAAAAATAAAATCAGTAAAAAAAAAGATGAAAATTAAAAAAGATGTATTCGAAGCAACAAAAACTTCAATAATCGAAAGTCATAAGTGGTTAGTTTCATCCCATTTACCATTGAACAAAACTCTTAATCATTGAATAACTATAACAAGAAAGCTTTTAGTACAGAGGATGGAGAAAAATAGGGCTGCATGTTGTTTTTGTTGGGAATATCCAAAAACTCGCAGTTTGTAAACAATAAACATATTCTATTCACAATAAAGATATTTTGAGATTTCTTTCGATAAATATGTTATTGAAGATGCTATTGAATTGCATTCATTCCTAAATCAATAAACTAACCCATAGCTATAGCATGAATTCTTAGACTTTATGGAGAGACATAAAAGAGCATCAAGTTGTAATATATAACCAAAAAGATCTACAAGTATATGGATAAGGTTGGGTACCTTATCTTGAGGACACTATGGGTGCAGCCCGCTTTGTATATTGATATAAATGATGTGACCCTAAAGTCCTTCATGTGGAGATATGTGAGTAGGAAAATCCTATGTAAAGGATGTTTGCATAAGATAGGACTAAGAGATAGTCACTTTTCTTTATAACGACCGTTTACTGTTAAAACTGACTATTTCAATTCGATGACCTAAAGTAACTCGATCTTAATCCTCAGCTAACTATGAACTTTTATTTATTCGAGATTATTCTTTAATCTGCATAGGTGAGAGTGGTTCCACATCGCCGCTCAATAAACCTCCCATTTTAGGGGTAAGACCGGATCGATAGGTAGGGACATAGTCTTGCAAGACGAAATCATTCCTACCCATCTTATGGTTAACAGATAGGTTGTACCCTTAAGAACTAACTTCTGGTTTTGAACAAAGGGGCCTCGCCCTCTCGTGGTTGAGAGAGATTCGATTTATTGGTTGGATCATTAACCAAGTGCTCAATAGAGGATCAGTGGAGACTTAAAGAGCAAGATGTATAACATACATAAAATGGTAATTTTCAACTAGCTAAATACGAACGACCTGTAAATGATCGACTTACTGATTATGGTTAAATTAAGTAGACAGAAATATATCTATAGTGAGTAGAGTGCAACTATTGAGCTATCGTGGTGTGTCTCGGTAGTTAACGAATATTGATTAATTAGGTTTAAAGAGTTTAGCCAGTTAATCTCAAATCGTTGGAGCTCATGATCTGTAGGTCCATTAAGTTCTTCTACTAGCTCGTAAAAGGATTAAACCTTAGAATAGTGTGTTGAGAAAATTTGAAATTTTCAAACTCGGTTTAGGGTTTGGATTATTATATTTGTATAATTGATGTTTAATTGTCGAATTAAACGCTATGTTTTTTTTAGAGTTGACAATATTTAAATATGATTTAAATATTTAATGAGGCGTTATATTAATTTAATATTTGATATTAAATTAAATAAATTAAATTGGTTTAATTAATTATCTAAATTAGTATTATTGAATTTTGAATTTATGAAATTCAAAATTATGAAATTGGTTAATTAAATGTTGAATTTATGAGATTCGAAATTATAAAATTTATTTAATTAAAACTGAATTTGAAATTCAGTTCTAATATAAAATTTTATATTTAAATTCACTCAATTTTTGGATTAAATAATGGAGATTTAATGGAAAGTGGGATAATCCCACATTTTCCCTAAATCCACCTCATGCCACTCAATTTTTAATGGCTTCATCCCTAGTAATTTGATCCGCATGGATTAGAGATATAAATTGAGTTTTTAGATCAAATTTGTAGTACATGCAAAACAAAAAGCTAAAAAGAAAAATTTTGTTTTTCTTACTTCTTCAACTCTCAAAACTTACACCAAATTCCTCCCAATTTGAGTTCTACCCCTCAATCTAATGCCTGAGATTAGTAGAGAAGATTCTTGTGGTGGTCGACTGCACAGATTGAAGAAGAAATCTATGGAGAATTCAAGCAATTCGGAGGAAACATCAAAGATATTCTCCAGAAACCCTAATATATTGAAAACCATGAACATGCATGTTTTTTTTACTAAAATTGATGTAGTTAGAGTGCTTAGATCGTTAATTGCTTCCGTCTATTGCATGTTAACTCTACCAGTTGGTATCAGAGCATGTTTTAAGCACCCAATTTGCATTAATTTTAGCATAGTGGGTGTTTTTCATGAGTTGCATGAAACGGTTACCAACATAGATACATTATGGCTTTGACATCAAATTTTTCTTCAATTTGCAAGTAATTGTTGTAATTGACTCTTTGTTTATGGGCCTTAATGTGTGATTAAGAGTTTGTAAATTTACTAAAGTCAAAAGTTGCAATTAAGTTGTAACTAAAAAAAGTCTGAAGCATGCTCAGCTGCAGAATTTCAAAATTGAAGCTTTTGTCATACAACGTTGCAACGTTGTTCTTCAGCTAGCCCAGAAAAGAAGTTGGCATCTCATGGCGTTGCAACGTTGCTCATCCCAGTTTGATGGAGTAAATTAACATGCAACGGAGAAAATTAGAATCAATAAGCACTCTAATTACACTTAATTTGAGTTCAAAACATGCTTTTAGAATAACTAATTCATAAGAGAGTTTGTTGAACACAATACCTTTGATGAAAATTTCTTCACCACCAGCTGAGCTCTACGAAAAGATGCTTCAATCTACAAGTAAACTACCACGAAGATCTTTTCTACTATTCTCTTGCAAGGATTGTATGATGGAAACACTAAATTGAGTTGGTTTTAATGAAGACTGAAGAAGGTTTGAGAGAGGGTTTCAAATTTTGCTGAAATCTTGTATAAATTTTGAATTGCTTGCCTAATGATTCAGTCCAACACTCTAATTTATAAAGCTTTCATCATACAATCTCAAAGCTTGCATGAAGGCCAACTCCTTCTTCATGGATTGTATGGAATTGGATGAATAAGGTGCTTGCACCATAGTGGAGATTTCCAACTTTTGGAAATTTCTATTTTGTTTGTTTTTCCAAAATTTCTTTTTCAAAATTGATTTCTAAAAACAATTTACAAATAAACTAATTTATTTGTTGTTAGTTTTATAAAAATTAATTCAATTAATTAATTTTAAATAAAACTAATTAATTACACCTTTTAGTTAATTTTGTTAATTTAATATCTAATATTAAATTAATAAAATACCAATTTCACTACAATGAATTTAATTTCATATAATTAATATTTAAATAATAATTTAAAGATTACTCGATTCTCCAATTTTTTTTTAATTTTGTTAAAATTAAACATTTCAGTTCTATCTAATAAAATTAATAGAAACCCTATTGAATTTGAACATTTCAAATTCTAAACCCTAATTTCAAATCTCATCATGAATACTCAATCTAGTAATCCAAAATACAAGCTAGTAAAGGGACCTTATGGACCTACAGATCATGAGTTCCAACGATTTGTAATTAATTGGTTAAACTCTTTAAACTGAATTAATCATTATTCGTTAAATACCAAGACATTCCACTATAGCTCGATAGTTTCACTCTACTCATTGTAGATATATTCCTGTCTATTTTAACCATAATCGGTAAGTCAATCCTTTACAGGTCATTCGTATTTACAGTTGGGTCAAAGATTACCGTTTTACCCATGTAAATACATCTTTCTCCTTAAGCTCCCTTTGATCCTCCATTGAACAATTGATTTATAGTATAACTTATAAATCATAACCTACTCTCCCATGAGAGGGCAGGGCCCCGTTGTTCAAGACGAGGCATCAACATTTAAGAGAACAACTCATATGCTCACCTTAAATCGGGTAGAAGTGAATTCCATATTGCAAAGCTATGTCCCAGCTATCTATCTGATCTTATCCCCAAAATGAGAGGCTTATTGAGCAGGGTTGTTGGACTACTCTCGTTTATGCAGATCAAAGGATAATCCCGAATAAACAGGAGTTCATAGTTAGCTTAGGATTAAGATCGAGTTTTCCTAGGTCATTGAGTTTGAGATAGTCAGTTTTAACAGTAAACAATTGTTATAAAGAAAAGTGACTATTTCGAGGTCCGATCTTATGCAAATTCATTGCACAGGAAACCTCCACTCACATGCCTCCACATGAATAATTTTTTGATCACATCATTTGTATCAATATACAAAATGGGCTCCATCCAATAGTGTCACCAGGATGAGGTACCCAATCTCATTTGTATACTTATAGACCATTTTGGCTACATACTAGAACTTGATTCTCTCTTATGTTGCCACATAAAGTTAAAGTATTCATGTTATAACCATGGATTTGTTTATTGGATCTTCATAAAAGAATGCAATATCAATGTTTACAATGTTGAGAAATAAAGAGAGAAAAATACAATAAACTAGGGCATAAAAAAATATCATTTGACATTCTCCCACTTTCCCTAGATTATGATTCTCGTAGTTCTAGTCCAACCAGGTGGCCCTCGAACACTTTAGTCGAGAGGGCCTTCGTAAGAGGATCAGAAAGGTTGTCTTTTGAGGTTATATGCGTGACTATCACGTCTCCTTGGTGTACGATCTCTCTGATGAGATGGTACTTTCTTTTGATATGTTTTTCACGTTTGTGACTTCTTGTTCCTTGAAATTAGCAACTGCACCACTGCTATCAAAATACAGAGTAATGGGCAGATGCATATTTGGAACCACTTCCAAATCTATCAGGAACTTGCGCAGCCACACTACTACTTTAGCTGCTTCGCATGCAACTACATATTTTTCTTCCATCATGGAATCAGCTATACAAATTTATTTAATGCTTCTCCATACTATAGCTCTTCCATTAAGAGTAAAAACTGATCCTGAAGTAGATTTCTTAGAATCTATGTCAGTCTGAAAATCATAATCAATGTATCCTGTAAGGATCAAATCTTTAGGTCTATATACAAGTGTATAGTTTCTCATTCTCCTGAGATACTTGAGGATGTTTTTAGCAGCTGTCCAATGACTGTGTCCTGGGTTAGATTGGAACCTGCTGATGATTCCAACTGCAAAGCACATGTCAGGATGTGTATATAACATAGCGTACATCAGTCTCCCAACTGCCGATGCATATAGAATTCTTTTTATTTCCTCAATTTCTTGAGGTGTCTTAGGATACTGTTCCTTTGACGGATGAATACCATGTCTAAAAGGTAACATACCTTTTTTGAAATTTTGCATATTATATCTCAATAATATTTTGTCAATATAAGATGCCTGAGATAGTGTTAGGGTTCTGTTCTTTCGATTTTGAAAAATCTGAATCCCAAGGACATATTGAGCATTTCCCATTCTTTCATTTGAAACTGTGATGCAAACCATCTCTTTACGTCAACAAGGAAACTTGTCTCATTCCCAATGAGCAAGATATCATCAACATATAGTACCAAGAAAGCTACAGTTTTGTTTACTATTTTCTTGTACTTACAAGGTTCGTCAACATTCTGTTTAAAGCTATAAGATTTGATCGTAATGTCAAATCTCATATTCCAGGATCTAGAAGCTTGCTTCAATCCATAAATGTATCTTTTAAGCTTACAAAACTTTTATTCTTGACATTGTTCAATGAACCCTTTTAGTTGAGACATAAAAATAATCTCATCAAGATGGTCATTCAAAAAAACTATCTTGACATCCATTTGTCATATTTCATAGTTATATATGCAGAAATGGATAAGAGTATTCTTATTGATTTTATCATAGCAACAGAAGAGAAGGTTTCCTCATAGTTAACCCCCCTCCTTTTGGGTAAAACCCTTTGCCACGAATATGGTTTTATAGGTTTGCACCTTGCCAGTTTGGTTTCTTTTCCTTTTGTAGATCCATTTACAACCTATGGGTTTAACCTCATGTGGTTGATCTACAAGTTCCCAGACAAAACTGAAGCACATGAACTTCATTTCTACGTCCATGGCTTTTATCCATTTTTCCCTATTAACATATTCCTTGCCTGTTTAAAGGTCAATGGATCCTCTAGACCATCATCAAGTATGATGTCTTGAGTTTTAGTTAAACCTATGTAGCGTTCAGGTTGATTAACAACCCTTTCACTACGCCGAGGCATTCTCAACTCTTGAGAAGAATGTGATTGGGCAACAACTGTTGTTGATGGACTAACTTGATCAACGACTTTTGTTGATCTGTCTGTAGTATCTTTGGTCATTTCTTTCAATATTAGTTTACTGTGAGGTTGATGACTTTTAATATGATCTTCTTCCAAGAATGTAGTATTTGTCAAAACAAATATTTTATTTTCTTGGGGATCATAGAACAATTCATCTTTTGTTTCTTTATGGTATCCAACAAAGAGGCGTAATTTTGAACGTCGTTCTAATTTCTTAGGGTTTTGTACCAACACGTGTGTTGGACATCCCCAGACCCGAAATTAATGTAAACTACCTTTATGTTTTTTCCACAACTCATACGGTGTTTTAGAAATACCTTTTTAGGAAACCATGTTCAGAATATATACCACAGTCTGTACTTCATATCCCTAAAAGGATTGAGGTAACTGAGCGAAACTCATTATTGATCGAACCATGTCTAACAAGGTTCAGTTTCTCCTTTCTGGAACATCATTTTGTTGTGATGTTCCAAGTGCTGTGAGTTGGGATTGAATTCCATGATCTACCAAATAGTTATGGAATTGTAAATCCATATACTCACCACCTCGATCTGATCGAAGTGATTTAATTCTTTTACCTAATAAGTTTTCTGTTTCGATCTTGAATTCCCTGAACTTTTTGAGAGTTTCATACTTGTGACTTATTAAGTAAATATAGCCATATCTAGAATAGTCATCAATAAAATAGACAAAATATTCATATCCACCTCGTGCTCTTACTTTCATCAGATCTCAAAGGTCTGAATGTATAAATTCAAGAGGTTCTTTGACACGAAGACATTTTCCAGAAAAAGATTTTTTAGTCATTTTTCCTTCAAGACATGACTCACAAGGAGGTAAATAACTGTCTTCTAACTGATTTAGATGACCGTTTTTAACTAATCTCTCAATCCTGTTGAGATTTACATGACCAAGTCTGAGATGCCAAAGATAGGCTTTAGGAGAAATTTTTTGTTTTTTATTTTGAGTTTCTACTGTTTTAAACATCTCTATATTTAAATTGGCTTTTGCTTCAATTGGTTTTAATACATACAAGTTATTTTCAAGTTTAGCAGAACAAATATGAACACCTTTTGAAAAAACAAACACTTCATTAACTTCAAAAGATACTTTATACATATTTTCCAGTAGAGATGATATGGAGATCAAGTTTTTTTTCATCTTTGGTACATAATATACATTTCTTAACAAGATAAAAGATTCTTTAAAAAACAACTTGACATCTCCCACTACTTCAGCTTAAATGACTTCTTCTGTTACCACTTTGAAAGTCATTTCCTACTCTGACAGTTGATTCCAAGAACTAGATTCCTATAGAAAAGTGCAAACATGGCTAGCGACTCCTGAATCTAATATTCAGGTCAAGTGATATTTTTCTACTAAACATGTTAATTACAAGTAAATTTGATTTATCTTGATGGAGTAAATTAATATGCAGCGGAGAAAATCAGAATCAATAAGCACTCTAATTACACTTAATTTGAGTTTAAAACATGCTTTTAGAATAACTAATTTATAAAAGGGTTTTTTTTTAACACAATATCTTTGATGAAAACTTCTTCACCACCAGCTGAGCTCTACGAAAAGATGCTCTAATCTATAGATCACCACAAAGATCTCCTCTACTATTCTCTTACAAGGATTATGTGGTAGAAACACTAAATTGAATTGGTTTTGATGAAGACTGAAAGGGGGTTTGACAGAGGGTTTCGAATTTTACAGAAATCTTGTAGAAATTCCGAATTGTTTGACTAATGATTCAGCCCAATACTCTAATTTATAAAGCTTTCATCATGCAATCTCAAAGCTTGCATGTAGGCCAACTCCTTCTTCATGGATTGAGTGGAATTGGATGAATAAGGTGCTTGCACCACGATGGAGATTTCCAACTTTTGGAAATTTTCATTTTGTTTGTTTTTCCAAAATTTTGTTTTCGAAATTGATTTTTAAAAACAATTTACAAATAAACTAATTTATTTGTTTATTAGTTTTATAAAAATTAATTCAATTAATTAATTTTAAATAAAACTAACTAATTAAAACTTTTAATTACTTTTGTTAATTTAATATTTGATATTAAATGAATAAAATACCAATTTCACTATGAATTTGATTTCATATAATTAATATTTAAATCATAATTTAAACATTAATCGATTCTCCAATTTTGTTTAATTTCGATAAAATTAAAAATTTCAATTGAATCGAATAAAATTAATAGAAACCCTAATTGAATTTGAACATATCAAATTCTAAACCCTAATTTCAAATCTCATCAAGATTACTCAATTTACTAATCTAAAATACAAGCTAGTAAATGGACCTTATGGACCTACAGATCATGAGCTCCAACGATTTGTAATTAATTGGTTAAACTCTTTAAACCGAATTAATCATTATTTGTTAACTACCAAGACATTCCACTATAGCTCGATAGTTGCACTCTCCTCACTATAGATTATTTTAACCATAATCGGTAAGTCAATCCTTCACAAGTCGTTCGTATTTACAGCTGCGTCAAAGATTATCATTTTACCCTGTAAATATATCTTGCTCCTTAAGCTCCCACTTATACTCCATTGAACAATTGATTTATAGTCCAACTCATAAATCATAACCCTCTCTTCCATGAGAGGGCGGGATTCTGTTGTTCAAGACAAGGCATCAACGCTTAAGAGAGCAACCCATCTGCTAACCCTAAATCCGGTAGGAGTGAATTTCATATTGTAAAGCTATGTTCCTAACTATCTATTCGGTCTTATCCCTAAAATAGGAGGCTTATTGTGTAGTGTTGTTGGACTAATCTCACCTATGTAGATCAAAGGATAATTCCGAATAAACAGGAGTTCATAGTTAGCTCAAGATTACGATCGAGTTACCCTAAGTCATTGAGTTTGAGATAGTCAGTTTTAACAGTAAACGATTGTTATAAAGAAAAGTGACTATTTCGAGGCCTGGTCTTATACAAACTCATTGCATAGGATGCCCCCACTCACATGTCTAAATATGAATGATTTTTTGATCACATCATTTATATCAGTATATAAAACAGGTCGCATCCAATAGTGCCACCAGGATGAGGTACCCAATCTCATCTATATACTTATAGACCATTTTGGCTACATACTAGAACTTGATCCTCATGGTTTGACCGATTCAAGTCTTGGACGTCCAGTTCAGCATGTTTTTTTATCGATTCAGCCCATTTTTAAGCCTTTGAGGTCCAGTTCAGGTTGTTTGGGTTCAATTTGGGTCTGTTCGAGCGGTCTAAAGGCTTTTAGATGTTGTTTTTCAATTATTAATGTAATAATTAGCTTGTTTTCTTGCTTAGGATGCCAAAACTAGTCCATTTCAGTCTATGTGTTAATTATTTATGCATTATGAATGTATGTTTAATTAAATTAAATCTTGTTTGTGCATAAAGTATGCCATGTTGATTTAAAATCTCACCATAGGAAGCATGTATCATGCATTGAAAGTATGTTATAGTATGTTATAATATATAGTATGCATGATTTAGGATTTTATTTTTTTAATATAATTATATTAAATTGTGGAATGCTTGATATATGTTATAGTATGTCGATAGTTTTATAAAGTATTATAAAATGAGTTAGATATTTGAAATCTAACAAAGATAAGAAGCATGCTCACTTAGAGTTAACTAATAACAACTTGTTTTAAATAGTTAAAATGGGTCATTATCTTATAAAACTTTGGTTACAAACTCAAATCGGACTATAATCCTTTCTAAGGTTGGAGGTACTTAAGTTGACGGTTTACGGAACACCTGCTACCTGAGAATTATAGCCAAATTATTGAGCGTTGTTAACCCGGTTTTATGAGCATGCATGGGCGGTTTTATGAGCATGCATGAGCGGTGTGAGGTAATGACACGGTTTTATCACTTAGACATCGTATGTTGAAATCCAAATATAATCCTTATACTTGGATAAACCACCTAGATTTAGGATTTTTTATAGTTGGAATGTACCTAAGTAAAAGAATATACCCGAATAATCAGAACACTTTAGTGGGAGATTAATAATATATATGATATATTATTTTTTAGCTTTCACGTCCCTAAGAGTTCACACCGTGAGATCTATGCTCGGTTTCATGTCGCTTTCAATGCGACTACTCCACTTGAAAAGTGTTTCCATAGGTTAATAGCAAGGTGAATAGGGGAAATAGTTCATAGTAAGTGGGTACAGAAAATGTGTCAGCAAATTCTACGGTCTCTTCCATTAGCTTGAACCGTGGGATTCTTATGTTGTGCCTACTGTTATTTTTAGGCGGCATTAGCTAGTCATTTTTTCTACGGCTTTCCCCTCGGGGGGTTGTAATGTAGGATTCGGAACAACTCGAACTTCAGAAATGAATAAAGTTTTCTTAGTTCCATCTCCAACATTGTCTTCCACTTCGGGGTCTTGTTGATACCATTCTATGAAAACTGACAATGGAGGGTCATACTTACAAGAGTTATTAAGTGTTAGTAAGTTCTTAACCGAAAACGGTAACTAGATAACTAATAGAATACAGAGTTATTCTAGAATTAGTATTTAGTTAAGAATGTTGCTTCAGTGAAGGATTATTTGTCTACCCCTTGGTAACATCTATTCTGACTCACTAAAATATCATGATAGAATTTTTACTTTTTTACTAAAATATAATGAAATATGGGTACATTATTACTTTTTTCTAAAACGAATTTGGATTTAGATACAATTTATGATAGAATTTTTTTATGTTTCAGCATGTCGAACTCAATATCCAACTATTAGCTTCCGATGAATTCATTGGCGAGGGTTACTCGAACTAGAAATCAACATTAATACAATACTAGTTGTTGATGACCTGAGGTTTGTTTTAATGGAGGAATATCCTCCTCTTCCTAGTTCAAAAGGGAACTAAAATGTTCAAGATGCTTATGACAGATGGGTTAACAGAGTAATCATGCAAAATGCGGAAGCAATCAGAATCAATAAGCACTCTAAATATATTTAATTTGAGTTTTAAAAGCATGCATGAACAAAGATTGCAAAAGAGGGTTTCAAAAATATAATACCTTTGTTAAAACTCAACAATTCCAACTTCTCTCTACGAATTGGATCTCCAAATTCATAGCAAACCACCACAAAGACATTCTCTACAATCCTCTAATTCGGATTGAGAGGTAGAATCTCTGAATTGGGGTGAATTGGGGTTGAGAAGGAGGAGGGTTTGGAGAGAAATATGAATTTCACAAAAAACAGTTGCATGAAATCCCAAATTCTGAAAATTGAAGGTTCTAAAGAGTTAATTCATGCAAGTACTACTTTCAGCTGATTGACACTTCAATCGCACTAAGGTAGTGAGAAAGGTGTCCAATTCGGGATTAATTCACCCAAATTGGAAGAAGTTAGAAAATTCCACTAACATGAAAATTTCCAATTTCCAATTTCCAATTATTCAATTTAATTCTCTATTAAATTAAAAATTTCAATTTCCAAAATTGAATTTAAAATTGGAATTTGATTTTAATTTAAAAAATTAATTAAACAAATTTAATTAATTAATTAAAAAATAATTTAATATCAAATATTAAATTGATTAAACACCTAATACATACATAAATCCTATTGATATTAATTAATATTTAAATATATTAATCTCTCCGATTACGTTCAATATAAACAAAATTAAACGTTTTAATTGTATCAAATATAATTAATCAAAAAACCCTAATTGAATTTGAACCCTTCAAATTCAAATCCCTATTTCAAATTTGAATATTTCAAATCTGCTCAATTCACTAATCCAAGATATAATTTTACTAGCTAGTAGAGACATCTTATTGACCTACAAGTTACAACGATTTGAGATTAATTGGCTAAATTCTTTAGACCGAATTAATCAATATTCGTTAACTACCGAGACACACCACTATAACTCGATAGTTGCACTCTTTTCACTGTAGATATATTTCTGTCCACTTTAACCATAATCAGTAAGTCGATCCTTCATAGATTGTTCGTATTTACAGCTAGGTCAAAATTACCGTTTTACCCCTATAAATACATCTTGCTCCTTAAGCTCCCACTGATCCTCTATCGAATAATTGGTTTATAGTCCAACTAATAAACCATGACCCTTTTGTTCATAAGAGGGTGGGGCCCCATTGTTCAAGACCAGGAATTAGTATTTAAGAGAACAACCTATCTGCTAACCCTAAATTGGGTAGGAGTGAATTTCATCTTGTGGGACTATGCCCCCAGTTATCTATCCAGTCTTATCCCCAAAATGGGAGGCTTATTGAGCAATGTTGTTGGACTACTCTTACCTATGCAGATCAAAGGATAATCCCGAATAAGGAGTTCGTAGTTAACTTAGGATTAAGATTGAGTTACTCTAGGTCATTGAATTTGAAATAGTCAATTTTAACAGTAAACGGTCGTTTTAAAGAAAAGTGACTATTTCGAGGTCTAGTCTTATGTAAATATCCTTTGCATAGGATGCCTCCACAGAAATGATTTTGGGATCACATCATTTGTATCAGTATACATAGTGGGCCGCATCCAATAGTGTCACTAGGACGAGGTACCAAATCTCATCCATATTATGTCTCCATATACAGTTAAAGTATTCATATTATAGCCATGGATTTGTTTATTGAATTTTTATAATAAAATGCAATATCAATAACAATTTGTTGAATGAAATACTCAATAATACTTTTATTGATAAATAGAATATGTTTCTAACATTTACGTACTGTGAGTTTTAGGACATTCCCAACATGGTTTAGGGTTAATGAAAAGGCTTGAGCCTACATTTTAGCGAGCACATCTAATATGCTTATAAAAAGCATGAAACCATGGTCACCGCTAGGGAAATCATGGAGTCGTTACAAGTGATGTTTGGACAACCGTCCTCATCAGTACGACACAATGCTCTTAAATACGTTTAAAATTCCCGTATGAAGGAAGGGACCTCTGTTAGAGAATACGTCCTAGATATGATGGTCCACTTCAATATAGTAGAAGTGAATGGTGTTGTCATAGACGAAAAGAGTCAAGTCAGTATGATCTTGGAATATTTTCCAAAGAGTTTCCTAACTTTTTGCACAAACACTGTGATGAATAGAAACGAGTACAATTTGGAAACTCTTTTAAATGAACTCCAGACTTAGCAATCATTGATGAAAAATCAAGATCAAGAAGGGGAAGCAAATATGTTACCCAAAAGAAATTTCAGAAGGGGTCGACATTTGGTATGAAACTAAAAAGAAGTTTGGTCCTTCAAAGTATTAGAGTATCCAAATGAAGAAAAGGGGCAAAGGAAAGAAGAAAGCTACTGCTAAAAAAATCAAAATAAAAGTTGCAAAAGGAAAGTATTTCCATTGAAACGAGGATGAGCATTGGAAAAGGAATCACCCTAATATCTTGTAGAAAAGAAAGCTAAAAAGGAAAACCAAGGTAAATTTAATTTACTTGTAATTGAAACATGTTTAATGGAAAGTTTTCATTTAACTTGGACATTGGATTCAAGCGTCGCTAATCATATTTGCACTTTCATTGAGGAAACTAGTTCCTGGAGGTAGCTGATAAAGAACGAGATGACTTTCAAGATGGGATAGGTGAAGTCATTTCAACTCAAGCTGTGGGAAATCTTAAGTTATTTTTTGGAGATCCTTACATTTTGTTGGAAAATATATACTATGTACCTAATATGAAAAGGAACTTGATCTCTATTTCCTTTATTAAAACATATGTACAAAGTTGCTTTTAATATAAATGAAATGTTCATTAATTCAAGAGGTGTTCAAATGTGTTATACTAAAATTGAAAATAACTTATATATGTTAAAATCAATTGAGGTAAAAGCTATTTTAAATATAGAGATGTTTAAACAGCTGAAACGAAAAATTTCTCCTAACACCTATCTTTGGCACTTACGAATTGGACACATAAATCTCAACAGAATTGAGAGACTAGTAAAGAATGGACTTTTAAATTAGTTAGAAGACAATTATTTACTTCCATGTGAGTCATGTCTTGAGGGGAAAATGACCAAACAAATATTTTTTAGGAAAATGTCATAGCACCAAAGAACTTCTAGAGCTTGTACATTTAGATCTTTGTGGTTTGATGAATGTTAGAGCTCAAGGAGGATCTGAGTATTTCACCAGTTTTGTTTATGACTATTCAAGATAAAGCTATATTTACATGATGCATCACAAGTCCAAAACTCTTGAAAAGTTCAGAGAGTATAAGGCAGAGGTTGAGAACATATTAGGTAAAAATATTAAAAAGTTTCGATCAGATCGAGGTGGCGAATATATGGATTTGCAATTCAAGAACTATCTAGTACAATATGGAATTCAATCCCAACTTATTGCACCTGATACACCACAACAAAACGTGTAGAAGAAAGGAGAAATAGAACCCTGTTAGACATGGTTCATTCAATGATGAGTTATGCCCAGTTACCTTAGTCCTTTTGGGGGTATGTAGTACAGATTGTGGTATATATTTTAAATAGGTTCCCTTAAAAAGTGTTTCAGAAACACTGTACGAGTTATGGAGAGGACATAAAAGTTTATGTCACTTCAGAGTCTGGGGATGTCTAGCACGTGTGTGGGTGCAAAACCCTAAGAAATTAGAACGACGTTCTAAAGTATGCCTATTTGTAAGATATCCCTAAGAAACAAAAGGTGGTCTATTTAATGATCCTCAAGAAGACAAAGTGTTTATATCGAAAAATGCTAAATTCTTAGTGGAAGACCATATAAGAAATCGTCAACCTCGCAGAAAACTAGTATTAAATGAGATGTCCAAAGAATCTATAGATACATCAACAAAAGTTGTTGATCAGGTTGGTCCTTCAACAAAAGTTGTTGATGAAACTAGTTCATCACATCCTTCTCGTGAATTGAGAATGTCCAATGTAATGGGAGGTTTGTGCAACAGCCTGACCGATACATGGATTTAATAGAAATTCAGGTCGCCATACTTGATGATGGCTTAAAGGATCCATTCACCTTTAAACAGACAATGGAAGATGTAGATAAAGACCAATGGATAAAAGCCATGGACCTTGAAATAGAGTTTATGTACTTCAATTCTGTCTGGGAACTTGTAAATCAACCAGATGGGGTAAAACCTATTGGTTGTAAGTGGATCTACAAGAGAAAACAAGTTGGTAAGGTACAGACCTACAAAGCTTTTCTGGTACTATATGTTGATGATATCCTGCTCATTGGGAATGAAGTAGGATTCCTTGCTGATGTAAAAAGATGGCTAGCATCGCAGTTTCAAATGAAAGATTTAGAAGATGCACAATATGTTCTTAGAATCCAAATAGTTCGGAATCGCAAGAACATAACGCTAACACCATCTTGAGCATCTTATATTGACAAGATGTTGTCAAGATATAAAATGTAAAATTCCAAAAGAGGTTTATTACCTTTTAGACATGAAATTCATTTTTCTAAGGAACAGTGTCCTAAGACATCTCAAGAATCTGAGGATATGAAAAGAATTCCTTATCCATTAGCAGTTGGAAGCTTTATGTATGCTATATTGTGTACACGTCCAGACATATGTTTTGTAGTCAGAATAGTCAACAGGTTCCAATCCAACCCTAGATATAGTCATTGGACTATAATTAAGAACATCCTCAAGTATCTTCGGGGAACGAAGGACTATATGCTTGTGTATAGGTCTAAGAATTTGATCCTAACTGGATACATTAATTCTAATTTTCATACCGATGTGAATTCTAGGAAATCTACTTCGGGATCAGTATCCACTCTTAACGAAGGAGCTATAGTATGGAGGAGTATTAAACAGAGTTGTATTGCTGACTTAATCATGGAAGTTGAATATATAACTGCATATGAAACAGCCAAAGAAGTAGAATGGCTTAGAAAGTTCTTGACTAATTTAGAAGTGGTTCTAAATATGCATCTGTCAATCACCCTATAATGTGATAACAGTGGAGCAATTGCCAACTCAAAAGAACCAAGAAGCCATAAACGAGGAAAACACAACGAACATAAGTACCATCTCATAAGGGAGATAGTACACAAAGGAGACGTGATCGTCATGTAGATAGCCTTAGAAGACAATTTAGCTGATCCATTTACTAAGGCCCTCACGACTAAAGTGTTTGAGAGTCACATAGTAGGACTAGGACTACGAGCTTCATAAAGCTAGGGCAAGTGGGCGAATTCATGGGTATATAGATATTCTAGTTTATTGTATTTATTTCTCATACTCAACATTGTATATTTGTATATATTTAAACCCACTAGAGTTTTAATCCAAGTGGAAGTTTATTGGAAATATCCTAAAACTCGCAGTTTGTAAACATTAGACATATTCTATTCACAATAAAGATATTATTGAGATTTCTTTCAATAAAGATGTTATTGAATTGCATTCATTTCTAAATCCAATAAACTAACTCATGGCTATAACACAAATTCTTAAACTTTATGTAGAGACGATCAAGTTGTAGTATATAGCCAAAAAGGTCTATAAGTATATGGATAGGGTTGGGTACCTTATTCTAGAAACACTATGGATATGATCCGCTTTGTATATTGATACAAACAATGTGATCCCAAAGTCCTTCATGTGGAGACATGTGAGTGGGAGCATCCTATGCAAATGATGTTTGCATAAGATCGGACCATGAGATAGTCACTTTTCTTTATATGACCATTTATTGTTAAAACTGACTATTTGAATTCGATGACCTAAGGTAACTCGATCTTAATCCTGAGCTAACTATGAACTCTTATTTATTCGGGATTATCCTTTAATCTGCATAAGTGAGAGTGGTTCAACATCGCCACTTAATAAACCTTCCATTTTAGGAGTAAGACTAGATAGATAGTTGGGGACATAGTCTTGCAAGACGAAATTCACTTCGACCCATCTTATGGTCAACAGATAGGTTGTTTCCTTGAGAACTGACTCCTGGTCTTGAACAAAGGAGTCCCACCCTCTCGTGGCTGAGAGGATTTAGTTTATTGGTTGGATCATAAACCAATTGCTCAATAGAGGATCAATGGAGACTTAAAAAACAAGATGTATTACTGAGGTAAAACGGTAATTTTGACATAGTTGTGTATACGACATGTGAAGGATCGACTTACTGATTATGGTTAAATCAAGTGAACAGAAATATATCTACAGTGAGGAGAGTGCAACTATTGAGCTATAGTGATGTGTCTCGGTAGTTAACAAATATTGATTAATTCGGTTTAAAGAGTTTAGCCCGTTAATCTCAATCGTTGGAGCTTATGATTTGTAGGTCCATTAGATCTCTCTACTAGCTTGTAAAAGGATTAAACCTTAGAATAACGTATTGAGAGAATTTGAAATGTTCAAACTCGGTTTGGGTTTGGATTATTATATTTGATATAATTGATGTTTAATTGTCGAATTAAACGTTACGGTTTTTTTAGAGTTGACAATATTTAAATATGATTTAAATATTTAATGAGGTGTTATATTAATATAATATTTGATATTAAATTAAATAAATTAAATTGGTTTAATTAATTATCTAAATTAGTATAATTGAATTTTGAATTTATACAATTCAAAATTATAAGATTTATCTAGTTAAAATTGAATTTGAAATTCAATTTTAAAATAAAATTTTATATTTAAATTAACTCAATTTTTGGATTAAATAATGGAGATTTAATGGAAAGTGGGATAATCCCACATTTTCCATTAAATCCACCTCATGCCACTCAATTTTTGGAAAATTGAGTGGCTTCATCTCTAGCAGTTTGATATGCATGGATTAGAGATAAGTTGAGTTTTTAGATCAAATTTAAAGTTCATGCAAAACAAAAAGCTAAAAAGAAAAACCTTGTTTTTCTTACTTCTTCAACTCTCGAAACTCACACCAAATTCCTCCCAATTTGAGTTCCATCACTTAATCTAAGGCCTGAGATTAGTAGAGAAAATTTTTGTGGTAGTCTACTACATAGATTGAAGAAGAAATCTGTAGAGAATTCAAGCAATTCGGAGGAAACATCAAAGGTATTCTCCAAAAACCCTTGTATTGAAAACCATATGCATGTTTTTTTTTTTTTTTTTTTACTAAAATTGATGTAGTTAGAATGCTTAGATTGTTAATTGCTTCTGTTTATTGCGTGCTAACTCTGTCAGTATTCTAATATTTTATGTTGGAAACAAAAAGATAATAAATATAACGTTCAAAATAATTTAAAACCTATGAATCTTGATTAAGATTAATAGAAAATATATAAAAATAACAAATCTTAGTTAGCATAACTAAAATAATATGATATTTAAAAATTAAAAGAAGATTTGAAAACTAGTCGAAAATTAAAGGCAACTATTAAATCTTGAGATCTATGACAAATTATTAGTTTGAAATGATGATCTTAGTTGATGTTGAAAGACTACTGAGATATATAGTTGAGCAATTAATTACTGTTTCATTAACAAAGATGTCGAATTAATTACAGTGCAATTAAAAGAGATAATGAAAGCATTTTAGGATTTCAGAAAATTGGACTCACGTGACATTCATGCATTTTGTTATAATTCAAAAGGATCCCGTCTTTTGCTATTTTTCCAAATGATAGTGTATACTGCTATATAATGTTGGACTTAGGAAACATGCAACAGAAGAAAACAAGATCATTAAGCATTCTAATTCATTAATTTTAGCTTCAAATTCAGCACACTCATAAACTAAAAAGAGGGTTTCAACACTAACCTTTGAAGAACCTCTTGAATCGTGATTTTCAACTGCAATTTCCTTTTCCTTTGGTTGTGAACCACCACAACCTACTATTCTCTTAGTGCCATAGATTGAGTTGTGAGACTCAGAATAAGCTTGAATTAGGGAAATGGAGGAGAAAGGTTATTTTGGCTTTTAGCAGAATGAAGACCACTTCTTCAAACAAAATTTTCAACAAAAATCTCTTTAATTCTTGCCCATTCCACTAAGAATTTGAGCAATATATTGCATGACTTTCATCCAAATGAAATTCCAATTATGCCTCCTCCTTGGTGGAATTAGGTGAGTTTTGATGACTAAGATGCTTAGGAACTCTTAGTGGAAATATCCCACATTGTGGGTTTTCCAATTAATTCAATTTCAGTTTTTATTTTAACAATAAAATTGAAATTATATTAGTTTTATAAAAAGTAATTCAAAATTATTTTTCTAATAAAATTAGTAATTAGTAATTAATTAAATAATTTAATTAATTCAATTAGTTTAATATCAAATATTAAATTAATTTAACACTAATTCCACCTTCATGAATCCTTATTAATGATTTTAATATTTAAATCATATTTAAATATTAATCAATTCTCAAATTCCATTTAATCCCAAAATTAAACGTGTAATCATATCACATAAATACTAATTCTCTCAATTCTAATTTGAACTATTCAAATCAACTTATCACGCTACTCTAAGGCTAAATCAACTTATCACGCTACTCTAAGGCTAATCCGTTTGTGAGCTAGTAGGGGACCTAGTAGACCTACAGATCATGGCTCCAACGATCCGAGATTAATTGGCTAAACTCTTTATACTGAATTAATCCCCATTAATTAATTAATGGGTCACTCTACTAAAGGTCATAGTTGCACTCCCCTCACTATAGATATATTGTATCCACTCGATATAACCATGATTTGTAAGTTAACCTTTCACAGGTTATTCGTAATAATGGCTAATTCAAATGGCTGTTTTACCCCAAGATTACCTCTTGTCCCATTAATCCTCTAATGAAAAATTGGTTTGTGATCCAATCATCAAACCAAGTCCCCATCGGGCCAAAAAGAGGGTGAGGTCACTTGTTCAAGATCCGGAGTTAATACTTAAGGGAACAACCTCTCTACTATTCCTATACTGGGCAGGAGTGAATTTCATCTTGCACCCCATGTCCCCAGCTATCTACCCGATCTTACCCCTGAAATGGGAGGCTTATTAAGTCAGCTTTGTTGAGCCAACACTCACCCATGCAAATCTAAGGATAATCTCGAATAAACAGGAACTCATAGTTAGCTCAGGATTAAGGTTAAGTTACCTAGGTCATCGTTATGAAATAGTCAGTCTTAAACAATAAACAACGTTATGAAGTAAGAGTGACTTATTTCGTGGTCCGATCTTATGCAAACATATTACACATGACACTCCCACTCCTCACGTCCTCACATGTACAAATCAGGATCACGTCGTCTGTAGCACTTTACAACTCTTTGTAACAACTATAGAGTGGGCCGCAGCCGATAGTGTTACCAAAATAAGGCACCTAACCTTATTCATATATTATAGATTATTTAGACTATTTAATTGAACCTGATCAACTATTATGTCTCCACATAAAGTTCAAGTACTTATGTAATAGTCATGGATCTTTTAGTTTATTGGATTTATTTCTAAAACGAAATAAACAATTCATATATTCAATACAACTTTATTGAATCAAACTTCAATAACAAATTTATTGAATTTATCAGAATAAGTTTATTGTTTACAAACCATGAGTTTTAGAACATAAAAATCAACACATACCTGATTATTCCAACTAAAGAAATAGAAATTAGAAAAAAAAATGGAAACCCTAAATTAGTACATCACATTATCGCATCCCCTTCACAACTTCACCTCAATCTCATTCTCGTCTTCGTCCACCTCCATGTCATTGTCGCAACTTAATACCTTCGTTAGTTCATTCACTCATGCAATATGGTTGTGAGTCACCCTTCCATCTTGTCTTCGTCTAGTCGCTGTCGTAGACGTCACACTTCCACGTCGGCCGTCAATGTCACAATCAAGTTCCATCTCAATTTTCCATCTCCATTCTTCTCCCACTTCCAAGTTCCATCTTCCATCTCAAGTAATTAGTTAGGCAACAATTTTTTTAAACATCGTTTCTATTCTTCACTAACAATGCTTCGAAATTCATTTTGAACTCTTTCCATGGTTTTTTAGTGTGTTTTGAGCTCTATCATCCCCCAATTAAGAGCTATAAATTCATGTTTGTACTCTTTCCATGGCTTTGGATGGTTAATAATCGAACTGAACCAAATTAGGTTGGTTTGATTTAAAAACCAAAACTTAGGAAAATCGGTTTTAGATGGTTCTTCTTTAGTGTGAATCAAGCACTTCGGTTCAGTCCTTGATTTTGTCCAAAACTGGACCAAACCAAACCGTGCACACCTCTAATGAGTAGGGCTAATAGGAGGAATTGCATATTTTAACTTTTCATTTATAAAAATAGCAAATCAACATTTCATTTATAAAAATGACAGAATGAATTAAAAATAAATAATAAACAAATTTATAAAAGTCTAAACTACCCCAGCCATGTAATTGACTTATTAAGAAACATTTGTAATTACACCGTAATTAAAACAAACATCTAAAAACTATCAGTGTCTCTCTTGGCCAAGCTCTAAGCACCACGCCGACCTCTTCTCCAACCAAATCATCGCCATTTTCCTCTCTAAAATTGGCTCTCCACCAACAGTGGTGACACCTCTGACTTCAATTCTATCTTCATCCTTTGCCTGTCGGATGTGGCTCCCTTTCCTTCCACCCAAATTTCACCACCAGCTTTGGCTTCGACTCCTTTTCCACCGGCTTTATTCATTGCTCCTTTGGAGCCACCAATGATCACTTTAGTTCCATCTTTTTCTATCTCAACTCCTTTGACACATGCTCCATCGCTGACCTCAACCCTTAACAATGGTGTTTTCATGGATAGAAACATTGTTTCTAAATATGTCATCGCAGCCATAATTTCCTCCACTCCACTACTTTAAATATGATTGGTTTGTCTTCACTCTCTACTACTTTAAGGAAGCCATTAGCGCAAAGAAGATGGGGGAGGGCGTGCGCCGCTGTTGGATTAAAATAACTTGAGTTATTTTTTTAAAAAAAAAAAACTCGCATTATATATGTATTCAAATTTGATATTTGATTGTATAAAATATTCAAACTAGTTAAAAAATAAAAATGTGAAAACAT
Organism: Benincasa hispida; assembly: GCF_027475165.1. Classification (NCBI taxonomy): domain Eukaryota; kingdom Viridiplantae; phylum Streptophyta; class Magnoliopsida; order Cucurbitales; family Cucurbitaceae; genus Benincasa; species Benincasa hispida. Next base: position 46,423,598 of record NC_143488.1, read on the forward strand.
AAAATAAGTTGAAAAAATATTAAAAAACCAAAATAATAAATAAAATGATATTTGAAAAAAAAAATGGTTTAGTTTTGATATTTAAATAACAATATGATTTTATGATTTAAAACAGATGTTAGGAGAAAATAAAGATCTATGATAAAAGAAACGTGCAAAGGAAAAAATTAGTTAATTCAGATGAGAGTTTTGCAGTAATCAAAGGTTTTGTGTGAAAATTTTTAGTGATACTTATTTACATGACCTATAAATATACTGTCATTAATCTCCAAGTTATGCCCAACAAATACACAATTGAAAATCAATTAACCAAACCATCTAAATTGCTCCTAAACTTACCCAAAATTCTGTAACAATACTTTTTCTCCTTCTAGACCCAAAATATCAGTTCAGAAAATGAGAGCTAGACTGATAAATACTTCATCTAAATAATTGTATTCATGAAGAAAAGAAACGATTTAGATTGGAGTATGAAAATCTCAATTAAAAGCCGTCAATTGAAATTACTAACCAATTATGATGTGGTATTGATGTCAATTGAGGAGATCTCATAGATAGAAGAGAAACAAACAATATTCGACAATGGTATATCCTTCCTTCCTTGATCAAAGCTGTCGAGGTGGGTTTAAGACCCAACGCAAACTGGTTAATACCAACATCGTCCATATGTTGGGTCTACCTTCTCATAATGGCTTCATAGGAATTATTTTAGAAAAAAGAGACTTTACGACTTGAACTATTGGTCGATGGCCGATTAACTCAAGCCTTTCATTTATGCACTAGTGGATTTGATCGATTAAGTCAAGCCTCCAAAGTAGACTTGTCATTGATTGAGAACAAAAAAACAGCTAAAAAAAGATGAAAACTAAAAAATTAGATAAAATAAAATTTGAATTTGAAGATAAGATCAAATATGATACTTGAACAAAAAGAGTACATTCAATTTCTAAAGTTCAAAAAGTGTAGGAAAATAATTTAGGAGAAAATCAGGATTCATGCTAAAAAATCTGCAAAGGGCAAAATTAGTTATAGTGTAACTGAAAATAAGTTTCGGGCATTTTAAGGTTAAAAAAAGTGGAAACACGTGAGTGAGAGTGTATTTACTATAAATTTGATGAAATTATTGTTTTGCCAACGGAATATTTAGAACAAAAAATAATATGATTCAAAATTAAAAAAAAAAAAGAATAACTAATAAAAATGAGATGTTTTCTAATATGTCAGGATTAAATCAAAATAATCATAAAAACAAATTATGATTTATTATGATTAATATAAAATCTAATATAAATATAATAAGTTAGTTAGAAAAACTAATATAATATAAGATTTGAAAATTCATAATAAGATAATCATAAAAACAATTTAAAAAACATATGATTCGGCTAGGATGAGGAAAAAAACATAATATAAATATAAAAAGGTAGTCTAAGAAAGGATTTTGAAAAATTCAAAACATTTTTTTTAAGATAGAATATCTTTTAGATATAGATTTCAATTATTTTCAAATTAAATCACAAAATTTATGCCAGATTTTCTGCATAGAAAGAGGTACTTAGTTCTCGGTGGAAATCTAAAAGAAAATCAATAGAGTTCACATTATAAATTTGATGAATTAATTATAGTATAATTAAGAAAGATGCAAGATTAATTACAATGGAATTAGAAAGGTTGGTGAAGGTATTTTAGGATTAGCGAAAAACTGACTCACAAGGATTAGCAAAAATCTGACTCACGTGTGTTGTCATACAATTTGCTATTGATAACTTGTAGAAATACAAGTTATTATCTCTTAAAGATTGGAACAGTTAGAATTCTTTGTGATAAAAATGCATTTAACTCGAGGAAAAATGCAAGAAATTCCCTAATATATCACCAACATATACAAAAGTAGTATTCATATTAGATTTGCTTTACTAACACATATGATTGCATGAACTCAAGAAATTTCACCAAGTGTTCCATACCAAGCTAATGCGAGGGCATGCGTCCGAATATGTCCGACGTAGAAGAGATTCATTGGCTCATGCTTTTTCTGTCAAATCACCACATGTAGGTATAGACACATGACTGGCGGTGTCTGAAAAGCTCTGAAATGCCAGGTGGTTGACTAGGGCATGAAATTTAATGTGAGTTTTGTCACAAGTTGCTGAGGAAAATACCTACAAATAGGAGGCTTGCTGCCAAGAGAAAGAGGGAGACATTAGAAATTTTGGAGAATTCAAATGACTAAGAACTAAGAAGAGTGTTGGAAACCAAGCTTGAGAGAGAATCCTTCATCACATCTTCACCAAGTTGGTTGCAACAAGCACTTAGATCAAGCCAAAGAGGAAAAGAGATTGAACTCTGCAGCTTTACTTATTTCTCTTCATTTACCAGCCATTCGATTAAATTAAGAATGTTGTAAACATATTTGCTATCTTTAAATTCAATCTTATATTTGATCGATCCACTTTTGATTCCTCTGTTTACATTCAATTTTGTGTGTGGCAGCCATTCTTCTGAGTTATTGCATATTTGAATTTCATGCCTTAATCATCTTGATCACTTGATTGAAGTTATTTCTCAATTAAATTGTTCGAGAGAGTAGGTTGACTAAAGAGCGCTTTGAGTCAGACGCATAGTAGGTTTAGAGATAAAACTACTTGCGATTACTTTTACTATTCTCTATCTCCAACACATGCACCCTAGAAAATAGGAATACATGTGTCATTCGCATTGAGAAATGTTGAACAACATGGCTTAAGGAATAGAGACCTAACGCATACACACACTTGATTTGTAAACAAGCATCCATATCACCTTCATTCCACTCTACGCTTTCATGCACTTGTTCATCTAGCTTCGGACCGACACATAACCCCCCAAACACTTAGCACTGTTCACCCATAGATTCCCTTTTTCCCCTTGAACTCCTATATTTTCTTGCATGCCTACATCGAGGTTAGTATAAATAATCTTCACTCTCGTTAATATGGAACCCATCTATAATTGAGACAATGTTAGGGCCGCGTTAGACTGTAAAAAATCCTTGTATTCGATCCTGGACTTATCAGGAAGCCTGAGTCAGATTTATACTTGGGTTTGATTCAGGAAAGCTTGTATACATTGTATGTAAACCACGATCACCTCGACACATTGCTTATTCTTCTCACATAGAGAAGTAATTCGTCAGTCATCACCATTCACCTAAATTATCATCTTTCACCTTCATTTATGAGTGATTTTAAGTACAAATCACGAGGTGAATAGCTATATTTCAAAAGACTTTCGTGATTTGCTATTTCTTCAAATGAGGGTGTAATTAGTGTTATATATTTGCCCAATGAGTATTAAACGAATAAAACCTAATGGGCTCATTACAAGGGAAGCAAAAGCAGCAGTATTCCGGCCCACAAATTCATAGGGGAAAAAAACCAAATTTCACTTGGCTTTCAGAGAAAAAGAGAGAGCGGGAGGGAAAGAGAAGAAACTCTTAAATCTGGAGGTTGAAGTTGAAGCTGATAAACCCTCGATTACAATCCCAACAAATCGAACCAGTTCGCCATGATTTGGAGGAGTTTAGCTTCCACCTCAATGCTGCTCGCTGCTAAATCCACAGCTTCGGCCAACGGAAGAACGGCGACGAGGGATTTTCGTCGTGCTTACAGCTTGGTTCCGATGGTCATTGAACACACATCGAGAGGAGAAAGAGCCTACGACATATTCTCTCGTCTTCTCAAGGAGCGCATAATTTGCATCAATGGCCCTATTTCTGACGATACTGCCCATGTCGTGGTTGCTCAGCTCCTCTTTCTCGAGTCTGAGAATCCCTCGAAGCCCATCAACATGTACCTCAACTCCCCCGGCGGCGCCGTCACTGCCGGTATAATTGAAAGATATATGTTACTTATTCACAGCCACTTCATTGTTTTTTTCATTGTCATAATTTCTATCAGTTTCTGGACTTGTCATTTCTGACTTTGAGAATGTTGTTAAGAGCACGAACAGATTATTAAATTAGGTTAAGGTTGTTTTATCATGTTATTGAAGTGGGAGATCATCCCTAAATAATCTATAGGTTTGATCTCTTTGGTTTTGGGTTTTGGGTTTAGTGGTAGTTACCACATCCATATGCACATTTGTAGTACAACTAATTCGTATTATATGCTCCCAATTTGATGTTTTTTTCACAAGAAAACAATAAGATTTGATCAGCAAAAGTGACACATACTCCTTCACTTGAGATTGGAGTTTCAAATCCTCATACCCCGGTACTAAAAAGAGAGAGAATTTCAAATTATCACAGTTCACTAATTATGAAATTTGGCTAATCTCATGCTGGAACTGTGCATCCATGCCCCCGGCCCCTAGGCTATAATGTTAATTTCCACCGTTTGTTACCCCAAACAGGCTTCAAATTGCTTTCATATTCAAAACTTATAATCTTAAACTTCGTTCGAAGTGCCAACCTTTCCTGCGTAGAAGATTTGTAGTTTTCACCTTTGATAGTATCACCAATAATTGTCATGTATTTACAGGGCTTGCTATATATGATACTATGCAGTATATAAGGTCGCCCATCAACACCATCTGTTTGGGTCAGGCTGCATCGATGGCTTCTCTTCTTCTAGCTGCTGGTGCCAAGGGTGAGAGACGATCACTTCCTAATGCAACTATCATGATTCACCAGCCTTCCGGTGGATACAGTGGGCAAGCAAAGGATATGACAATTCACACGAAACAAATTGTTCGGGTTTGGGATGCACTAAATGAGCTGTATTCCAAGCATACATCACAGTCAGTAGAGATTATTCAGAAGTATATGGACAGGGATTATTTTATGACCCCAGAAGAGGCCAAGGAGTTTGGCATAATTGACGAGGTGATTGATCAAAGGCCCATAGCCCTGGTGACCGATGCAGTTGGTAATGAAGGCAAAGATAAAGGTTCGAGCTAAGATTTGAGGTAAGATCTTGACGTGAAAGTATATGGCATTTCAAGTTGCATACTGACTTTTGATAGATTTATCCAAAAGTTAATCTTATCTTCCTAGATGGAATGCAAATAATTATTTTTTCTTGGCTAAATGTCCCTTTGGCTGTTTGGATCAGTATTGTTATTTTATGTATTCGGCGTTGATATAGGCATTGACAGCTTTTATTAACATATCTGAGAGAAAGGCTTGAAATTTAATAAATTTTAAAAATTTGCTCGTATAGTAGATGTTTATACTCTTGACCTTATAGTATCTGATTCTAGTTCACTTCTATAGAGTATCATGTAGCAAGGGATCACAATATATACTTCTGCGAAGTTATATGGATAGGGTCCACGGTATAACACGGGAAATGGAACTCTGTAAACTTTACGTCATGTCATGTGCTGCATAATTTATCAAAAAACAGTAGAGGGTTCTTATTAGATTCTTACAACAGCGTGGCATAATTTTGTAGACCGTATCAGACTGGGGAGAATTTGTACTTCAGTCCATGTACACATACTTTTATGCAATGAGATCAGAACTGGCTGAATTTGATTAAGGTTTCTTTGTGTTATGATAAGCTCATTTGTGTGTACATTGTCAATACTACCAAGAATAGACTTCTGTCGCGGTGCAAAACTTGGTTAATTTGGATTTTGAGCTGGATTCCATAAAAATGTTTTATGCTTTTCCCATATTTGGAGTATTTTTGTGTTTCTTCAGCATGGTTTCAATCCTTTGCTGCTTGTTTCATTATTTAATGCAGTTGTCCTATGCTCTAACCTTCACTTCCATCTGTAGTTTTGTAATACGTTTTTGGTTATTGAGTGAATTAGTGTTTGCTTCATACACATGATTCTGGTTCTTAATGGCCCCAGATTTGTTAGATATGGAGGACTTTTCTTTCTCTTCAAGCTTTTCATAGTACTCGTTGATTAAAGAGACTGGTAGAGCCTTTCTTGATAGCCTTTCATCAGAAGGCATTTCTTGTATATTTAGCTTTACTTTTTAGCGCCCTCGACCAATTGGAAGTGCATCAGAGAGTGCTTTATGGCCTTAGTAGGCAAGGAAATGTATCCTCTTATAGGTTCAAATCCATGGCATTTCGTGATGTCTTTTGATCCCTTGACCAATTGGAAGTGCATCTGAGAGTGCTTTATGGCCTTAGTAGGCAAGGAAATGTCTCCTCTTATGGGTTCAAATCCATGGCACCCGCTCTACGTGATGTGTTTTAGATTGTGTAGTGAGATTAGTCCTCGAAGGGGAAAGGGGAAAAAAAATATATAAAAAGGAGCTGTTTGAAAGCCGTAATGGAATGAATTTGTGATGTAATGTAATCCAAAACCTATGTTTGGATTGAGCTTTTTGGGCCCGATTGTCCAAACTCATTTCGTTTTTACAGTTTTCAACCCAACCATTTTTTCCATCGTTTTCACGCATAACGATTTCATTTCCATTCGTTCTCGATTCCTCACTCATTCCAACACTTACCTGATTATCAATAATCTTGATTATATTCCAGCCTCCCAAACAATCCCAAAATGTAAGTACAAGGCACAACTGATACTTTTGAATTTTTTGTTTTGTTTAAAGAATCCATCTCTTTTCCGAAGTTGCAATAGTAACTTGACCTTTCATGAATGGTTCAAAAGTATTTTTGGTATATATATATATATATATATATATATATATATATATAGTATTTAATTTTGGGTGGAAAATAGGATTTGAAATGGGTGTGGTTATGACCTAGAATGGTATAATTAGAGATGTCCAATTTTTCCATGGGAACGGGCCTCGATTAAGCGGGAAATGGGGGAGGGAGTAGAGAAAAGCTAAACGGGGACGGGGATGAGGAATGCATTCCTTGCCCCGTCCCGTTCCTCGTTCCCGCCTTAATTAGCCTTATTTAGTTAGTTTAATTATCTAATATTATGTTATTATTACTATATAAATATTATATTTAAATTTTAAGTTTATTGTTTATTGGGCAAGATAATGAATATGTTTAAATTGAATATTTAAATTAGATTATATAGGGGAATAATTTGATTTATATTTATTTCTTTCTATTACAAAAGTTGATTAACTTTTTTAAATGATAGAGTTAATTGTTTAATTAAAATTTGATCACATTAATGATTTAAATTAATTATTTTTTTCAAAAGAAAAAAAAAGTATCGGGGAAAAATTTCTTGTGGGAATCCAATCTCTGCGGGGAATCCTTGTCCCGATCTCTATGGGTAACTTGACGGGATGGAGAATGAAATGGAAAGCGGGGATGGAGATGGGAAATGGCATCTCCTAGATATCTCTAGGTATAACTATGTTTAGGTTCTAGCTTCCATTTTGAGTAATTGTACCATTTCAGGTCTTAGTTTTTCCTCAACAGTCTTATAGATTTCTACTCCAAGATAGTTTTGTAATGGACAAAGGCAATACTTAGGCAGTTGTTTTGTTATGGGGACTGAATGCTACTTGATGACTTGTCTCTCAGGTGAGTTCTAAGCACTGTGGATGGATTAATTAGCGACTCAACTTGACTAGACCACTCATTGTAAGCAAGAACTTAAAATTTTACCAACGTCATAGGTGGTATGACTCTTTCCCAAGTGTAAATAAAATGTCGAAAATATAGATTTTTGTAAAATTTGAATTATTTATCAATATTAATTTATTCTGAAACATTAATATATTACCAAAAGAGGGCATGGCTCCAAGATCAAGACAGAAGAAAGACACATAAAAAGCAAAAATAGATTGTGAACAACCACCCGCAATAATATGATATTGTCCATTTTGGACATGGATGCTTGAGACTTTACTTTTGATTTCACCTTAAAAGATCTACCGGAAATGTTTCAAAAAAGGTTGGCAACTCACAACTCAAGAAAAACAAATATCATTAACAAAACATTAAGTGAAGCAATGTTGGTAATTTCTTTTTGTTAGTCTTCCTTCATTCTTTTCGTTTTGATTCTATGAGTTAGATATCAATTTTTTAATAAAAAGTTTGTAAAATTTAAATTTTAGTTTTTTCATCCATGTATAATTTATCCTTTAGACGAAAAGGATACATGAGATTAATTGTTCTCATAGTTTAAAACTTCCATCGAAATCTTGAAATTTCGATCGAACTTTTGATATTTCGAATGGCTCGAAATTTTGATTGGGAAAATTTTCATTTTTTTCTAAATTTCGACAAAATTTCGAAAATATTTCAAGAATATTTTGATCCCCTCCATTTTTATGAAATTTCGAGATTTCGAGAAATTAACATTTTGAGGAAATTTCGATTTTTTTAATTAACTATATTAGCCTGGTTCAAGTTTTTTAATTATGGTTCTGATTACACACAATTTTATACTTTTGCACACCAATGTCATTTTCAACAAAAAAAAAAAAAAAAAAAAAGCAGCCTTTTTATGTGTTAAGTTTTTAAATTTTCAACTTTTCTCAAATTTTAGCTTTATTTTTTTTCCTAAAAACTTTCATTTTTTTTAAAAAAAAATTAACTTGAGAAACACCACAAAAAATAACCTATATTTATTTTTAATCTCATTCAAACTTTTTTCATTAATTTTTTCACATCATTTCACCTTTAAATTGAATTGTTGAGTTTTTTTTTCTTTTGCCGTCCAAAATTTTCATAATTTTCGCGTCATTTTACCTCAAAATATTTCTAAATTTTATATTAATTTGTAATTATTTTTCCATTTCTTTTTTAAATTCATGCTCTCATATCAACATTTACACGTACATTTACAATAGACATCTAAATGTTGTCTTACTTTATAGAAAGTGTGATTAAAAATGGTCAATTATAGTCTAATTAAAGCCACAATAAAATTTTTATTAACTAATTATAACAATTTGTATCCATTTCCGTCATATTCTATATTTTTTTCTAAAATTTTCATCGATATCGATATTTCCATCGATATTTCCAGAAAATTGAGATCTTAATATTCTTATCAACATCAATATTTCAAATCTTGATTCTTCTTAAAAGTATTGTTTGATTATTTTGATTCTATAGAGATCAATGAAAATACTTCGACATTCGTGAATGTTGAGACCAAATTATACACATTCCAATTATACTCGAGCAACAATTGATTAACCATATAACATTTGCTTGTTAAAATAAATGGACATTCAATCTTTAATTGATGAACCAATTCACACGCACTTCGACTAAGGGATAATTCATCTGATCCTATTACATTTAGGTGTTAAGAAAATTCATAGAATATTAAATTTTAAGTAGGTGGTTTCCATGTAATAAACTCATTCTCTTAGCCCTTTATCAAATTAAGCCTTTTTTTACTATTAGCCAATAGGGGTGTACATGGTTCGGATTGGAAGAATTTTGTGGACCAACCTAAAAAATCAGGTTGCCTAATAATGGGCGATCGGTTTATTTTTAAGGGTCAACCCAACCTAACCCAACCCAAAATTTCCAGATTGGGTCAGGTCGGGTCATCTATTTTTTTTTTTTTTTGAATTTTGACGGTTCTTTTTCGTTACTTCCCGTTCTATTGAACAATTTGATTTTTGTAGGTTAATAAACCTTAATATTTACAAAAGTGAACTAATTCTAAATATATTATCAATTAATAAAAATTTAATAATAAAAAACATGTACTATTGTAATCTATGCAAGATTTTAATATTTACATTAAAATACAACTACCATAAATTCAATATAAATTTTAAAAGAAACTTCCTCAAACAATTCAATTCAAATGTTCAAGTTCGAAGTCTTTAAACAAAATATTCAAGTCTACATTCAAAATAGAAACAAAAAGTCCAAGTTTAATAATGATTAGTGGCCTATTACAAAAAATTCAATAATAACATTCAAAAGCTAAGTTCAATAACAACATTCAAGAGCACCAATGCACATGAGGCATGACGAATGACTTGAGTGAGTTTTCTTCTTCATCTTTGGTCTTTTCACTTCTCATTCTCAATGCTTGAAAAAATCACAAATACATTAAACCAAGAGGATAATTTATATGTAATAATAATATTTGATCTTATGGTAGCAAAACTTACCATTAAAATCATCATTATGCTCCAAATCCAATTCCTTATTTCAAAAGGACAGAAGATGATGGACTTTCTACAAAACGAATCGTGCAAAATTAAATATATTAATTATTTGCGCATAATACATGTTAGACGTGTACAATAAACAGTTTAGACATGTACAAAAAAATCATTTAATTATCTGACTCAATATTTTCACACGTCTCTAACTCTTCAAGTTGTGGATGGAGATCTAGTAACACTGAGCCACCACGAATCCAATTTTGTGTATATATCACGGCCTCCACTGTTTTTAGAGTCAAAGAACTTCGAAAGGAATCAAGAATCCTCCCTCCTATAAACGCAAATTCAGAAGCGACGGTAGATATCAGAACTGCCAAAACATTTCGAACAATTTTTGATAAAATGAGATATTTGTAGCCAGTACAATATCTCAAAATCATCTTTATCTTCTATAACCTTGTTAGACAAATAAGAAGTCAAATAATTCTCCACTTCCAATGAACTTTCTTATTCTTTCAATCTCTTAAAAGTTATCAACAGATCATCTATTTCTTCGTCCATCCCATGATCTTCTTCATTTATAGTGACAGTCTTTGATTGTTGAGAATAATTGGTACTATGACTATCTCGAGGAGAAGTGTTATGTGATTTGTAAAAGTCATATAGACGATACAAATATAATTTCACACTCTCAACCATATCCTTAACCACATCACTGTCAAAAACATTGGAAAGACAATAATTCAATTACTTTAACTTGTACCAAGGATCAATCACCATAGCCACAAAACCTCAATACTTATCAAACTTTGTCTTCATATTCATAGTCATCATACTTAGAACAGAGTTGGTATTGTTGCTCCATTTGTTTAAAGCAAACTGAATTTTATTAATTTCATTATAATCAATATTAGAAGTCACATATGAAGATCCATTTAGCGTTGTGGTGGTTTCATAAAACCTTTTTAAAAACTTAATAAAAACACCTCAACCAATCCGGTGTACTTGGGGGCCCCAATCTTTTATTTCCACGGTCATCTTCCTCGAAGTAATCAACAAAATTTGAGTCCTCTTTCTCCTCCTCTAAAGTTCTAAAAGCTTTCTCAAATTTAATTGCATGTTCAAGCATTAAATAAGTAGAATTCCACCTAGTTGCCACATCTAAACAAACAAGAGCCTAATTTTTTCTTGTTTCACACAAGCTTTAAATTTTTTCATTCTCTTAGGTGATGAACATATCTCACAGCATTACAAACACTGACAATAGAATCATGCATATCTTTCAGTCCATCATTCACAATAAGATTAATAATGTGGGCACAACATCTCATGTGTAATAGTTCTCCATCTAAAACAATCGATTTCCAACTTTTAATTCTTCTCTTAACATAAGAAATAGCCACATCATTAGAACTTGCAATATCAACGGTGATGAAATTTTTTTTTTTTTCAATCCCCCATTCCAACAAACAACTCTCAATCATCTTCCCAATAGTCTCCTCCTTATGATTAGCAACTTGACAAAAACTCAAAATCTTCTTATGCAAAACTCATTTAGAATCAATAAAATGTGCAATGATGACCATGTAGTTCACACTTTGTAGTGAAGTCCATGTGTCGGTAGTAAGACAAACTCTTTAAGAGCTTTTAACTAGAAATGATTTAAACTTTTTTTTCTCCTCAAGATAAAGTTGATATACATCTCTAGCGATTGTGACTCTCGATGGAAATCAAACTTAGGACAGAAACACTACAAAAGTGTCTAAAATCCTCTGTCTCAACAAATTTGAACAACTCATTCATAATTATTATCTTAGCGCATGCTAGTCTACACACTTGTTGGCTAAACAATGTCGTGACAAAATTACTAGCATTGACTCATTTTCCATCATTTGAAGGTACGAGAGTTAGGGTGGTTTGTCCTTTTTCTTCTTCTTTATATGGGTATTTTTTACATTGATTTCTTAAGTGCTTCCATAAAGTACTAGTTCCACAAGTATTACTATCACATGCGCAATCTTTACCACAATAGTTACATTTGCACCTAGCTCCATCATTAGCACTTGCTTCCATTTTTATGAAATGATCTCACACAAACGAGGTTAGTTTATTAGGCCTCTTTTGATTGGACTTGGGAGGTAGAGGTGGTATATTTTTAGGAGTTTGGCTAACATTAGAAGGGGGAGGAAGATGAGGGGAAGACATTTCATTATTACCGATTCCACTTGCATTACCACTACTGCTGTCCATCTATAAAATAAATGAAACTAGTAAATAACTAATTACACCTACCTATACAATTAAAAAAAAAAAAAAAGAAGCAAACACTAGCTTCTCAATTAACTAATAACTCATAACAACTCATGTATAAAGATCAATCAGCAATCAATCACACATAAACAGTATATGTACACAATAAAAATTAAATTATTTTACTCACAGAAGTTTGAAAATGGTGATTCAGCAGTGTCTGATTCCGTGTCCATTGTGACGACTTTGAAGAATCTAACTGTTCTCAAGACACTGCGAGATTGTTTAGGATCTAAAGACAACACTAGAGGGGTGAATAGGGTTGACTATCAATTTTTAAAAAATAATTTTATCTTCCAACAATGCTCAATAAAGTTAACCCACTAATTTGATTAAAGAAAATTTATGTAAGACAAAACTTAAATCATGCAAGCTATGATAACTTCAAATTTAAAGACAATTTAATCAAGGATAAATTTAAATTACACACTAAAAATTAAATCATGCAATTAGGAAAGATTAAAAAAATATCAAAGACAAGAAACAAAAAATTTGAAAACAAGAAATAAAAGAGAGAGGAAGAGAAAACACCGGAAATTATAGTGGTTCGGCAAATTGCCTACTCCACTCTCCAAGACTCCTTCTTGGGTATTTCACTAAGTGATCCTCTTGCAGGTGAGGACCAAACCGACAAACGACCCTCTTTTTCTTAGGCTAAAGAGAAACTCAAGATCCTGGTTCAGGATCAAACCAATTTCTTTTTCTCACAACCCAAGGTGTACCCACATCTTAATACAATTCCCAAAAATTTTTTAAAAAAACCTCACAATATTACCTCTTGAAGGTTAAATACACAAGTTGAGCACTAAAAAAAAATCATAAAAATAACTCTAGGCCAATTTAGGAGCAAGGAGGACAAGAATTTGAGAGTAGAGAGAATTGAGAGCTTGAGACTTGATAGCTTTTTTTTTTTTTTGGTATGTGTCAATGAAGAGTAAAATCAAGTCGAATTTATAGGCGAGGAGGATAAATTTTGGCCATTGGATATGATTGCAAATGAAGGGTGGAGATTGATTAAGAATAGAAAATGAAAGGATTTGTAATTAAGAGAGGAATTTTGAAAGATTGGAATTATTGAGATTTGGAGAATAAAAAGAATTTGAAGGATGGAAGGAAATCAAATTTGAAAAAACTGAAATTTGATGAGAATTTGGAGAAAATTGGATCAGAAAATTAAAGGAAAATAAGAATGAAAATAAAAAAAAATAGACGGATGAAATGAGCACCACGCGCACAGGAGAGAGGATTGAGCGTCACTTGCCACATTCTGTGAAGAAACCGCAGGCAGATGCGGCGTGTCACAATCGTTCTTTCGGAAGCTTCTCTTAGCGATTATGCAGCACTTGTTCCCACTCACGAACAAGTCAGCCAACTCGAATACGAACTGCCGGTGGCACACCGAGTGCCTCTCGCAATCTCCACCCCAGTTTTAGGGAAAACGGTTTTAGAAAACGGGTTTGGAGAAAAGGTTTTCGTAAGAAGTTTTTGTGAGCGTGAATAAAGAAAGAAAGATTGTAGTAGGCTAGAAAGCAATAAGCAACAACAAAAGCTTTATAGAGTACTACTCCGGGTATGGGGAAGTGATGATTAGTCTTATCCCCATATAGTACATTCTGAACAAAAAGCCAATTGGCACCCTTGCATATGCAAAAGGGCGAGTGGTCACTTACAATGAAAATGTAAAGAAAGCAAGCTAACTAAGCTAATACAATACAAGATATGAAAGTATGCTAGAAGGGGGTTGGATTGGGCATGCGGCCATGGGCAACAGGCCCTGGACAAGCATGACCGTGGCATTCTCTCCCACTTAATTGGTTGACGTCCCCGTCAACTGACCTTTTTCAAAATCTGTAATGGTTGGAGCTGCATTCTTCAAATCTTCGGCCCACTCCCAACTGATCTCTTCGTCGGGGAGATCCTTCCATTTCACTAAGAACTCTGTTATTTTTCATCTGGGTCTTCCAATACGGTGCGTACGTTTATTCAAGGTTTGTGCAACTTCTTTCTCAGCGAAATTCTTCATCGTGACTGGTGGGCGCCTTAGCATGTTTCGTTGTTCATCCTCGAGATCGGGATGACAGGGCTTCAGGATACTCACATGGATGACAGGATGAATCTTCATCCATGAGGGTAACTGAACCTTATATGAGGTTCTCCTGACCTTCTCAATTACCTCCACTAGACCTTCATATTTCCTTACTAGCCGTTGGTCTCTTTGGCCTTGGAAACGAAACTGTTCCGATCGTAGCTTGATCAGAACCTTGTCCCCGGCTTGAAACTCGAGGGCCCTCCGCTTCTTATCAGCCCACTTCTTCATCCTTCTTGATGCTCTTTCTAGGTAGGCGCGAGCTATCTCAGAGGTTTTGCTCCACTCTTTAGTGAAGTTATGTGCCTGAGGACTTTTGCCTGCATAAGGGTGGTCCACCAAGTGTGGCATGAGTGGCTATCTACCGCACACCACTTCGAAGGGCGTTTTTCTGGTCGCGGAACTCTGCTGGCTATTGAAGCAGAACTGAGCCACATCTAACAACTGGACCCAGTTCTTCTACCTAGCGTCGATAAAATGATGCAGATATTCCTCGAGCATACTGTTGAAGCGTTCCGTCTGGCCGTTAGTTTGGGGATGCCTAGAGGAGATATTCAGTATTGACCCCAATATTTTGAACAATTCTGTCCAGAATGTCCCAGTGAATCTTCCGTCCCGATCGCTAACAATGCTCGCAGGGACGCCCCATAATTTCACGATGTGTTTGAAGAACAGCTGGGCAATCATCACGGCTGTGCACATTTTCGGCGTCGGGATGAAAGTGGCATATTTTGATAACCGATCGATGATAACAAGGATCGATTCGAACTCTCCCACCTTGGGAAAATGGGTGATGAATTCGAGAGACACGCTCTCCCAGGGTCTAGAGGGCACAGGTAGGGGTTCCAGCAGACCCGCTAATTTCGCCCTTTCGACCTTGTCTTGTTGGCAAACAAGGCAAGTCTTGGTAAATTGCATGACATCGTCCCGAAGGCTTAGCCAATAGTAGCCTTGTTTCAGAAGGGCATAAGTCTTCTGCCAACCATTATGTCCTGCCCATGGTGTATCGTGACACTTCTTCATCAGCGACCTTTGTAACTCCCCGGATCTGGGGATGTAGAGGCGATTGCCCTTGGTGTATAGTATATCGTCTTCCACCCAAAACTGGCGTGTCTTCCCCTCTTTGGCCAACTGTATGATGTCCTGCATCGCTGTGTCGTTTGTCAAGTGAGTTTTGACAGTTTCTCGTACTGTTACACTCAACGTACTTGCTTATAGGCGGGCGAACATGCACAGGGCCGCATGTTCGCTCTTTTGGCTAAGATCATCGGTCGCTTGGTTACTTTTCTCCGGTCTATGTTCGAATTGGAAGTCGAACTCCGCTAGACACTCCTGCCACCGTGCCTGTTTCGACGACAACTTTGGTTGGTTGAAGAAGTGGCAAATGGAGTTATTGTCGGTCTTGACCACGAACTTTGCCCCCAAGAGATACTGTCTCCAGGCCCTCAAGCAGTGAACTACTGCTAACATCTCTTTCTCGGAGGCGGCATACCTCCGTTCGACATCATTTAGTTTCCTACTCTCATACGCGATAGGGTGTCCGTCTTGGAGGAGGACACCGCCCAACGCGAAGTCAGAAGCATCAGTCTCTACTTCAAATGTCTTGGTCACGTCGGCAATTCCGAGGACCGGCCCCTCAATAATCACTTTTTTCAAGCCCTCAAAGACGGCTTGACATTCAGGAGTCCAGCTTCATTGGCTATCTTTCTTCAACAGCTCGGTTAATGGCTCTGTTCTTCTCGAGAATCCTTCTACGAACAGCCTATAGTAGTTGGCTAGTCCGAGGAAGGATCGTAGTTCGGTCACGGATGATGGTACTCTCCAGTCTCTGATCGCGGCCACCTTGCGCTCTTCCATACCAATCCGACCACACTCAATCACGTGGCCAAGGAAATTTATGCGCTCTTGGGCAAAGGAGCACTTCTTTCTCTTTACATACAACTGATTTTTCCTTAGCTTTTCGAAGACTAGTTGGAGGTGATGTCGATGGTCCTCCAGCGAGGCACTATAGACCACAATGTCATCGAGATACACTACGACGAATTTGTCGAGGTATTCGTGAAACACTTGGTTCATTAAGGTACAGAAAGTTGCTGGAGCATTGGTGAGGCCAAAGGGCATCACGAGGAATTCGAAGGCTCCATATCTCGTGACACAGGTCGTCTTATGTTCGTCTCCTTCAGCAATTCGAACCTGATAATATCCCGACCATTAGTCCAGCTTTGAGAAATACTTAGTGCTGTGAAGCCGATCAAATAAGTCAGTAATGATAGAAAGGGGATATTTGTTGCAGACTGTGAGCTTGTTCAAGGCCCGATAGTCGATGCATAACCGGAGGCTTCCATCATTCTTCTTCTGGAACAGTACTGGGGCTCCATAAGGGGCCTTCGCCGGTCTGATAAATCCTGCATCTAACAATTCGTCTAACTGTTTTCGGAGTTCGACCAATTTTGGCGGGTCCATCCGATATGCATTCTTGGTAGGCGGCTTTGCCCCTGGTAACAACTCAATCTCATGGCCAATCCCCTTTCGTGGGGGTAAGGACTTGGGCAAACTTTTAGGCATGACATCCCGATACTCTTCCAAGATAAATAGAACGTCTTGGGGGATCTCCTCTTCAGTGGATTCAACTGATTCTATCGGGATGGCCATGAACGTGGGTTCGTCGTGGGCTAGGCCTCTCTTCAATTGGAGGGCTGAGATCATTCTCACCCCATTTGGCTGCTTGATACTGGCTTGGACTACAGTGGGTGTAGATCCGGTAATGACTAGACATTTGGCGAGGGGCATTGGTATGACTTTATGTTCAAGTAGGAACTCCATCCCCAATACCACGTCGAAATCATCCATCTTGACAATCACGAAGTCAACGAGGCCCTTCCAGTCTCCTAACTTCATCGAAGTTCTCTTCGCTATCCCCGTAATCGGTAGGGCTTCAGAATTCACAGCTTTCATCTTCCCTGCATCTCTTTCCCAGGTCAAGTTCAGGTGGCGGGCTTCCGTTTCAACCATGAAGTTATGGGTGGCCCCGGAGTCGACCATAATGTTCTTGGCCGATCTTTGGTTGACCCAAGCGTCCACATACATGAGTCCTTTCTCTAGTGGCTCCGTCGCCTTTCCCATTTTCTTCTGGAGCGCAGATAAGAATTTCAATGCCTTCATCCTGGGATTCTCAATTTCTGCAGCTGGCTCGATTACCGTCTCCTCTAGTTCAACCTTGTCTTCGGAGGTAGAGGCTAATGTGGCTTGAAAAGCATTGAACGCGGTTCGATTTGGACATTCGCTCGCCCTGTGTGGCTCTCTACATATGAAACAAGACAGGGGGTGATTGTAATTGTTATGCTGTTGCGGCGGCCCCTGCCAGTTGTTTCCTGATCTCGGTTGGGATGATTTACGGTCCCCCCGTGTTCTTGTCTCCTCCCCCAGGTCTGGGAGGATTGGAACGGTTGTTTCTGTTTCCCCTATTTGAGGAAGTTGACTGCTTCCTCACATCTTGCGAGTCAGTGCTAAGGTCGTATAGCCGTTCAGCTGTCGCATAGACAGAGGGGAGATCCTATACTCTCTGTTCATATAGTTTTGATTTCGCCCACGGTTTCAGCCCTTCAACAAAGCAAAAGACCTTGTCTTTTTCAGACATATCTCGTATGTCCAACATGAGTCCTACAAACTGTTTTACATAGTCCCTGATGTTACCTGTTTGCTTCAGCTCTCGAAGTTTTCGTCGAGCCAAGATCTCGACATTTTCAGGGAAGAATTGCAAGCGAAGTTCTTGTTTCAATCTATCTCAAGTATCAATAGTGCATCGTCCTTCCTGTATGTCTGTAAATCGTGATCTCCACCATAGTTTTGCATCTTCAGCCAGATGCATCATTGCTAGTGTGACTTTCGACTCTTCAGTCACTGTGTTCGTCGCCTTGAAGTATTGCTCAAGGTTGAAGATAAAATTTTCCAGGGCTTTTGCTTCTCATACCCTACAGAAGGGTTTCGGTTCTGGGATTTTTATTCTGCTTACTGCCATTGCTCCCCCAGATGGGGCTTGGTTCCCTACCGCTCGGATGGTGAGATTCACCCTAGCATTCACATCCGTTATCTCGGCTCTAACGACATCAAGGGCTGACCGAAAGTCTTTAGACAAATCGGTTACCATCTGAAGTATTGCTTTTTGGGAGTCGTCCAGCTCTTCGACGTGCTCCTCTATGTGGGCAACAGAGCCCGATGAGCTATCACCACGTTCAAAGCTGTCGGACCGTGCTGTTTTGATCTCGAGGGTCTCTACCCTCATCATCAATTCTCTGACGGGTAATCCGTCTAGGCGGCCCATTACCGCATCAATTCCATCGGCTTTCTCAGCAACTTCTTGTAACCGAGTCTCTAGGAAACGGACATTATCCGGGACTTCTCTCAGGTAGAGTATTTGCTCTTCCATTTCTACTAACCTATCCACATAGGACTTGTTCAGGTTCTTCGTCGCCGACATGATCATTGATCTTCCCTCTGTGAGCTGACTTGGCTCTAATACCAACTGTCACAATCGCTCTTTCGGAAGCTTCTTTTAGCGATTGTGCGGCACTTGTTCCCGCTTACGAACAAGTCAACCAACTCGAATACGGACTGCAGGTGGCACACCAAGTGCCTCTCGCAACCTCCACCCCCGTTTTAGGGAAAACGGTTTTAGAAAACGGGTTAGGAGAAAAGGTTTTCGTAAGAATTTTTGTGAGTGTGAATAAAGAAAGAAAGATTATAGTAGGCTAGAAAGTAATAAGCAACAACAACAGCTTTATAGAGTACTACTTCGGGTATGGGGAACTGATGATTAGTCTTATCTCCGTATAGTGCATTCTGAACAAAAAGCCAACTGGCTCCCTTGCATATGCAAAAAGGCGAGTGGTCACTTACAATGAAAATGTAAAGAAAACAAGCTAACTAAGCTAATACAATACAAGATATGAAAGTATGCTAGAAGGGGGTTGGATCGAGCATGCAGCCATGGGCAACAGGCCTTGGACAAGCATGACCGTGACACGGCGCACGCTCGCGCCCGCGCGTGAAACTAGGTGACCACCACTTGTCATTATCTCATTCATCCACGGTCGCCACGTCACTGCCACATCATGTGCCACAAAAAGTCACTGGTTGGAGCGCCACATCATCCATCACGTCAGCTACCACATCATCAATATTGACGGTTTGTGTGCCACATCAATAAGGTGCCACGTGTCACTGCCACGTTGGATTTCCTCTCCAATCTTCTTTTGCTTATAACTTTCTTGTTTGAACTCCGATTTGAGCAATTCAAATTGTGTTGGAATCGTCTTTCCGAGCTCTACAAGATAGTGGCTCTGAAATACTGAAAATGTTAGTACAAAAAATCTGAGTTTGTTATCATCAAAATACTTGGTTTGATTGAAGCCCTAAAGCTAACAATCTCCCATTTTTTATGATGACAAACCACCATAATACCAAAATTACTTCTCCCCCTTTTGTTATCAACAAAAAGATATACAAGTGGTTTTTCTCCCCCTTAATCATACAAATAATGCTCCCCCTCAATAAATTATAATACATAAATTCATAGAAATATGAATAATGCTTCCCCTATCAAACATAATTAGGCAATTCTAATAATACCAAGTGCAAGTCTATTTTTACAAAAGGCTTCTTCATTTAATGCCTTTGTAAGAATATCTGCTACATGGTTCTCAGTATTAACGTATTTAATGACAATATTCTTATTTTGTACATGCTCTCGAAGAAAATGATGTCTAATATCTATATGCTTTATTCTAGAATGTTGAATGGGATTTTTAATTAAATTAATTGAACTAGTATTATCACAAAAGATTGGTACTTGTTCAAAATTTAAACCAAAATCATGCAACATTTGTTTCATCCATAAAACTTGAGAACAATAACTAGCAACAGCAATATATTCAGCCTAAGTGGTAGATAATGCAACAAAATTTTGCTTTTTACTATACCAAGATACTAAAGAACTACCTAGAAAATGACATGTTCCACTAGTACTTTTTCTATCAGTTAGACTACCAGCAAAATCAGCATCAGAATATGCAATCAAATCTAAAGATGCATTTTTAGGATACCATAAGCCTAAATCAACGGTACCAAGCAAATATTTAAAAATTCTTTTTACAGCATGCAAGTGCGATTCTTTAGGACATGATTGAAATCTAGCACACATGCATACATTAAACATAATATCAGGTCTACTCGCAGTTAAGTAAAGCAAGGATCCGATCATACCTCTATAAGCTTTAATATCTATGTTTTTACCTTTTTCATCCTTATCAAGCTTTGTAGTGGTACTCATCGGGGTCTTTGCTACTTTTGCATTATCGAACTTAAACCTTTTGAGTAGATCCCTTGTGTACTTCTCTTGATTTATGAAGATTCCATCTTCAAGTTGTTTAATTTGAAGCCCAAGGAAGAATATAAGTTCTCCCATCATGCTCATTTCAAACTCACTATGCATACACTTAGAAAATTCTTCACAAAGAGAAGAGTTAGTAGCACCAAATATAATATCATCAACATAGATTTGCACTAATAAAATATCATTATCTTTAATTTTGATAAAAAGAGTAGTATCAATGTCCCATTTTAAAACCATTTTCTAGCAAAAATTTACTCAAACGGTCATACCAAGCTCTAGGAGCTTGTTTAAGACCATAAAGTGCTTTATTTAATTTAAAAACATGATTTGGATTATCAAAGCTTTCAAAATCAGAAGGTTGTTCAACATACACTTCCTCCATTATGAAACCATTTAAGAAAGCACTTTTTACATCCATTTGAAATAAAGTAAAATTCTTATAAGATGCAAATGCAAGCAACATGCGAATAGATTCTAATCTAGCAATAGGAGCAAATGTTTCCTCATAATCTATCCTTCTTCTTGACTATAACCTTGAACAACTAGTCTAGCTTTATTTCTAGCAATATTACCAGATTCATCCGTTTTATTTCTAAATATCCATTTAGTACCTATAACAGGATGGTCACTAGGACGCGGGACTAGTTCCCACACATTATTTCTTTCAAATTGATTTAATTCTTCTTGCATAGCAATTAACCAGAACTCATCAGATTCAGCATCTTTAAAAGACTTTGGTTCAATTTAAGACATGAAAGCAACATTATTTAAAGCATTTAAAGAAGAGCGAGTTCTTACTCCTTGAGATACATCACCTATTATTAACTTCTGAGGATGGTGAGTGGAGAATCTCCAATCCTGAGGGATGGATTTTTCTGGCTCTTTCTGAGATTCATTTGATACTGCTTCCCTATCTTTAATACTAAGATCTTCAAGTATTTCTAATTCATCACTAGCAGAAACTTTATTAGCGGCAACATGTGTTTCATAAAAAACAACATTCATTGATTCTTCAAGTACATGAGTTCTTTTATTAAAAACTCTATATGCTTTACTATATGTAGAATATCCTAAGAATATGCCAATGTCCGTTGTTTACTCAAACTTTTCAAGTTTCCCTTTGTCTTTTAAAATAAAACATTTGCAACCAAAGACTTTGAAATAGCTAATATTTGGAGTTTTATTATTAAAAAGCTCATAAGGAGGATCTAAAACAGGTCTTATTAAAATACGATTCATTACATAAGATGCAGTATTAACAGCTTCAACCCAAAAAGATTTTGGTAAATCATATTCATTAAGCATGGAGGTAGCTAATTCTTGTAAAGATCGATTTTTTCTTTCTACAACACCATTTTGTTGAGGTGTTTTTGGAGAGGAAAAATCATGAGGAATTCCATTTTCTTCACAAAAATTTTCAAAAGAAGCATTTTCAAATTCTCCTCCATGATCACTTCTAATTTTCGAAATCATAAAACCTTTTTCATTTTGAATTCTTTTTGAAAAGCTAATAAAAGATTTTAAAGCTTCATCCTTATGAGATAAAAATAAAACCCAAGTAAATCTCGAAAAATCATCAACTATAACAAAAGTATAATATTTTCCACTTAGACTTGCAACTCTAGTAGGTCCAAAAAGGTCCATATATAACGGTTGCAATGGTCTAAAAGTAGAAACCATTTTCTTTGGTTTGAAAGAAGACTTAGTTTGTTTACCCATTTGACAGGCATCACAAACTTTATCTTTTTCAAAGTTTAATTTTGGAAGACCTCTAACAAGGGATTTCTTAGAAATATTTGAAATTAAATGCATGCTAGCATGATCTAACCTTCTATGCCATAACCACGAATCTTCATGCAATGCAGTTCTACTATAGAACAATCTAATAGATCAATAGTATAAACATTTTTATCTCTATTTCCTACAAACAAAACTTTTCCATCACATGCATTTTCTATTGTACAATTTTTATCACTAAAAATTACTCTATATCCTTTATCACATAATTGACTAATACTTAATAAATCATGCTTTAAATCGTCAACCAACAAAACATTTTCAATAAGAAAATTCGAACCGTTACTAATATTGCCTTTACTAACATTCTTACCCTTTTTATTGTCACCGAAGGTAACGTATCCTCCATCTTTCTTTTCTAGGTATGTGAATTTTGTGTGGTCCCCAGTCATATGTTTTGAACATCTACTGTCCAAGTACCACTTATTCTTTATGGATCTCAAACATATCTGAGAGAATTAATTCTCAAGATGTAACCTTAGGTACCCAGATTTGTTTGGGTCCTTGGGGGTTAGCTAACAAAAATTTAGGAATCCATCTCTTTTCATTCATAATATTGATTTTTCTTAAATTGCATGCATAAGCTTTATGACCATGTTTTCCACATGCATGACAAAGAATAGAACCTTCTTTGACAAAGTAGTTTGTAAATTTCTTTTTTTTTTTTTTTTTTGTGAGGTTTATAACCTAAGCCACTTTTATCAAATATGCATTGTTGCTTACCTATCATGATATCTAAATTCTTTTTCCCATTTGTAAACTTTAAAAGAGTAGCTGAAATATCTTCATTTTTATTTTCTAATAATTTATACTCTTCTTTTAAAGCATGCAAATTTGATTTAGATAAATCTAGATCTTTTCCTAATGTCTCATTTTTCTCTTTTAGATTATCTAGCTCAATTAATAAATTATTATTTCCAAGAGCTAATTTAGCATTTTTCTTCCTAAGAGACATATATTTGCAATCTATTTTTTCAAATTCAATTTTAAATTCATTATATGCATCATTGAGCTCATCAAAAGTAAGATTTTTAGGACTTACCTCATTGTCGTCTCCAAAAGCCATAACGCACAGATTTGCTACTTCTTCCTCGTTTTCAAATTCGCTTTCATCGCGTTTGTCCCAAGTAGCTTTCATGGCCTTCTTGCTCTTCTTTGAAATGACTTTTCTTTGAGGACAGTACCACTTCATGTGTCCAGGCTTTTTTGCATTCATAACAGATGATTGTATCTCTGTTGCTCTGTTCTCCTTTGTCTTCTTGATTGTTGACTTTCTTTGAGAAGTTCCTTTTCCTAAAATGCTTTTTGAACTTCTTGGTCAAGTAAGCGAACTCCTCATCATTTAGTTCAGCTTCAGTTTCAGAGTCCTCTTGAACTTGAGTGGACTTTAATGCTAGGCTCTTCTTCTTTTTGACATCTTCCACATTGGCCTTCATGATTATCTCATGTGTCATGAGAGATCCAACAAGCTCCTCCAGTGGAAGTTTTGAGAGGTCTTTTGCTTCTTGGATCACCGTCAGCTTAGCTTCCCAACTCTTAGGCAATGATCTAAGAATTTTTCTCACATTTTCAGAGGTGGTATAAGATTTTCCTAATCCCTTCAAAGCATTAGCAATATTCGTGAACCTAGTAAACATTTCAGATATAGTTTCATTTGCATCCATTTTAAAAAATTCATAATTATGAACTAACATGCTAATCTTTGACTCTTTAACTTGATTAGTTCCTTTATGAGTTACTTCAAGCATATCCTAAATTTCTTTAGCATAATTACAGGCAGAGACTCGATTAAACTCATCAGGACATAAATCACAAAACAGACCGTTCATGGCTTTAGCATTAATAGAAAACTTCTTTTTACCTTCATCATTTAACTCTTTTTCTTCCTTAGGAATATCTTTATTGTCAACTATCTTAGTAGGAATTAAAGGACCATTAAAAACAATTTTTCATAGATTATAGTCAATAGAAATCAAATAAATTCTCATCCTAGTTTTCCACTATGCATAATTATTTCCATCAAACAAAGGTGGCCTAGTGGTAGATTGACCTTCACCATACCCATTTATTCAAGTAGTTGTCATAAACTCGAACAATTAATTTTTTCGAAAAAGGAAGAGAATATAATAATTTTTTTAAAAGATTTTTATAAAGAGAAGTACTTTTCCAAAATTTAGATTTTAATCAAAAAGATTTCAAAGATTAAGAAATAGAGAAAAAAAATGTTTTAATAACCAATTTTCAAGAAAAAAATTTCCAATGAAAACGACTTTTAAAACTCAAATTTTTAAACTTTTTACAAAAATTAGAAAAAATCCAGATTTAATAAGATTAAAAAAAACAGAATGTAAAATCAAAAAAAAAATTACAAAACCTTTTTGAAATAAGAAAATCGAGCTACCCGCTATACCAATGGTAGGATCTAAAGGCAACATTAGAGGGTGAATAGGGTTGACCACCAATTTTTTAAAAATAATTTTATCTTCCAACAATGCTCAATAAAGTTAACTCACTAATTTGATTAAAGAAAATTTATGCAAGATAAAACTTAAATCATGCAAGCTATGATAACTTCAAATTTAAAGACAATTTAATCAAAGATAAATTTAAATAAC
The DNA here is from genome assembly GCF_027475165.1 of Benincasa hispida. NCBI lineage: Eukaryota > Viridiplantae > Streptophyta > Magnoliopsida > Cucurbitales > Cucurbitaceae > Benincasa > Benincasa hispida. The sequence continues at coordinate 46,448,818 of NC_143488.1, forward strand.
ATACTAAAAATTAAATTATGCAATTAGGAAATATTAAAAAAATAACTAAAACAAGAAGCAAAAAATTTGAAAACAAGAAATAAATTTGGTGAGAATTTGGAGAAAATTGGATCAGGAAATTAAAGGAAAATAAGAATGAAAATAAAGAAAAATAGCCGTATGAAATGAGCACCACGTGCATAGGGGAGAGGATTGAGCGTCACACGCCACATTCTGTGAAGAAACCGCAGGCACATGCGACGCACACACACGTGAAGCTGGGTGACTGCCACTTGTCATTATCTCATTCGTCCACAGTCACCACATCATGTGCCACGTCAACAAAAATGACCGGTTGGAGCGCCACATCAGCTGCCACGTTATCAATATTGACGGTTTGTGTGCCACATGTCACTGCCACGTTGGATTTTCTATCAATCTTCTTTTGCTTATAACTTTCTCGTTTGAACTCCGATTTGAGCGATTCAAATTATGTTGGAATCATCTTTCCGAGCTCTACAAGATAGTGACTCTAAAACACTGAAAATGTTAGTACAAAAAATCTGAGTTTGTTATCATCAAAATACTTGGTTTGATTGAAACCCTAAAGCTAACAGATCGAACAAAAATTAATTTTTTAATAAATCTACATTTGAATGGAATAACGATTTACAATTCAAATGAAAACTCTAATAATTTACAATTGAATGGAACAATTGAATGACACAAAAACGACTTGGACAACAATCACGTTTGAATGGAACAAAAATTAACTTATTAATCAATCACAGTTGAATGGAATAGTGATTTACAATTCAAATGAAAGCTCTAATAATTTACAATTGAATGGAACAATTGAATGGCACAAAAAAAACTTGGACAACAATCACGTTTGAATGAAACAAAAATTAATTTATTAATCAATCATGGTTGAATGGAACAAAAAAATTTGGACGACAAAACAAATGAAACCTCTAATAATTTACCGTTCAAAACTATCAACATTTTGTGGACAACACAATAATTTGTACAAATGTCTAGAAAAACAGAAGAAATAGGATCACAAATCCCAAATAAAACCCCCAAAAGGAAATAGATAAACAAAAGTACCAAAAAAATGTACCGAAAGAGAAAGCGTGAGTTAGTATCAGAACTGGAAGCGAAGGGACTGAGGGAGACCTGATCGGAAGCGTGAGGCATGGGTCGGATCTGACGAGGGGACTAAGGCGGAGACCAGATCGGAAGCGGAGGGTTTTCGTTCGGCGAGGGCGAGGGTTCCGATCAATTCTTCAATAGTTCGATAGGAGGTTTTTCAATCGGAAGCGGAGGGGTTTCTTTCGGCGAGGGCGAGCGAAGAGGGCGATGGCGAGCTTCGACGAGGCGAGGGTTTCGTTTCGACGAATACAATGGATTCTTCGATTTCTCTTTTCTGCTTTGTTTTTTTTTTTTCAATATATATATATATATATATTCACTGGGTCGATCCGACCTTGAAATGGAGTAACCCGAGACCCGACCCGGATTTAAGATTTTTGAAAATTTTTAACCCAACTCAACCCAAAATAAAATCTAACCCAACTTAGGTTGGATAGTCTGGTTGGGTTATCGAGTTTTTTGAATACCCCTACTTGCCAACCCATGATAGTTTTATCTAGACGGTTTGAAAATACAAAACATCAAACAAAACTAAGTAACAATCAGAAGACTCAAAAGTGATTACCCTATTCAAATTATAGAGTAATATAACATGCGTGCATACACTATTAGAGTTGTGAAACCTTAAAGTTGTAAACTTTTGAGACCCACTATATAAACAATTTAGTAAAAACATAAAATTGATATTTTTAACTCACAAAATTCTTTGAGCTAAACAAAGAGTATAGTTCACAATTCCTCACTTTCTTCCTCCATCTACGTGGCTCAAACACCCTCTGATTTTCTATTATTAAATGGAAATCTATTTCTCCAGCACCTTCGAAGTCCATATTTCTAAGAGCAATAGATTCCAAACGTAAAATTCAAATATGAGTGTAGTTAAATTACAAATTTTATAAGAAAAATTTAGTTCAACCTTAAAAAGGATGTATTGATTAAAATCTCAAGTTGATAATTGTATTATTTTCACTACCATGTATTTAATTACAAACATTTTTGGTTGACACTGCAATAATTCATTATATATAAAAGTCGTTTACACGTCTAAAAATTTGTATGAACAAAATTATTAACGAAAGTTTTAAAAAAAAACTGAGTAAATTTCTAAAACCTGAGTGACACAACCCTCAATTTCTAATATCAAATTTAATCAAGCTTTCTTTAAGCACATAAAGTTAATCCAAACATGATTGATCGTCAAATAATTGCATATCAGAAAGAGAGAACAGATTATCAAATGAAAACTTTCGTTATTCTTATTTTCTAAATTAATTAGATATTTTTTTATATTCTTTTAAATTTTGATATGACATTTTTAAATAAAAAAATATATTTTTTCTCTTCTCTTCCTATTCACTCACCTTTTTCTCCTCTCTCCTCCCCTCTCCACAATAAGTCAATCTCGCAAACAACTAAGATTAAATTCGACAACACCAACTTGACGAGAACTTACTTTTTATTTAGTACCATTAGCATGGATAAAAAAAAAATTATATGAACATTTAAAAAAATTATACACGTTCATAATCTCCATTTGTACCAAGTTCTACTCATTTTTAAGTTATAAAGTACAAATCTTATAATTGAAATGATCAATGACTTGTCGAAATAATTAATACGAACACAAATATTCTCATAAAACTTAAAAGGTTAATAAGAAGTTTAATATTTTTCTATTTGACAACATGGCCTATGTCACAAAAATTTAAAAGGTTCGACGAATAAAAGAAAATGAGAGATCAAAAAGAATGTATTCATAAGAAAAGGGAGAGAAGATGGAACTCGAAAGTGGGAACAACCATGGATAGAAGAAGGGGAGGGGAGGAGAGAGGAGAGTGGAGAGTGGATGGGAAGATTGAGGAGAGAAAATATATTTTATTTAAAAATGTCATATCAAAATTTAAAAGAATATAAAAAATATCTAATCAATTTAAAATAAAGAACTTTTAAACCTACCATAAAGACCAAATACTCATATTCTTGACAATTTAGAAACTAAAAAGATATTATTTCAAACATTATACAATAAAACATTTTACAATAAAAATTGACTAATATAATGTGTAAATAGGATTTTGAAAAAAAAAAACTGTAATATTCAATTTGTAATTTGTGTAGCTTAACGTAAATGTGTATTGGCAAAAAGTGTCGTGTTCATAATTTTTTAGAACAAAGAAATCGACGGTTCATTGTTTCTAACAATAGCTATTTTAAGAATTGATTTTAGAAATTGTTTTTGAAAATAAGTATACCAAACACATTTTAGTTTACCTATTTTCTTTTTCAAAACATAAATGAATCATGAGAGACCTATAATTTTCACTAATCTAACAATAACCAATTATTTGATAAGTACTGACCGATACATCATGCAAACAAGTTTCTACGAAAACCAACTCAACAAATCAAAAAAAGAGTCAAAATTTTGGAATTCAATAATTAAGATAAGAAAGTTTCAGCTAAATAGTATCATTAAGACATGTAGAACTAATAGCTGAACAACACAGTAATTCTGCAGGAACTCGTACAAATAATCTTGTGAAAAAGAAATGACAAAAGATAAACTGATAAAAGGGTCTAAAAAAGAGAAGTTCCCTTTCCCTTCTTGTCTCCACCAATTTCGAAGTGCTTGCATCTCTGCATTTAACATTTTAGACATGAGATGAGGGAACCACAAAATATCCACCAGACAATAACTGATAATTAAAATTCCTCATTTGGACTTGCATATTTTCTAAAAGAGCAAAAAATTACTTCAAATATTGCAATTTCAGCCCCGAGTACCAATTCGATACTCAGATTACGAAACCGTTCTCAAGTACGGGAATGGAGAAAACAAAACCACTCCAAAGGTAAAGGCACTTAAAACCTAGTATCAACTATCTTCACTAGCATAGCAGTACATGTATATTTAGTTTAAGGAGAGGAAAATGGATTAGCTTTATTTGGATCAACAGCCTAAAATATTTTAGTACGAAAGCCACTATGCTTGAAAGATTTTTTTCGGAAAATGCATTACACTATCAAGATATTTAATAGAGAGAGGCCATAATCAGAAAATATTTAAATACTTTGCATTCTAACCTTGATGGGGTGCTGGGATACGTGTTTGCACCCTTGGCATTGTAGCCTCAACACAATCTTCTTGGTAGTTTTTGCCTATGAAATTCAGGAGTTTCAATTCAGTTCTAATCTCAATAACATCCCAGAAAAGGAGAAATTTAGAATTTGACTAGACCTGAGAACATTAACTAACCTTCTTGTGAAACACAGGCTTGGTCTGACCTCCATATCCTGATTGCTTGCGATCGTACCGACGCTTTCCCTGAGCAGCAAGACTATCCTTTCCCTTCTTATATTGTGTAACCTTGTGCAAAGTGTGCTTCCTGCACTCCTTGCTCTTGCAATAAGTCTTCTTTGTCTTGGGAACGTTCACCTGTTTCACATTACCATATCCTCAAACTCCGATGCTACAAGCTCTAATGACAAAAAAGACACAAATACTGCAACCCACTACTGCATTGTGACTCCATGGTTTAAATTTTATTTTGGGGTGACAATCAATGAACTTATTATAATCAAAGCTCCAAAATTTATAATCCACTCCATGGCCAATGTTTACCTTGGGAAAAAACCCTTTTTAAGCAATTTAGGAAGAAACATTCCAATCTCACTCAATAGTATCAATAAGTTCAAAAGTTCAGTGACACCCCCTCTCTTCCATCACTATAACTATTCCTCCTTCCTCTCCAATTGGAGACACCTTTTGTAATTAGTCTTATTGGGGTTCCCTTCAATAATTTCACACCATCAATGCAATTGTTTCTTATCCAAAAGAAGAAAAAAACTTAGTGACACTACAGACATCACTCATATGCAGCAATCATACATTTCCTAAATCCAGGATCCAGATTGCATAAGCTACAAATATCGGTAAGTCCTTAAATTCCTCCTCTTACAGTCCGTGCAACAAAAATACTTCCAAATAGACATGATCAATGCACGAGCTGCCAGATGATTCAGATGTCTATTCTACAACTAGCCCCCTAGAACTTACATTTAAACCTCGCTAACTAAGCCAAACTAAGCTCGAGTGCAACAGATAATCCAGTTGACTTCAATGCACAGTCCCAGATCAAGTGATAGTATGAAACAAAAAACACGCAACAGAAAACGAAGGGCATAAACAGTACAACGTCAAGGCTCTCCATTAAACGGTAAACTTTCAAAACGTAACCACAACTATTGGCTTTCTCCATCACAAAACTAATTGACGGCAACCAAATAAAACAAATCGGGAAAGAAATCAGAGATGTAGAACACAGGCACACCCACAGAACGAATCAAGAGAACAATTAAGAGACGTTGAAACTGCAGAAAATGGAGAAAGAGGAAGAAGTACCATGGCGCCTGGACGTCGACGAGGCCGGCTTGAAAAACCCTAATTTAGTGGCAAAGTAGGAATTATAAAGGGAAACGATTACTATATATATATGTTGAATTGGAGGAGAGAGCCAAGGGATCCACGTTTGTTGTTTGTGGATTTGGGCCCAAGTAAATCGTCCACGGCCCAATTAAATTTTATAAGGTTGGTTTGAGTTTGAGTCTTTGAGAAAATTAGGTCGGTTGGGTAACATTTGATTTTTTGTTATTAATTTTTTAAAATTAAATCTATAAATACCCTTTTCACTACTTTAGTTTATAGTTTTACTGATATTTTCAAAAATCGAGCTAAATTTTAAAAATTAAAAAAAGTAATAGTTTTAAAAGTTTTATTTCTTTTTTTGAAATTCTGATAAAAAAATCAACTCTTTTTACTTTTGAAAGTTGTTAAAGCGTCATAAAAAATTGGAATTGAAGTTGCTAAAGCATGGTAAGAAATTGAAAGGAAATAGACTTAGGGTTGGTTTGGAATGACTTTGAAAAAAATATTTTTCAAAAATTAATTTTCATTTAAATACTTTTGATTTAAAATAAAACCACATTTTTTTTGGCAACTTTTTCTCAAAAATGTTTTTATTAATGTCAAATTATTATGAAGAACTTTTAGGCAGTGGTGGTGGTTGGAGGTTGGTCGACAGTTGTGGTAAGAGTTTCTAATATAAATTAGGGTAGATTAACCATTAAACACTAAAAATTGGTTTCAAGTGTTTATCTTAATTCAATTTAGGGTGTGTTTAAAATCCATCTTCAAGTGTTTGATTTTAAAAATAAGTCATCTTACGAAAAAAAAATTGGAGTGTCTAACAACTACACAAAATAGTTTTTCACGTGTATTTTAAACAGTTTTGATCAAAAGTGTTTAAATAAAAAAATGAGCTTTAAAAAAAATATTTTTTCTTAAATCAATTTAAACAGACTCTTATTTTATAAACCATTTTTTTTAATTCATGGTTACCAAATATTTATTTTTTCAAAATAATTTATTTTTTAAATTAACTACATCACAAAAGTATTCAAAATACATCTTTGATTTTTAATAATTACAAATTAAATGATTATGAAATGAGTTTTAATTTTTAAAGATGTTTAATATTGAATTGGAATTTGACATAAAATACTTCAATTTTCAAATCATATAAAGTGGCATGCTACCTATAATTATGGAGTAATTGATTAAGAAAAAAAATTCAAATAACAACTAATCTCATAAATCACAAAAGACAATTTAAAATTGACTCCAAAATATATAATCGAGAAAAACTATATACAAAAAAAGCATTATATTATTTCTTGGAGATAGTTGTGCCTTTAAACAAAATACAATAATACAAAATTAGCGACACTTCAGTGTGCCTTTGATTGAAATTAGAGTTAGTTGCTATCATGAGCGTAGCTTGACTAGCATTTCGATTCTTCTACCCCATATTTTAATTACCATACTTTTGCAAAAAAAAAAAAAAAAAAAAAAATAGAACTAATACTAGACCCCTTCCAACTTTATCATAACTAATATTGATATCATGTTTTCTTCTCATCTAGTTAATCACATCACAAGAGTCATATTAAATTTTAGCGTTATTCTCCTAACAAACTTAGCATGCTCATTTATGACGAAAGACATGGCTTGTCTATAAATTTCCTTCATAACATTGATATAACATTAATAATCATAAAAAAAGAAAAAGAAAAAAAGAAATTATGAATGACCTGCAAATTGTTATCTAAATAGAGAGATGTTCTAAAAAATCAATTACGCGAATCTACCTTGAATTTTAGAACTAATACCATAAAATAAAATTTAATTAAATAAGAGAATAAAACGAGGAAAAATCTTAAGAAGACAAAAACGTGCCTAGAAATTAGACACTCAAAAATCTTATAGAATTAATGTATATAATTTTTTTTTTTAAAAAAAATCTAAATCGAAAAAATCATAAGAAAACATAAGAAAATCAACTTTAAAACCCAATAACTAAAATCTTATAGGACGCTTGGGGCGCTGAGTTGGTTATTATAATTATTGGGTTATAACAGTTTGTGTTTAGAGTGCAGATTATTTTAGTTTGAAATATAATAATATGTGTTTAAAGTGTAAACTATTTTTGTTAGGGTAGGAACTAGCAAACACCGTAACAAAGAAGAAAATAGAGGATGAATGAGAAATAATAAATATTGTAGCAAATAGGTATTTGAAATAGTATTTACTATACTTAATTGTAGGTTATAAATAGTTGGCTTTTGAAATAGTATTTAGTATACTTAATTAAGGTTATAAATAGTTGTAAACACCATTATTATACACATATTGAAGATTTGAGAAGGCTAAAGTTTGTTTCGCAGTGAATTTTATTTGGATAAGTTGCAAATGGTATCGATAACTATTGTTAGTTGTGCTGAGGGTATATTCGATTGTATATTCAAGCTATCAGGTCGTGGTACTTGGATGTTAACAGTTTTATGTTGGACTATTTGAAGAGTGATTCACATTTGAATGTCAATAATTTTGTTGGAGATTTCTTAAACATTCGCCTTGGACAGGACTAATTCCTACATAATATTTTATTTTCCTAATCTAGAATTTATTTGCAAAATATTTTTAATTCCAAATTTGAAAATTCTCAACAGATGTATATTGTTTGATATTTTTCTTGTTTATGGCGCAATCTTATTTTGACAAAAAGAGAAATATTTTTATGAAAATTCTTTCCTTAATTGGCCACATTTTTTAAAAGGAGAATAATAGCTCTCATTTAGGGTCGTCGCATTTGTTCATTGTAGGGGAGTGTTTTTCTTCTTGTTGGTCTATTTGTGCAACATGGTGTTTTGATCTTTACTCACACTATCCTACTGTGCAACTTTATTGGTTGAATCGTTCTAGAACTTCTATCTTAAAGGGAGCGGAAGACATTATTGAAAAGAAGAGATTCTCAGTTTTAGGGGGAGCATAAGACTTCATACTCGAGAAGAATCTCTCCATCTTAAGGAGGATCTAAAATTTGTCAGTGGAGAGAATTCATTGAGTTACAGGGAAGATAATCAAGCAAAGAGAAGTCTCACATACTCGGAAGCCGAAGTGTTCGACACTAATATTGTCACACTTAGAGGAGCCTAAGTATAACTGAGAATGAGCTTCATATCTAAAGAGAGCTTAGGTGGCTTATGAGTTGGGCACTACATGAGTCACTGTAGTAATTGGTGTACAGATTAGTACTGTGTTGTAATTGTTTAATTCTTTAATATTAGTGGATTATCTTTCTTGGGCACACTGTCCCCTAGACATAGGTGGTTTTATTGTCAAACTGGGTTACCACTCCCATGTGCCTTTACTTATTTTCTTATTGTTAGCATTTTATTGTTACAGTGCTTGTCAGTGCTTTCTGTTTAATATCTATATTTCGAGTGACAAGTGATCTTATCGCCTTTTCAATTGGTATCAGAGCGAATCACATTTATCTCAGGTGTTTCATGAAAGATTCGGTAAAGGTCCTTGAGCGGAAACGGAATCCCAAAATTTTATAGAAATCACAATTTTTCAGAAGAAATAGAAACAATATGCATTTAATCACAAAATATAACATGTTGAATAAACAATTAAGAAAAAGAAATAATAAGGGAAGAGACACTAACCCTTGAAGAACTTTTCTTCTCGTGAGAACTCTCCTCTGCAAAATGGCCACGAACTCAAAACCCTAATTTATCCCAAATGACTACCACCAATTGGTTTCTTCTATATGAAGGAACTCTAAATCTAGAGAACCAGTGAGTGAAAGTGGATCGATCCAAACTCCATTGAGAAAGAACACATACATTTACAGTCATTTAGAAACGATTATGCATAAAGAATAAATTACAGCATGCCTCAAAGACTAAAATACAAAGGATCGAGTGTAATAACTTTGAAGAACTCTTTCTTCATGTATTTCTCTCGATCAGTCACCAACACGTCCAAACAGCACGAACGCAACGATCAACTGCAAGAACCTCTCACCAACGAGTGAAACTTGAATCCTCGATCCTCGATAAGAACAAGACACCATTACAAGATTACCTTGGTATTCTTGGTGTGAAAATACAGGAGTTGTGGTCTCTGTATGATTTTGGATAGAGGAATGGAGGAAGTAAACAATCAAGTAGACGATCGAGTATGCGATCAAACGATCGTGTAGAAGAAGAAGCCTATCGTATAGACTTGATACTCGATCGTGTAGAAACGAGTACTATCATATAGTAAACTCGACATTTGATCGTTTAGGCTTTGTAAGACTATCGTATAGTAAAACCTTTTTACTCGATAGTGAATTCTTGTGAGACGATTCGGATTTTTTATTTGGAAAATTATTTTTCCTGTCATCTTACAGTTACCATAAATCGTGTATAACCACCCACTCAAGATAGTTATTTAGGAAAAAATAATTAATTATTATATAATTAATAAATTATAAATAAATACAATAACTAACTTATCATATTATATTTATAACTTATAGTTTTAATATTGTATCATATGCAACATATAAACCATAGTTCTTTTCCTATTTTATGGTATTTAATATAAATCACATTATATTAATTCCTCCAATAATGTATCAAATACATTATATCAATTATATCATATATAATTGAATTAATTTAATTATATCATATATAATCAAATTCCCTCTTGTTAATTTAAATACTTCAAAATAACCCAAAATCTGATTCTCACTTGAATCCATTGAGCTACCAAGGGGACCTTATGAACCTGTGGTTTGAAGCTCCAACGGTACATGAATAACTGACTAAACTCTTTAATCACAATATCCTCCATCCATTAACTGTCAGGCACTCCACTAAAGATCGACAGTTGCACTCTTCACACTACATATATATTTCTGTGTCCATTTGATATAACCAATCAATAGTGCGATGACCCTTCACAAAACGCTCGTAAATACAACTGGGTCAATTTACCGTTTTGCCCTTGCAGTACATCTAACTTCTTAAATACCACTGATTTCTCTAATGAACAATAAGTCATAATTTCACTATAACTGAGTCCTCTCTTCCCAAGAGAGGGTGTGGCCACTATGTTCAAGACTCGAAATCAGTCTTTAAGGGAGCAATTTATCTACTTACTCCTGCATCGGGGAATAAATGAATTTCATCTCGTGTATCAGACGAATCCCCAAAATGGTAGGCTCGTTGAGTTGGCAATCTGGCCACTCTCACCCATACAAATCAAAGGATCGTCTACATGAGCAGGAGTTCCCAACTCACTTAGGATTCAAGTCATGTCACCTATGGTCATCCTAGTGAAATGTAAGTCTCTATTATCAACGGTATTATATAAAGAGACTAATCATTTCGTGGTTCAGTCTTATACAAACTATTTGTATAGGATACCTCCACTCGTATGTCTCCACACAAATGATCAGGATCAGATCATTTGTAGCACTTTACAATACTTGTAACATCTACAAAACGGATCGTATTCATAGTGTTACAAGGATAAGGTATTTCTCCTTTATCCATCTACTACAGACCATAATCATTCTCTATGTAAACAAAAAGAAGAAGAAGGAAAACCTCCCACAACCCACACAATACGTTGGTTGAGAGAGAATAAGGGAGGGAAGTGTTGGGGTTGATGCCCTAAATCTCGTAGGGTCCTATAGTTTGTAAGCATTGTATGAACAAACACTTTATGTGATTAATAAAATATATGATATTTTATTCACTTTGTCTATAAAATATGTGATATTTTAGTTGCATTAACCACAAACCAATAAACTAACATCCAATGTTATCATTGTAACTTAAATATGTATGTGGAGACATATTGGTGGATCATGTTTAAGTGATAATCTAAATGCTTTATAGTAAATGGATAAGGCTGAGTACCTTATCTTGGTGACATTATGAGTATGACCCGCTTTGTAGGTGTTACAATTGTTGTAAAATGCTAAAAATGATCTGATCCTGATAATTCATGTATTAGACATGTGAGTGGGGATATTCTATACAAAGGGGTTTGTATAAGATCGGATCACGAAATGTTTAGTCTCATTATATGACATCGTTCATAATAAAGACTTACATTTCACCAGGATGACCATAGGTAACATGACCTGAATCTTGAGTGAGTTATGAACTCCTGCCTATAAGGGCGGTCCTTTGATTTGTATGGGTAAGAGTGGCCAGATCGCCGACTCAACAAGCCTACCATTTTGGGGATTCATCTGATTAGAGAGCTGGGAACACAGTTACCCAAGATGGAATTCACTCCTTCTTCGAAGCAGGGGTAAGTAGGTAAATTGCTCCCTTAAAGGTTGATTCTGGGTATTGAACAATGTAGCGCCACACCTTTTCTTGGCCCGAGAGGGGTTTAGTCATAGTGGGACTATGATATTGTTCATTAGAGGAATCAGTGGTACTTAAGAAGTTAGATGTAACTATAGGGGCAAAACGGTAATTTGGCCCAGCTATACTTATGAGCAATTAGTGAAGGGTCATCATACTGTTGATTGGTTATATCCAATGGACATATAAATATATCTTTAGTGCGAAGAATATAGCTGTCGGTCTATAGTGGAGTGCCCGTTAATCAACAGATGGTGAATAATGTAATTAAAGAGTTTAATTAATTATTCATGTACCGTTGGAGCTTCAAACTACAGATCCATAAGGTCCCCTTGGTAGCTCAAAAGGATTTAGTTAAGAATAAGTTTTTAGGTTAATTTGAATTGTTCAAATTAATAAGAGGTGATATAATTAAATTGTTTCAATTATATATGATATAATTGTCATAATGTATTTGATACATTATAGTTTAATGGGAGTAAATAAATATTTGAATGAAATTCAAATATATTTTCTATGAATGTGATTCATGGTTAATAATTTAATATAAACAATATTTATATTAAATGCCATAAATTAGAGAAAAGAAACTATAGTTTATATTGTATATGATACAATATTAAAACTATAGGTTATATGTTATATTTGATATAACATATAACATATTTATTTATATTATTTTATTATTATTTGAATAATAACTTCCCCATATTTTCTCTCCAACCACTTTAGTGGGTGGTTATTAATTTTATGGCAAGGGTAATAAAAGAAACGTGGTTTTCTCTTCTTCCTCAACGATTGCATTTTGCTGTTGAACGATTGAGATTTTACATAATTGTTATGAGTTCTTGATTTCTTGAGAGCTTTCTCAATCTTCTTCTTACTCCACCAAACTATTCCTCCTAACCAAAATAGTCAGAGCCCACCACTTCTGCGTTCTCACCCCGAGAATACCAAGGTCTCTCTGTGGTTGTGTCTAGATTTTGGTTCGAGAAAATCTTGAAGAAGGTCTGCAAGAGGTTGTAGAGTTCGTGATTGTTCGAGGGACATGTGAAGAAAAAGGTTATTCAAAGGTAATATATTTTGAACCTTTTTCTTGAAAAAGCATGTTGTAGTTTAATGTAAATGCATATCTGTTGTATGTTTACTATAAATTAAGTTTTCAATAATTAATGGAATTTGGATGATCTGCTTCTGCTCATGGTCCTCCTCACTAGAGTTCCTTCAGGAAGTTATTTCTCTCCCTCAATTTCAAAATTAAAATTAAAAAAATAAAGTCAATTTGAATTCGTTAATATATACATATATACATACATATACATATATATAACATATAACCTATGGTTTAATGTCGTATCACATACAATATAACCTATAGTTTTAATTCTCTCATCAACGATATTTAATATAAATCCCGTTTATATTAAATTTAATTATATGAATCCAATTCACTCCGTTTTCATAACCGTGTGATAGTATCACTGATCCCTCTAATGAACATAACTATGACTTAGTCATCTTTTCCAAAGAGAAGTTGTGGCCACTATGTTCAAGCCTCGGAATTAGCCTTTAAGAGAGCAATCTATCTACTTACCCCTGCTTCGGGGAAGGAATGAATTCCATCTTGTGTAACTGAGTTCCCAGCTCCCAAATCAGACAAGTCCCCAAAAAGGTAGGTATGTTAAGTTGCAATCTGGCCACTCTTACCTATACTAATCAAAGGACCACCCTCAAAGGCAAGAGTTCCCAAAACACTTAGGATTGAAGTAATGTCACCTATGGTCGTTTAGATGAGATGTAAGTCTCCAGTCTCAACGATGTTATATACATAGACAAATCATCTTGTGGTCCGGTCTTATACAAACACTTTGTATAGGATATCCCCACTCGCATGTCTCCACATGAATGGTCAAGATCTACCATCTGTAAAAGTTCACAACACTTGCAAACCTCTACAAAGCAGAACGTATCCGTTGTGTCACCAGGATCAGGTATCCCACCTTAATCCTTATACTACATACGTATTTAGGTTATCACTTAAGGCATGATCTACTTGTATATCTCATATACATGCTTAAGTTTACATATGATAACCATGGAGCTTCGTTTATTGGATATGAGTAAATGCCTGAATGAAAAAGCTCTTAATTTATTCATAACAATGTGTATATATTACAAACAACAAGACTTCGGGAGAATTAGGACATCAATCCCAACATGAAGTTATTTCCCTCCCTCAATTTCAAAATTAAAATTAAGAAAATAAATTTAATTTTAATATATATATATATAATAACCAACTTATTATATGTATATATATATATATATGAATATAACTATATATTATATCATATAGAACATATAACCTATGGTTTAATATTCTATCACATACAATATAACCTATAGTTTTAATTCCCTCATCAACGATATTTAATATAAATCTCATTTATATTAAATTTAATTATATGAATCCAATTCACATAATTAATAATTAAATCATATTCAAATATTTATTTTCTCTCATATAAACTTTATATTATAATGTATCAAATACATTATAGTAATTATCGTATATAATTAAATTAAATTAATTTTATCACATATAATTAATCTCCTTAATTAATTTAAATAATTCAAATTAAACTAAAATTGATTCTCATAAATCTCATTGAGGTACAGAGGGGACCTCATAGACTTGTAGATTGAAGCTTCAATGGTACTTGAATAATTAATTAAACTCCTTTAATTAAGTTACTCAACATCCATTAATTGTCAGACACTCCACTAAAGAGCGTCAACTGTACTCTTCGCACTATAGATATATTTCTGTGTTCATTAGATATAACTAATCAACAGTGCAATGATCCTTAACAAATTGCTCGTAAATACAGTTGACCAAAATTATCGTTTTGCCCCTAAAATTACATTTAATTTCTTAAGTACCACCGATCCCTCTAGTGAACAATAAATCATAGTCCAACTATGACTAAACCCCTCTCGGGCCAAGAGAGGGTGTGGTGCCACATTGTTTAAGCCTCAGAATTAGCCTTTAAGAGAGCAATTTATCTACTTTCCTCTACCTCAAGGAATGAGTGAATTCCGTTTTGTGTAATTGTATTCCCAGTTGTTCAATCAAACGAATCCCTAAAATGGTAGGCTTGTTGAGTCGACGATCTGGCCACTCTCACCCATACAGATCAAAAGACCGCCTTTATAGGCAGGAGGTCACAACTCACTCATGATTTAGGTCATGTCACTTATGGTCATCCTTGTGAAATGTAAGTCTTTATTGTGAACAGTGTTAAATAATGAGACTAGTCATTTCGTGGTCCGGTCTCATACAAACTCCTTTGTATAGAATACCCTCTCTTACATATCTCCACATGAATTATCAGGATCAGATCATTTGTAATACTTTACGATAATTATAACATCTATAAAGCGGGTCGTACTCATAGCGTCACCAAGATAAGGTATCTAGTCTTATCCATCTACTACAGACCATTTAGGTTATCACTTAAACATCATCCACATGTAAGTCTCTACCTACATATTTAAGCTATAGAAGATAACCTTGGATATTAGTTTATTGGTATGTGGGTTTAATGTTACTAAATGTCAAATAAAACATCTCATATTTTATTAAATAAATAAAATATTTGTACAATACAATTATAGACTACATGACCAAACGAGATTCAGAGCACCACCAACAACAGATCATGGACAAAATCAAAGAAGGCGGCTCCACCACCTGTCTTCCTATTCTAGATGGAACAAACTATTCATACTGAAAAGCTCGAATGACTGTCTTTCTGAAGTTGATTGATAGTAAAACATGGAGGGCTATAGTCATTAGCTGGTCTCATCGTACCACTAAACCTGATGATGGAAAATAAATATTGAAACCATAATTACAGTGGTTCGAAGCTGAAAATGAACATCATTAGGGACTTCTTGAGCAATGTTTAATGGCGTTGATCGCAACATATGCAGATTGATTAATATGTTGTCTCTGCTAAAAAGGCATGGGAAATCTTGTCCGTTGCTTATGAAGAAATTTCAAAAGTTAAAATGTCAAGGCTGCAGTTGTTAACTTCGAAGTTTGAAAATCTCAAAATGTATGATGATGAATCTATTACTGAATTGAATGTTCAGTTGCTGGACATTGCAAATGAGTCGTTTACTCTAGAAGAGAAAAATTTCAGAAGAAAGACTTATCTAGAAGGTGCTTCGGCCTCTACCTAAGAAATTTGATATGAAAGTTACTGCCATCGAAGAGGCTCAAGACACAACATCCTTAAAAATAGGTGAACTATTTGGTTCCTTGCTCACTTTTGAAATGTCCCTTGATGGTGTGTCCGAGAAGAAGAATAAGGGAATTTCTTTACAGTCCTCAATTGAAGATGAGCATGATGATCTTAACAGAGAGTATAAGGATTCCCTTGCTGTATCTGTTTCATTGCTTTCAAAAAAATTCAATCATGTTCTCAAACGATTTGAAAAGAAGCCTGACAATTTTAATTATAAAGATAGTAAGTCTGGTAGCTCTCTTCATCTCAAACAAGTCAAAATTCAAAGTAGTAGGAAGGAAGTTGACAAGTTAGTGAAGGAATGAAATTCCTTTGCGGAAGTGCGTGAATGCTGTAGAATTGGTTTCCAATTTGAAAAACGTAAAATACAGAGAAAATACACACATTCAAAATGCAAAACACAATAAACATTATATAACCTATAAACATGCATTTTTAAAAAGGGAGGGAAGAAGTATATTTATCCTTGAAGAAAACTTCTTCTTGTTTTCCCTCTCCAAAATTCACGAACATCGGAATTGCCTAAACACTGGAAAACTCTTTGACACAGGATATCACCACTTGGAGCCTTACTATTCTTTGGCAAGGGATGAGAAGAGTGGTCTCCTTTAGGGGTGTACATAGTCCGGGTTGGAAGATTTTTGTGGACCAACCCAAAAATTCGGGTAGGCTAATAATGAACCCTATTAGTTCTTTTTTAGAGGGTCAACCCAACCCAACCCAAAATTTTCGGGTTGGGCCACCGATTCTTTTTTTTTTAAAATTTAATTTGACTATTTTTTTAACTTATATATATATATATATATTCGGGTCGGGTCGGGTCAACCCGACTTTGAAATGGGATAACCCGAGATCCAACCCGACTTTAATATTTTTTAACATTTTTAACCCAACCCAACCCAAAATAAAATCTAACCCAACCCAACCCTTGCGGTTTGGGTTGGGTAGTCTGGGTTGGTCGGGTTACCGGGTTTTTTAAACACCCCTAGTCTCCTTTTGTTTTTGGAAGAAAGGTTAAGGCAAAAGATTGGGAGAGTGATTTGAGAGAGTTTCTTTCACATAAAATTACCACTCCCTTTTTTTTTCTTTTTCTTTTGTATATACAACACAGAACACACCAAGAAAGAGGGAGGATGGGAGTTAATCCAACATGATGAAAATAACTCCCCTATAATGGGGAGTTATTAAATATACCAAATTATTATATAATAAAGTATATTATATGATCAATTAACTAACTTAATTAATCATATAATATGTATTTTAATCACATTAAAATGCATCTCTCTTTTATAACCTATAGTTTTAATATGAATCATATTTACGTTAAATTTTAACCTATAGTAATTATAAAAATCTCATTTATATAAATTATATTTGAATCTCATTCAAATATTCATTTCTCATATATATGAATTAACTATAAACCATATTTATATTAACTATATGCTATAATGTATCAATATACATTATACTTTATATTAATCATAATAATATAATTAACGCCTTTAATTTCCTCAAATAATTTCAACAATTCAAATTATTTAAAGAATAATTATCCTTTGTTTTATCCTTAGTGAGCTAGTAAGGGGATTTTATGGACCTACAAATTAGAAACTTTAATGATACGAGATTAATTAATTAAAATTTTTAATTAAATTAACCAACATTCATTAACTGCTGGTCATTCTACTAAAGACCAAAGCTACACTCTTCGCACGGTAGATTTTTGTGTCCATGAATATAACCAATCAACAGTGAGTTGACCCTTCACAATTTGCTCGTAACTATAGTTAGGTCAAATTACCATTTCACCCCTGTAGTTACATCTAACTTCTTAAGTAACATTGATCTCTCTAATGAACAATTAATTATAGTCCAACTATAAAATAAATCTTTTTCCGACCAGTGAGAGGGTGAGGTCCCTTATTGTTCAAGCCCAAAATCAGGGAACAATTCATCTACTTACCCTCAAGATGGGAAGGAGTGAATTCCATCTTGTGTAGTTGTGTTCCCAACTCCCCACTCAAACAAATCCTCAAAATGATAGGCTTATTGAGTTGGTGAATTTGGCCATTCTCATCCATATAGATCAAAGGATTGCCTTCATAGGTAGGAGTTCATAATTCATTGAAATGCACATAAAATGTGCATTATTTGCCGTAGATTTTTAGGATGATTTTTTATATGATTTTATGATATTTGACGTGTTTGCTAGTGATTTTTAGGTTTTATGCTCGAAAATTGAATTATAATCACAATGCACCAAAAATGACCAAATTATACCTAAAGAAGTCAAATCCAAGCTATATGTTGAAAGGAGAGAAGAACATAAGGAAGAAAATATGAAGATGTGCATATTTTTGTGGTCCAACATCTTTTGTACGTCATTATAAGGGTAGCGTAACGCATAACGTTGCAACACTGCCCTTTTATGTTGGAGACTTGACAGCTATGAGCATTGTGACATTAGGCCAGTATTGTAATGCTTCTATTGAGCATAGCATTATAATACGGTAACAATCAGACCAGTATTGCAACACTGCTTTCGAGTGTTGCAACGCCAACCTTTCCTAAAGTGATTTTTTTTTTGCATTTTTGGAAAGTTCTTGTTAGTTAAGTTTGCTTCCTCTATATATTTGGATGCTCTTCAACACTCAAGGCATGAAATTTAGACCTAATTTCAAACTTAAAAGAGTGAATTCTTGCCCTTAAAAAGGAGAATGGAGAACTTTTTAGAGACCGTTCGATATCCCGAGGTGCTGACCAAGAGGAGATTGATAAGTTCTATCAATGGAGGAGTCGCACGATAGTGTTCTTTTTTTGTTGTTTATTCTTCTCCACTTTAATACTATCAAATTTATATGTGAATATGTATTTGAGAACCATAAGTGGCTAAATTCTCTTGTTTTAGGGCGTTCATAGTTTTACTTATGGATTCAGATTAATGCTTAGTGATTTCATGAAATTAGTAGAACTTTATGATTTTCAATGTTATTATGCTTAAATTCTGTTGATTGGCCTTCAATGAATGTTAGATAAGTGTTCAATACGATAGGTTGCATGTCATGCCCCACCAAGATTACCTTCTTACCTAGAAGAAGATGTGGAGACAGATATGTCAACCTTCTTATGACATCCACTGCCCATCTCAACCTTAGCAACTCATACTCTCAAGACTCATGCCTCAGTAAATAATTTGTAAGCATATAATCCACTAGAGATTCTTTAATAACACATGTAGCTAGGCTAAGAAGCACGAGTTTTATATACATTCCAAAATAGTTAACATCACACTGGAACCCATTTCAAGTTATCCTTATCCCTAATATGCACATAATAGTGTACTAAACATAACAAGCTTTTACACCTAAACGACGTATGTCCTGGTTCCTCTAGAAGCCTTGATCTTTGAGTAACAGACTGGCAGATTAGCTAGGCTTCGGGGCATAGACCGCTACTTGTGGAAGAAATGAAAACATTGAAAAAAGTGAGCTAACGCCCAGTGAATGACTTTTAAAACATGTATTTAGTACATATGTAAGAAAAACACAATCATACTCAAACATCAATTTTTATGAAACTCAGGGTTCACTGATTTTAAAACATCAAGTATAACATCTCTAGGGAATGTTATAGAACCCTGAAAGCATTGAATAACATTCACTTCGTTTAGGAAAACATCATTTTCTAGCTTTAGTTGAAGGAGAGCCCTTTTGCTCCATCGCTCAACATCGAATCCTTAGCTGATGTAAAGTAATCTCAATACAATCAATGTTGATAATATAGTACCTACGTGCACGTGGTTAAACCCTAGATATCATCATACCTTAGGTATCAGGGGACTCAGATACCTTCATACCTTTAGTATCGGGTTTCCTCATTAGAACATCATAAACCTCATTTGTATTTAAGAAACTTAGCCTTTATAACATCAAACATTCCAGTAGCACATTCATCATAAGTATATAAACCATGAGGAATAACTCAACTCAAGGAATGCCTTGTAAAAACATGCTCCCAAGCATTAAAAACTCAAGCATGCTTAAATAATTTATTTAAAACTTCATCATACCTTAGCTTAAACATAGCTTTGAAAACGATGGAAAAGCATACTTCAAAACTCATATTAAACCTTAGGAATAGCATGCTCAAGAAAACTTGTAAGTAAAGCATGTACTAGGCTTATATAATGAAATCTTTAATTATAAAGCATTTAAAACATGCCACTCATTGTCTTAGACTACTTCCTCAAAGGATGGTAAGCTTCCCCTAGTGGTCTTTGTCCTGTGACATCAATAAGTACCTTCGATTAATGTGAATAGTTCCCTTTTGAGCTTAAATCTAACATTTAAGCTTAACACCAAGCTTGATATCTCCTCAATGCATAGCCTAGCTCAGCGCATCATCATACTAAACTATGCTCAATGCATCCTCAAAACTTAAGTAAATTCAACACACCACCAAACTTATTCAATTTTACCTTGCTGCTAGGTTGGTGGGTGGCAGCATGCATACACGGGTGCTTATGGCTACAACCCTTGGCGCCTCAACTCACGCTTGCAGCCCCTTGCTTACACCATACATACCTCATGGCCAATGCCCATTATACCAACGCATTCATTTCCTCAATGCACGTGTTTGTTTATACACACCCTTAGTCTGCCAGCTACGTGCTTATGCATAGGATGCAGTTGGCTAGCCCATCCTATCAATATTTTAGATTCAACTTCTAGTTTAAATAACTTAATTTCCAAACCTCATCTCACAAAACTTCCTTTTAAGAACTTGTTTCTAAGCATCTACCTTACCTCAAAATTCCAGCCTCTGATTCCTCTTAACAAGCTCGAAATTCTTCAATCTTTTCAGACTGCCCGAGTGACCTAAGAGCCTTGAGCATCTGCGAAAACTCTTAGCTTTCAGCTTGATTTCGTTGGAATCTCCTTCTAGCAGCCCTAGATCAACTCCAACACTTATCAAGCTTCATTTTGGCGACAATTTCTCTCCTTCGGCATGAATAAATTGCACAAGTCGAGCTCTTCATTCCAGCCTTCTTTTTATACTAGAGTTTACATGACTAGGTTCTTCATTAAAATGCCATCTGTCCCACTAAATTTGCTTAAAGCCTCTAATAAACCCACTTAGCCTACTAACCAGTGATTAAGCTGTCTGCTTCAACCTTCCCTCAATGCATAGGCTTACAGCCATGCAAACCTTCCCTTTTGGCCAATTGCATACCTCAATCAACACACTCCGACCTCGTCCGTAGGCTTTTGCGTTAAGTTGGCCACTTCACTAGTACTCACATGATCTCTAGATGCACCTCAACGCCCTTTATGTTGTCACATAGCCCTGACCGCAACCTCTAAGTCTTTCGGCCATTGTCCTCTTCATTGCTGCGTAGCCTTTACTTTGAGCTATGACTACTGACCTTTTTCATAACCCTTGGCACATACAATACTCGATGCTTACCATGCGCTCACCTAGGCAACGTAGTTGCACGCATGCCACCAATCTTGGCCTTCACTAATCTCCCTTACTCAGACATACTAACCTCATTATGACCTCTCAACACATGCCTTATGCCTTGCCTGTCCAACGACTTCCCTTAGCCTTGGGTGCATAGCATGACATGAACTTCCCTTCTCCTATTCTTCTAAGTATTAACTCCTTAACTTACTCGAGAGCCATAGTATCCCTCAAGTAATTTCCTTCCTTTTTTTGGCTTAATTCCCCTTACTTACAACTCTCAAGACTTTACTAAGTGTTGGTGATCTAGCAACCCACCCAGGACATACCTCTTAATACTTATATACCTTCACATTATACCTAGTATTGGTATATACTTAAGTTAATGTTAGCTCTCAAAAAGAGCTAATATTCCTAGCTTAATTCGGACTCGTTATTGAATTTTATGTGTTTATTTCCTTATTTTGTAGGTTTCGAGCAACCAAGAGGTAGAATTAATCATTTGGTGAAGAATGGGGTTAGTTTGAAACAATTTGGAGTTAATTTGAACATCCGGGCTTCAAAGGAGTTGAAAAAACCAAAATGGCATCAAGTTCCGTTGAGTATGAGGTAGCCATCGAGCACCATCGAGTAAAGGCTGTCGGGTAATCAAGAAAACATTATCGAGTGATCGAGGATCGAGTATTGAGCTGTCGAGCATCGAGTAGCGAGTTTCTGGCAGTGGGTGTAGCGTTGCAACGCTACTCCAAACATCGCGACGCTCCGAGATAAATCAACGCCAACATCCCAATGCATCTCGACGCTTCACTCCAACGCTTGAAGGCGGAAGCATCAACGTTGCACCGCTGTGAAGAATGACAGACATGGAACTGAGCACACACGCAACCCAGCATTACAACATTGCAATGAATCCTATAAATATATCTCCTTGACCCTAAGTCAGAACATGCTAAATTTTGGGGGTTTGGGCCAACTCTTGAAGCTAAAGCATGGAGGCCGAAGTTAGGCTTTCTTTCTTCTTCTATTCCTTTTAATTTTTAGTGTCCTTAGGTTAGATTTATTTTATTTTTGGATTATGAACATATATTGGATTGTATCTCATTGACTTGTCCATGAATCAATGAGGTAATCTTTCAATTAGTTCTTGGATTAAGCACTCTTTGTATTTTGACGAGTTTCCATTTCAATTTTTATGCTTTAATCTAGAATTATGTTTTTCTTAAATTTTGTTTAATTTAGATTTTCTTTTATGTATGGATTGACGCCTCTATCATGAATACATGTCTTTGCTAGTTATCGTCCATGCTTTGAATTCACCCTTGTAGCACAGATTAGATAAGCATGCTTAGGTTTTTTTTAGGTTGTCCATGAATCTTTGCATCGCACGTTTAATCTAGATTTAAGGAACAAATTGATTATTTGAACACGACTTTTCTGACTCTTAAACAATGTAGTTGAATCTTAAATCTTAACACATGTGTTTCTAGTTCTTTATGGCTGCTGAGGACCCAATTGCATCTAGGAGTATGTATGTTAGTTAGGGCATGAATTTTCAGCCTCAACTACGAATTAGGACGTTCGATCGATTTAGATCAATTGATTTTTGGGCTTATAGAGATTAGTTAATTCACACCGATTGAGCGGCTATGCATGCATAATTTGAATATATGATCTTTGGGCTAAAACAATGACTTAATTTACATTGAATGGGTACTTGATTTGATAACTAAACGAATCCATTACTATTTCATATATCCATCGCATTTTAATTTTTACTTGTATGTTTTCAATTTCGAAACCACAAACCAAAACCTAGTTTTTACTGTCTTTCCACGGTCAAATCTAACCCAAAAGAAATTAATTCTTCGCTTCCCTATGGTTTGACCCTACACTTACCACTGTTGCTACGTTTTAATAGTAATATGAGTAGTTCGGGTAATTATAAATTTTCTTTTGTTTTGGTTCAGAGTCAAATTAACGACATTGTTCCCTGAGTCGAAACAGTTAACATCATCAATATCATCAACACATAAACAAGAAGAAGCTTAAACATAATTACTTAGTAAAGTAGGGTTAAGGCTTACAATTTACCTCCCCTATAGAAAATTTCGTCTTCAAAATTTCCCTTGAGCTCCATCATTTAAACAAGTAGGGATATCTACTCTTTATTTGCTCCTCGGTTTCCCATGTAGCTTCCTCCACTTCATGGTTTCTCCAATATACCTTCACTAATGGTATTGTTTTATTTCTCAACACTTGTTCTTTCCTGTCAAGAATCTATACCAGCTCTTCCTCGTATGATAAATCTTCCTTTAGTTGTACCGATTGAATTTGCAAAATATGCGAAGAGTCTGATACGTATTTCCTTAGTAACAATACATGGAAGATGTCATGTATATAGGGAACCGAGATCAAATCCCATCCACAGCAGAAGCATTTCTCGTGTGAGATCGCCTTACATCCCGCGAATCTGTAAAAATCATTGTACTAAACGGAATAGATAAACACGTAAATTAGCATGCTTAGAAATTGTGTATTGTTAGCTTAGAAAATGTAGAGGATGTTAGAGTTTTCAGAGAGTGTAGAGAAGAATGAGGTTTCAGAGAGTGTAGAGGATTTATAGCTTAGAAAAAATTCTGCATGATAACAATAAGGAGTTGTGTATTGTTAGAGTTTCTCTGCAATCATAATTGTATATTCAATGCCTTCCAAAGGGTCATGGGGAGGTCTTTACATAGAGAAGAGCCAAACATCTTTCCCAATATATTTTTCTTTTCTATAATTAATTCAATAACATTTCTTTAATTAATTAGTTCATTTAATTAAATAATACTTAATTAGCCAAATTAAATAGCTAGAATTTCAAAAGAGCTTTGTTACCTTTCAGGCATAAAGTTTATCTACCGAAGGAATAGTGTCCTAAGACACCTCAAGAAGTTGAGGATATGAGACGTTTTCCCTACGCATCAGTAGTTGGTAGTCTGATGTATGTCATATCATGTACATGACCTGACATATGTTATGCAGTGAGAATAGTCAGCAAGTATCAATCCAATCCAGGATATGATCATTAGACTGCCGTTAAAAAAATCCTCAAGTATCTTAAGAGAACGAGGGATTATATGCTCGTGTATGGTGCTAAGGATCTGATCCTTACATGATACACAAACTCTGATTTTCAGACCCGTAAAGATTCAAAAAAATTTCATCACGATCAGTGTTCACTATAAACGAAGAAGCAATAGTTTTGAGGAGTATAAAGTAAGGTTGTATTGCTGACTCCACCATGGAGTTTAAATACGTAGTTGCATGTGAAGCGGCAAATTAGATTGTATGGCTTAAGAAGTACTTAACAGATTTGGAAGCGGTTCCAAATGTGTATCTATCTATCACCCTCTATTGTGATAACAATGGCGCAGTTACAAATTCTAAAGAACCTAGAAGCCATAAGCGCGAGAAGCTCATTGAGCACAAATATCATCTCATCAGGGAGATTGTGTAACAAGAAGACGTAATCGTCAAACAGATAGCCTTAAAGCACAACAATGTTGATTCGTTTACAAAGGCCCTCACGGATAAAGTGTTTAGGGTCATCTAGTGAGTTTAGGACTAAGAGTTATGTAAATCTAGAGCAAATGGGAGAAGTCATGGGTATGTGATGCTCTAATTTATTGTATTTATGTTTTTTCTTTCACGCTCAACATGATATGTAAGCAATCCCACTGGAGTTTTAGTCCAATTGAGATGGTTTTTGGGATTTATGTCCTAAAACTCGTGATTTGTAAACAATAAACGTTTTTCATTTTACAATAAAGTTGTTATTAAGATTTATTCAGTAAAGATGTTATTGAATATGTGAATTGCATTTAAGAACCCTAAATCTAATAAACTAAGAACCTCTATATATAACATGAATACTTGAACTATATATGGAGACATAAAAGTGGATCACGTTCAAGTAATAGCCAAAACGGGCTATAGTATAAAGATAAGGTTGGGTACTTTATCCTGGGGACACTATGAATGCGGCCCACTTTGTATTTGACACAAACGATTTGATCCTAAATCGTTTATGTGGAGACATGCGAGTGGGGGGCATCTTATGTAATGAGTTTGCATAAGACCAGACCGTAAAATAGTCACTTTTACTTTATAACGTCATTTATTGTTAAGACTGACTAATTCAATACGATGACTTAGGTAACTTGATCTTAATCCTAAGCTGACTATGAACTCCTGTTTATTCAAGATTATCCTTAAATCTGCATGGGTGGGAGTGGTTCGAGTTCACCTACTCAATAAGCCTTCCATTCTAGGAATAAGACTGGATAGATAGTTGGGGACATAGTTCTGCAAGATGAAATTCGCTCATGCCCGATTCTAGGGATAGTAGATAGGTTGTTCTCTTAAGTACTTAATCCAGATCTTGAACAAGGGGCCCCATCCTCTCATTGGCCGAGAGGGTCTCCGCTTGGTGGTTGGACCACGAACCAATTATTCATTAGAGGATCAATGAGACTTAAGGAACAAGATGTAATTACAAGGATAAAACGGTAATTTGGACCCAATTGTGATTACGAACAACCTATGAAGAATCGATTTACTGATAATGGTTATATCAAGTGGACAGAAATATATCTATAGTGAAGAAAGTGCAGCTATTGGGCTATAGTGAAGTGTCTCAGTAGTTAACGAATGTTGGTTAACTAGGTTAAAAGGTTTAGTCGTTAATCTCGGATCATTGGAGCTCATGATCTGTAGGTCCATTAGATCCTCCTGCTAACTCATATCAGACTAAACCTCAGAACAACGTGATAAGAAAATTTGAAATGTTCAAATTTTATTTAGGAAGTAAGTGTTAATTATATTCGATTTACTTAACGTCTTATCGTTTAATTATGAATTAAAAAATATGGAGAGTTGGAAATATTTAAATATTATTTAAATATTATACACGTGAATAGAGATTCATGACCGGAAAATGTGTTAATTAGTAATTTAATATTTTATATTAAATTAGTATTATTAATGGAATTGTTTAATTAATTATTAGAATTAGTTTTATTTAAAATTAATTGCATGAATTGATTTTATTTAAAATTAGAAAAAAATCATTTAAAATTGAATTTTAGAAATTCAAAATTAAATGAATTTTAAAGAGGTAGTGGGTTTTTTCCACTTGAACCTCCTTCAAACACCTCAATTCCTACTAATTAATCTCAAATTTGGTGTCACTTTGAGATGAATTTGATTTGCTTAATTTCTTCCCTAAATAGAAGAAAGATTGTTGAGATTAAAGGTTGAACAGGCTGGCTTTTGAAGTTTAATTTTTCTTCAAAAAAAACTCATAGCCTCAATTATCTCAAGCCTCCTTTTCCTTTCAATTAATTACATTTGGATCCCACAATCCATTCTAAGGTCGGAGAATAGTGAGGAAGACTCTAGCGGTGGTCCAGAAGTGTTCTTGATAAAAAAAAAAACAAAAAACAAAAAAACAACTAGGGGATTTCTTCAATTTTGAGCTACATCAAGGTTTGTTTTTCAAAACTATGTTTTAAGATTTTGAACAAGCATGCTTAATCCATAAAATTGATGTAATTATAGTGCTTTAATCCAAATTGCTTTCGCTTGCATGTTCTTTACTCTTACAAAGGTCGACCTCGGCCTTGAGATTCCATACTACTCGGGTGTGGGCCTCTCCTCACACACTACTTTAATATTTTCAAATCCTTTAAGTTACCGTAAGGTAAAAGGGGTTCAATACCATAAGGTCAACCTTGGTTTCAGAATCCCGAGGTCGAGCCATACTACTCGGATGCGAGTCTCTCCTTGCACTCTTCTTTATCTTCTACGAATGTCATTGAGACAACCTTTATTGGTGAATTTGAAATTGTTTCTGTCTTTACTTTAATATTCCAATCTCGCTTATTATTATTATTATTATTTATTATTATTAAAATATTTTATTTAGCAAAGAGTCCGAACAAGCTAGAGATGGGGAAGAAAAACTTACATTTGGGTGTGCCTATGACCCCCTATTTATAGTGTAGTGGATTTGGATCCCAAATCTAAAATAGGATTAGGAAAAGTAATGGAATCTAGAAAAAAGTTTATTCAAGCCGGCCAAGAGGACTTGGACCTCTTCCTCAGGCAGGTTCGGCCTCGGCCTCCAAGGCCGAGGCGGACAAGTTGGGCCTTTTGGCCTGATGCCTCTCATTTTCTTCCTCCACCGGCCCATTAGCTTGTTTCTTACCTCCTTCATGTCTTCTCGAGTTTGAGATTCTTAGTCCGAAGATGACCTATAACATAAATGAAGAAATTTAAAAGTGGAAATAGTATCTATAGATTTAATTTTAAAGAATAAAAACTAAAGACCAAATAATTATCAAACAAGACCTAGATAATTATCAAATGAAACAAATTTTCAATTTGAAAAAAATTTCCAACCAACTAGAGGCAGACACAGGTCGTGACAAACACATTACCGCGCTTGTATATTTACGCTTGGAAGCTGGTTTGAGCCTCTTGGCACATGCTCTGGTTACTTCTACTTCAATTTCCAATTTTATCATTTTTGTTTTTATCTATTTGTGTAGTTTGAGAAAACAATAGGTAACTACTATCTCCTTTCTGGAACCTTTGGATTTCAATGAATTTGAAAACTCCTTCCTCGTGTATGATATTTTAAAAACGCAATGGAAAATAAATAAATATATATATATATATATAAGAAACATACACACACTCAAAATAAAATAAGAATAAGAGAGTATACATCGATTACCATACGACTAAATTCACTTTGACATGTCTCAATTAGTTGATATATGTATATAATAATGAAGTTGGAAAAATATGGTTCTACTTTTTTCTTTATTTCAACTTGATGTGGGAAGTAACAAATCAATGTGAACTTTGTATATATCATAAGTAGTTGAACTATGCTCAATTTTGACTGAAGGTATTGGGTATTATTATAATTTTGTGAACGAAGTGAAAAATGGATGTAAAATAAATTCTATTTTCATTTAATTTGTTATTTATATCAAATCATCAAATTAGATTGAAACATCAAAGGATGATGTTTCATTTACAAATTTAACATATGAAAGTTAAATATGTAGTTGCTTCCATTTAATAAATCATGTTTGAATTTGTCAAGTAAATAATCATCGAGTTATGTTTGACATAAGTTTCAATGGTTATTCTTATTTCATTTTTTGAAGAGTAACTAGTCTAATAATAATTTGTTTCTTCATTTAAAGTATCTCATTGCATTTTGGCGAGTACTCATCTCCTCTTATTTTCTTTATTTGTTTTAATCTTGAGTTAAGTATCTAATAGTTTTATAAATTCAGATAGTTCGAGGTTGCTATCTTATTAAAATTAGTAGTTGAATCTTATTAAGATGATCATCGTAGTCTACTTACAACAAGTGTATAATGAATAATATCTTCAGGATAACATTTTGAGAGTGTGTCTCGATTACTTATTGAATCTTCCCTTATACATTTGTGATTATTAGGATTTATAACATTTGCTATTCCATCTCATCTACTTATGAATGATGGTTTTACACGTTATATATTGCATTTTTAATTATAATTCTAATTATAGTAATATAAGTCCAGTGGGCAATTAAAGAGAGTTGATGATGACTTGGCAATTAAAATGAAGATTAATTAACGTACACAAGTAATCCAAGTCTTTGTTATTTTATTTTAATTTGTTATTATTGTTTTCAGATACGTCTTGTTTTCTTTTTTATTCAACCGCTGCGAAGTAGATGATCAAACCAATCATCTTAAGATGATAATGGATGCTTTATTTACTAAACTATATATTTGGATTTGATTGCTAAGTATAAGTCTTTTGATACACCCTGCTATTTTAAATTTTAGTCGACTATTTATTTTGATAAATAAATTTTTAATTTATATTATTGTGGTGAATAAATTTTTTTATAAAATTGAGGAGCACAACGGGAATACAGATATAGAGAAAATATAGTATAATAATGAAATAAGAAAATAAAATAATTAAAATTATAAAATAACTAAAATTATGAAAATAGGATAATATGGAAATTGAAAGTGGAATTTTGAAGTTTCTCACCAATTTGTGTGTTTTTTCAAGATCCACAAAATGTCACTATTTATAGGCAAAGTGGTAAGTAGGATGTGGTCTCACATTGATACCAAATATGAAAAACTACAAGGAACATGGGGTAACATGAAGATTGACACATGGTTTTTAGGACACTAAGCATTGGACATATATATTATAATATTTATAATACTCTTCCTTAGATGCCTATATATATATATATAATATGTCTTGTTAAACCTTAATAGAAAAAAACCTAATGAGAAAAAAAAAATCCTAGTGAAGGAAAAAGAGTAATATTTCATATAATTTATACACATAAAAATATACAATATATTTGCTCCCTCCATAGAAACATCACTTTAGATATTTGAGCCACCGCATTCCAATGTTGTGCACCAACTTTTCAAAAGTTGTTGTAGGTAATGCCTTTGTAAATAAGTCAGCCAGGTTATCCTTCGAACAAATTTTTTGTACAATGGTGTCACCATTTTCTTCAAGATCATGAGGTAGAAAAGTTTAGGTGAAATATGTTTTGTTCTATCTCCTTTAATATATCCTCCTTTGATTTGGGTCATGATGATGTGTTGTCTTTGTATAATATTGTTGGAAGAATTTTATGTTGAGTTTTATGTCCTAAAACTCGTGGTTCGTAAACAATAAACTTATTCTATTAATCAATATAGTTGTTATTGAAGTTTGATTCAATAAAGTTGTTATTGAATGTTTGGATTGCTCATTTCGTTTTAGAAATAACCTAAATCCAATAAAGATCTATGGCTATTACATGAGTAGTTGAACTTTATGTGGAGACATAAGTGTGGATCAAATTCAAGTAAATAGCCAAAATGATCTATAGTATACGGATAAGGCTAGGTACCTTATTCTGGAGATACTATCGGAAGCGACCCACTTTGTAGATGTTACAATTGTTGTAAACTGCTACAAAATGAAGTGATTCTAATTCGTTCATATGGAGACATGCGAGTGGGGGTATCCTATGCAAAGAGTTTGTTTAAGATCGGACTAAGAAATAAGTTACTCTTACTTTATAACGTTGTTTACTTTTTAAGACAGACTATTTCAAAGCGATGACATAGGTAACTTGACCTTAATCCTGAGCTAATTATAAACTCCTGTTTATTTGAGATTATCTTTAGATTTGTATGGGTGAAGGTTGGCTCAACAGCGTCGGCTCAATAAGCCTCCTATTTCAGGGGTAAGATTGGGTAGATAGCTGGGGACATAGAGTGCAAGATGGAATTCACTCCTACCTGCTTTTAAGGATAGTAGAGAGGTTGTTCCCTTAAGCGCTGACTCTGGGTCTTGAACAATAGGCCCCACTCTTTCATTGGCTCAAGAGGGACTCGTTTAGTGATTGGATCACAAACCAAAAGTTCATTAGAGGATCAGTGGGACAAAAGGAACAAGATGTAACCTCAGGGATAAAACAGCTTATGACCAACCGTTATTACGAACAACATGTGAAGTTAGCTTACTGATTATGGTTATATCAAGTGGATACAAATATGTCTACAGTAAGAGGAGTGCAACTACTGGGCTTTAGTGGAGTGACCCAATAGTTAACAATTTCGATAATTAGGTTAAAGAATTTAGTCCATTAATCTCGGATCGTTGGAGCCCATGATCTGTAGGTCCATTAGGTCCCTATACTAGCTCACAAATGAATTAAACCTTAGAATAGCATGATGAGAGAATTTAAAACGTTCAAATTTGAATTAAGGGAATCAGTAATTATATACGATATAATTACACATTTAATTTTCAAATTAAACGAAATTGAAAAATTGGATAATATTTAAATTTGATTTACATATTAATTACATGAATAGGGATTCATGATTGTGGAATTGGTATTTTAATAGTTTAATATTGGATATTAAATTATTTTAATTAATTAATTAAATCAACTAATTTTATTTAAAATTTGAACATTTGAGTTTTATGAAAATTCAAATTTAGAAAATCAATTTTTGTTTTAATTATTTTTTTTGGAAAAATAAATTAAATTTTAATTTTTTTGGCTAATGAAAAATTCAATAAATTGTTTTTAAATCATTTTTAAATAAAATTGATTTTTAATTTGAAAAATCGGATAATTGATTAAGTGGGTTTCTCCCATTTTTGCCACTAAAATTTCACTTATTCAATTGATGTTTTGGTGTCAAGTTATTATGCAATTTGATTGCACTAACAAGCTGAACAAATCTAGTGGTTGTTGGCTAAGAAAGAGGGTATGCAAATGAATTTTTTTTCTGGTTTTTCTTTGGAGAAGTGACCTTCAACTTTGAAGTTAAAAAACTAGTCCTTTTCCTCTAGAATTTTCTCAAATTAGAAATCATTTTGACCCACAATCCAATCTAAGGTCCCAGAGAATATTAGGGAAGATCAAGTGGTGATTCACAACCTTTTGAAGAGGAAATTCAAGCTGGAGTTGCTGAATTGAAAAGTTCTACAAAGGTATATCAGAAACCCACTTTTCTATTCTATGAACATGCTTTCTTAGTTGCTAAAATTGATGAATTAGAATGCTTAATAATTATGTTTGCTTCCGCTAATTGCATGCTAACCCTAACATTTTACTAGGAGACAAACCACATGTTCCATGAATATGTTGAGTCATTGATCTTAATCATACACATTCTCAACTTGTCTCATGAATTGCAAGAATTTCAATATGATTTGAGAAAATAGCTATTATAGTCTGTTTTACTGATCGCCTTGATATAGAAGTTCCTCCACATGTAAATAGATAACCTGTTTGAGATCTAGCTTTGTGTGGATCAGATAAATATCTAGAATCTGCACAATCAACTAGATCAAATTTTGATTTATTTGAATAAAATAAACTCATATTAATTGTTCCTCGGAGATAATAGGGCATATGCTTAACTCCATTTCATGTCTTTTCGTTGGAGAAAAACTATATCTAGCTAATAAATTTATTGAAAATGCAATATCCAGTCTTGTATTATTAGAAAGATACATAAGTGCACAAATTGCACTAAGATGTGGTACTTCACAACCAAGAAGTTTTTCGTTATTATCTCGAGGTCGAAATATATCAATGGATGTGTTTTTTCATATAAAATCTTTTTAAAATTTTTCCTGTATAAGTTGTCTGATGAATACATATCAACTGCTAAATACTCAATTTGCAAACCAAAGTAAAAATTTTATTTTTTTGATATTTTTCATCTCAAATTATTTCTTTAGATATTCTATTATCTTTGAAAGCTCTTCAGGAGTTTCAATTATATTTAAGTCATCAACATATATAGTTATAATAGTAAACCCTGGTTGTGATTTCTTTATAAAAACACATAGACATATTGGATTATTTTGATATCCTTCTTTCAACAAATATCCACTCAGATAATTGTGCCACATTCATCTGATTGTTTCAATCCATATAATGATCTGCAACTTTGTTAAATATAATTTCTGAGAATTTGATGTACATGTTTCAAGTACCTTAAATCATTTTGGGATTCTCATATAAATATTATTATCCAGAGATCCATATAAATATGTTGTGACTACATCCATAAGATGCATATCCAGACTTTCTTACACAATTAAATCAATTAAATATCTTAGTATAATTGCATCCACCACTAGAGAATATGACTCATCATAATCAATACCAGGTCTTTGTGAAAACTTGTGCAACAAGTCTTCCATTGTATCTTGTGACCTCATTATTTTTATTTCTTTTTCTCACAAATACTCATTTGTATCCTACATGCTTGACACCTTCTGGTGTTTGAACTATTGGTCCAAAAATCTAATTTTTTGAAAGTGAGTTTAATTTTGTCTCGATTGCTTCTTTCCATTGAAATCATTCTTTTCTGACATTCTTCAACAAATTTTGGTTCATGATCTTCATTTTCAAATATAATATCAAGAGCATTATTATACGCAAAAATATTGTTAATAACTACATTAGTTTGGTTCCATCTTTTTCCTATCATGACATTGTTTATTGAAACCTCATTATTATCTTTAGGTATTTCACATTCCTCATTAGGCATGTCAAAGATTTTTTCATAGGTATTTACATCCTCAACCAAGTCCTTTTTACTATTAATTATTTTATGTTTTCGAGGATTTTTATCTTTGGAACTCACTGGTCTATCATGCTTCTGACGTGTTCCAGATTCATTAGATACAACTTGTTGTGTTAGGATATCAATTTTCGATGGGACATTTGCAGCTAGTATATGTAACTTGCTTACTTTCTTTACATCTATAAATGCATCTGGTAATTGATTTGTTATATTTTGCAAATGAATTATTTTCTAGACTTCAAGTTCACGTTGACCTGTACGGGATCTAAATAAGATAATAACGATGCATTTCATTTAATTTCTTTTTCCAACTTTTTAATTCCTCCCTCCTAATGTTGAAAATTTTGTCTCATTAAAATGACAATGAGCAAATTAAGCAGTAAATACATCATCCGTCAAGTGGTTCAAGATATTTAATAATTGATAGAGAATCATATCCAACATACATTCCTAATCTCCTTTGAGGACTCATCTTAATGCGTTGTGGTGGAGAAATTGGAATATATACCGCACCTCCAAAAATTCTCAGATGAAATATTTGGCTCATGGTCACAAGCTAATTGTAATGACGAATACTTATGATAAGCTACTGACCTAATGCGTACAAGTGATGCTGCATGCAAAATAAAATGTTCCCATACAGATGTAGGAAGCTTAGCTCTCATAAGTAATGGTCTTGCAATTGATTGCAAATGTTTTTATAAATGATTATGCTAAACCATGTTGTGTATGAACATGAGCTATAAGATGTTCAATACTTATCCCAATTGACATACAATAATTATTAAAACCTTGGAATGTAAATTTACCAATATTATCAAGACGAATTTCTTAATTATATATTAAAAAAATGTGCTCTTAACTTAATTATTTGAGCAAGTAATCTTGCAAATGCAAGATTTCAACTTGATAATAAGCACACGTATGACCATCTACTGGATGCATCTATTAAGACCATAAAATATCTAAATTGTCCACTTGGTAGGTTAATAGGTCTACATATACCACAATGAATTCTTTCTAAAAATGCAGTTGATTTAGTTCCCATTTTAGCTGGTGATGGTCTAATTATTAATTTACCTTGAGAGCAAGCATCACATGATAATTCATTAGATTGACGAATCTTCTGACTCTTCAATGGATGTCCATTTGAATTCTCAATAATCATTCTCATTATTATAGACCCTAGATGACCCAATCTGTCATGCCAAATAGCAAATATATCTGGATTCATGAACTTCAGGTTCATTGTTGCATATGTTTCAATTTCTTGTATATGAGTATAATGTAATCCAAAAGATAAACCAGACAACTTTTCCAATATACGTTTTTTTTAGACACTAGACATGATATATAGATATTCCGCATTATTCTTACTATCAGTCTCAATATGATAACCATTGCAACATATATCTTTAAAACTTAGAAGATTTCTTTTTGATTGACTAGAGAACAATGCATTGTCAATTTTAAATTTTATTTTGCTTCCAATATTATCAATTTGGAAACATATTCTTTATTTGTAAGTATTGTGTGTGTAGTTGCACTGTCTGCTAGACATATATCTTCTTTGCTCATTTTTTAATCACCCAACATATGAAAAGGATCCATGTTTCTTTGAACCATAACGTCGTTAAGTCTAGATATTCTCAAAGTCAAAATCAACTGTTTCAAAATTTGCTTTCACATTCGGAATCCAGATTCCGAATTCGGCCCCGGCATTCCCCGGCAATCTGGCTACGCCAAGCTAAGCACGTCCTCAGAGGTCACCCAACATAGGATTGCTCCAAGCTAAGCACATTTAACTTTGGAATTCTTATGATTGAGTCGAAAAGCAAGGTGCACCTTGTTAGCATAGGTAGTAACTTTTAATTCTTTTAAGCCTTTCCTAACCATACTTTCATGTCCTCAGGATCCTTCTCATTCAGATGTGATATCGGTTTATTCATGTACCCCTCCTGAACTTGGGTTGTTACATTTCCCTTTTTTTCTTCAGGGAGGCTTGATAGAAATCAACTAAGTGTTTTGACGTACGACAGGTACATGACCAATGCCCAATCATTCCATATCAGAAGCATTTATTTTCAACACTTTTTGAACTCTTATCTTGTGGAGTTTTTTTCTTTGTGATAATCATTTTTTGTGGTTCTTTTGAAATTTAAATTATTAGAACGACCACCACAAAAATAATAATTATTTCTTCATCTACCATGATCACGACCTCGACCACGATTATTAACATTCACAACAATCACTTTAGGAAATGGTGTTGTTCCAGTTAGTCGAGATTCATAGTTCTTCATCAATAACTCGTTATTTTGTTCGACCACAAGAAAACATAAAATTAGTTCATAATATTGTTTAAAACCTTTTTTCTCGATATTGCTACTGCAGGAGAATATTCGAGATATGAAATGTAGAAAATGTCATCTCTAACATATCAACATCAGTAATTTTCTCTCCTCATAACAACAAATTTAAATTGATTTTAAATAATGCAGAATTGTAATCACTTACTTATTTAAAATCTCGTAGCCTCAAATGCATCCACTCATAATGAGCTTTAGGAAGAATAACTGTTTTTTTATGATTATATCTTTCTTTCAAATTTTTCCATAAGTTACAAGGATCTTTTATTGTAAGATACTCTATTTTCAATCTCTTGTAAAATGGATGACGAAGAAAAATCATAGCTTTTGTTTTGTCCTTATCGGATGTCGTATTTCCTTCTTTAATTATTTTCCCCAAGGTTCATAGCATCTAGGTGGATTTCAGCATCCATCACCCATGACAAATAATTATTGTCACTAATGTCAAGGGCTGCGAATTCTAATTTCGTAAGGTTTTTCATGGTAACATTATCACAAAACATTATATTGATATTAGAAATTTAATATGTACTAAATATGTAAAATAACATTTAATTTATTAACTATAATAAAGAGGGAAAAAAAATCAAACCTACTTTTAGAACCTACCTTCAACAAGAAAAGCAACAAGAGCTCATGCTAATAACTTGTTGTGAAATTGAGGATTACAGCAGAGCACAATGGGAATACAGATATGGAGAAAATATAATATAATAATAAAATTATAAAATAAATAAAATTATGGAAGTGGGATAATAGGGAAATTCAAAGTAGGATTTTGAAGTGGATTTTCTCACCAATGTGTGTGTTTTTTTAAGATCCACTAAATGTCACTATTTATAAGCAAAGTGACAAATAAGATGTGGTCTTACATGAACATCAAACATGAATAACTGCAAGGCTCGTGGCTAACATGAAAATTGACACATGGCTTTTAGGACACTATGTCGGATGTCTATATTATAATATTTATAATAAATGTATATTTTAATTTCTTCCAGTCTGTAACATAATTTATTTAACAAGAACTATTTTTTTAAAATATAATAATAAGAATTACGTTTATTTAGGTTCCCTTTACAAGTTTTTTTTTTTAATTATTATTATTATTATCTTGACAAAACAAACAAACAAGGGCTCTTTTCATAAATAACAAATGACCAACTTATTTACAAAGATAACAATATAGCTAAAAGTTTCTACTTTACATTTTACTATATTTGAAAATATTTTCAATAATTTTACCATTTAAAACAATTTTTCAATAAACAACAAAAGAAAACTAACATATTATGCTAAAATATCCTAATGGTTGAGAGCCTGACTAAAGTTGTTCTTCAAAACCAGTGAAACCACCCCTCATGAATCAATACATTAGCACAGAGGAAATATTAAAGAACGCTGAATCAATAAATTTAAATTAATTTCTCATGTCAAATTCAAGAGAAATAAAATTTTAAAGCAGAATAGTAACATATCCATTACAAAGAAAAAAGGTTGAGTAAATGATCTTCCAAATTTAGATAAATCACGTTTTCTTCTTATATTTAATCTCTTTAGTTTCTCTTTTCTTTTTTCTTTTTTTAAAAAAAGAAAGAATATTTCTCTTGATGGGATGAGAGATGAAACTAATCTAAGGGGTGTTTGGCTTACTAACATGAGTTGAGTTGGTATAATATATCAACTCATTGTTTGGTCCACCAACTTTAAATGTTGGTGGAGTTGAGTTGGTATATTTTACCAACTCATCCCAACTCTCCCTTCTTCCCATGTTTTCAATGGTTTCACCCATCGGCCACTGTCACACTCCAAGAACTAACTCCGGGCTCCAACAACCACCTCTAATGACAACTTCGGCGACCAACTTCGGACTCCGACAACCACCTCCGATGCCAACTTCGACGACCAACTCCAGACTCTGACAACCACCTCCGATAACAGTTCCGATGACCAACTCAGAGCTCTGACAAACTTCGTGCAACCAACTTCGATAACCACCTCCGGTGACCCAACTTCGACGACCACCTTCGTGTTATCAATTTCGACGACCAATTGGCTCCGACAAAAAACTTCGATGACTAACTCCGACAACCACCTTCATAGGCTTCGATAACCACCTCCGATTACAAACTCTGATAAAAATCACCTTCGATGATCACCTTTGAGCGAGCAACTTTGACGACCAACTCAAAGCTTCGACAACCACTTTCAATGACAAACTTCGATAAGCAACTCTAATACCACCTTCATGCAACTAACTTTGGACACCTACAGTCACCTCCGACAATCTCTAGCGAAAATCATATTTGATGATCAACTTCGACGACCACTTTTGCCCGCCCAACTACGGGATTTGAAAATCACCTTCGATGACAAACTTCAACAACAACTCTAATACACCTTCATCTGATCAACTTTAGGCTCCAACAACCACCTCGGGCTATAAACTCTAGCAAAAATCATCTTCGATAATCAACTTCGACGATTACTTTCGACTATATAAGACTGATGACTTTAAAGTATGTTGTAGGGTTGTTGATTATATATATAAAAAAATATTGTTTTGTCTACATTAAGTGCAATATTTATACGTAATGAGTTCACATATCAAATGAGTGTTAAGAATATTTCGACAAAAAGTATGTATGTAATTGAGAAGTATGTAACATATAACAAAAAAAACTATAAAATAAAAAAGAAAATTCCTGGAACATTTTCCAGTAAAAATTAGTGAAAAATAGAAATTTTTTCTCTGATGATTCTCCAAATTTAAAGGAAATGAAAGTGAAAGAAATATGGTGACATTCTATTGGTTTTTACGATGACGGGGGAGATTTAATTAAAAAAATACATGACATAGTTAAAATATAGAGCAACAATAGGAAGAAGAAGAAAAAAAAAGAAGATAATAATGAAATTCATGGAGAAAAATTGGCTAGAAAGTTTTGATCTCGCTTTAATTTATCATTTTATTTAACCATATTTCTACCAGAAATGTGATTGGTTAATTATTGTTCATTGTCCAAAAAAGAAAGAAAGAAAGAAAAGTTCTAAAAACTAAAAGAAAAAAATTACAATCCATATTTTATTCAAATAAAGATGGATAAAATTATTGAATAAAAAATTTTCAAAACAAAAATAGTAATCATAAAAGCATATTATTTAGAGTTCAAAAAACTGCATCAGATATCCAGACAATTGAACTGTACTCCAAATACAGAAATATAAACTCAGACTAAATAACTCAACACCCCAAACTCAGACATATAAACTCTACAGATATGAACTCCAGACATCTTATCTCAATTCAGCGCCCCAAACAGTTCTTAAAATCTATCGGACATTGGGACAATAATTTTTTTATAACCAATCAAAATAATAAAACTATTTATCCATTTGTTATAATTAATTCTAATCCGTCTCCACGTCAAATTAGAATTAATAGGGTAATAGTACTATAATTTTTTTTGTCCACAGTTCATGAATGTACACAAATATTTACAAATGGTGTGATATTATCTAACTTTTCTTCTATTAATTGAGATAGCAAAAACAATAAAACCACATTAGTTAATAGACACCTAGGCCATAATAAAGAAACCTCTAATCTAGCAATGTCATCCACAACACAGTTTTGAGACTTTTTTATATGACGGATCCTAGTGGCAGATCCAACTTCAAGTAAGAGGACACGAATGTAAGATTGTATCATCAGCAGCGGAAGTACAAGGATCATCTAAGCACGAAAATTCACTAATTTTGGCATAATATAAAGCATGCTTCTGTAAAAAAGAGTGAGTTTCAAGACATACCTCTTGTAGATCTTCTTCAAAGCTCCATCTCCAACTGCTATCTTTTCCATATCTTGTTGTAGACCACCTCAAGATCTTCCCCACTATTCTCTTGGTACTCTAGATTGAGTTGTGGGACTCAAAACAAGCTTGAATCAAGGGATGAAGGAGAAAAACTCACTGCTCCAACCTTGTTGAAGAACCTTTCTTCAAACCAGTTTTTCTTTCAAAACTCTTTTGATTGCATGCCCCATTTTTACTCCAATCTCTTCATTATATTACAGGTCAACATGCAAAGAGGAGAGTTGCATGAGTTACAGCTCATGCTTGGAGAAGACAAAGACAAGATTAATGCTTCATGTGTGAGATATTTATGTGATGGATAATGGAAAAAACCATTTTTCCATTTTGTGTTTTTTTTTTCAATTTCTAATTTTATCTAAAAATCAAATTTTGATTTAAAAAATGAAAAATTAATTAATTTCATAAATTAATTATTAAATAAAACTTAATTAATTTAATATCAAATATTAAATTAATTTTAGCACATATCCATTTTTATATATTTAAATCATATTTAAATATATAAATTCTCCTATTCCGTTTAATTATAAAATTAAACATAATTATATCTCATATAATTACTAATTTCCTTAATTCTAATTTGAACGTTTCAAATTAACTTATCACACTATTCTAGAGCTAGTCCGTTACGAGCTAGTAGGGGGACCTCGCAGACCTACCGATCATGGGCCAACGATCCAAGATTAATTAGCTAAATTCATTAGACCAAATTAATCCCCATTCGTTAACTAATGGGTCATTCCACAAGCCCATAGTTGCACTCTCCTGTAGATATATTATGTCCACGTGATTTAACCATAATCAGCAAGTCGATCCTTCACAGGTTGTTCGTAATAACTGCTGGATAAAATATTTGTTTTACCCCGAGATTACGTCTTATTCCTCAAGTCCCTATTGATCCTCTAATGAATAACTAGTTTGTGATCCAATCATCAAACCAAACTCTCCCAGCCTAGTGAGAGGGTAGGACCCCTTGTTCAAGACTTGGATTCAGTACTTGAGAGAACAACCTTTCTCCTATCCCTAAATCGGATAGGCGTGAACTCCGTCTTGCACACAGTCCCCAGCTATCTATCCGGTCTTACCCTGAAATGGGAGTCTTATTGAGTAGGCGCTGTTGAGCCAACCCTCAACTATGCAAATCTAAGGGCAATCCCGAATAAACAGGAGTTCATAGTTAGCTCAGGATTAAGATCGAGTTACCTAGGTCATCTAGGTGAAATAGTCAGACCTAAACAGTAAACAGTGTTATAAAATAAGAATGACTTATTTCTTGGTCCTGATCTTATGCAAACTCATTGCATAGGACGCCCTCACTCCTCATGTCATAACATGTACGAATTAGGATCACATCGTATGTAGCACTTTGCAATTCTTCGTAACAACTACAGAGTAGGCCGCATCCAATGGGTTACCAGAATAAGGTACCCAACCTCATTCATGTACCATAGATCATTTTGACTATTTACTCGAACCCGATCCACTCTCATGTCTCCACATAAAGTTCAAGTACTTATACAATAATCATGGATCTTAGTTTATTGGATTTAGACTTTCATACAATTTATGAGATCAATAACAAGTATATTGATAATAGAAAATGTTTATCAGCGAGTTTTTAGGACATAAAACCCAACAACAGATGCATATAATGCTTGAAGTTTTGCCCATAAACTTATAATTTTGTGTTTGTATATAATTCATAAACTTAAAAGTTGTCTAACAAGTCTCTTTATTTCCAATTTTTGTGTTTAATGGATTTTTAAAATATCAAATTCGCATCTAATGCATCTCTTACATCTTAGGAACTGTTAAAATTTAAATGTTATATTAGACATTAAATTTAATTTTTGCTTAATAAGTATGGTTAGACATTTTTTTTTAAATAGTATATCAATTAGCTACAAAATTTAAAATTTAAAGTTCAAATAGACACAAAACTATTTTTTTGTCTTATAAAACAATTATTTTTTAAACATTTTAGTATTTATGAGATCTATTAGAAACAAATTAGAAGTAATTTGTAGATTTATTAGACATTTTTAAGAAACTAGAGTCAAAATTGAAAGTTTAAAGATTTACTAGTCACACTTTTCTAATTTTACGCACTAAACTTGTAATTTAACCTTCATATAAATGTACTTTAAAATGCATTAATATATAATATTTTTATTAAGTAATTGTAATTATAAATTATTATAAACCTTTAAAGAATTATTCACTTATATATATAAATAATAAAAAAAAAACTATTCCATCAGCTATGAAACACATATACTTCATGTGAGGCAAAGAATCTGTATCTCTGTGTTTACACTAACTTTTTTTAAAGAGATAAAATAAACAATTCACCAAATTTTTTCCAACTCCAAACTAAGCCATCTATTAACAAAACTTACTACCCAATCCAAAATTAAAAGAAAAAAAAATAAAAGATCAAACTACATAATCATCTAATCTTCATCTTTATATTTAGGTTCCCACAAGTTATGCAAAATATAACCCATTTTCAACTATTCAATGAAGTTCTTCATTTATCTTCAAACTTCTCCTTCTAATCTTCTTTCTAAATCTAATTTTTATTCCATTCTATTGACTATTGTACTTCAATATCTCTGATGTTGCTTTTTGTATTGTAATTCAGTGTTTGTATTATATTTTGTAATATTGTCATAACTTAATATTTTATATTTTTTTTGTGGATTTAATTGATTACATTTAGTATCTTTATATCAAATGTATCTATATCCTATATTTTTTTTTTCTAAAAAAGAATATATAGTCAATATATCAGTATCTTAATTGTTTTAGAAATTGATGTATCACCGTATTCAATCACATCTGTATTCTATATCTGTATTTGTGTCTATGCTTCATAATCCATCCATTTTCGTAAAATAATTTTATAAAGATCTGAAAGTATTTGTATATATTATTACATATAAGAAAATAAAAATTGAATCAAGCTTTCCTAAATTTTAACACTATTCAAAATTAAATACTATTATATATTCTTCAAAATAAAATATAATAATATGTGGTGAAGTGGTGAAAAAGATCGCTAGCTAAAAAATTAATTAATATATAAATATTTATATTTAAAAATTTTAAATAAAATAAAATTATCGGTCTACACATGAAACTTGAAAGCATCCCAACCACTGAGGCATGATGTAATATC
This sequence comes from Benincasa hispida, assembly GCF_027475165.1. NCBI lineage: Eukaryota > Viridiplantae > Streptophyta > Magnoliopsida > Cucurbitales > Cucurbitaceae > Benincasa > Benincasa hispida. The sequence goes on from NC_143488.1 coordinate 46,492,138, forward strand.
TTTTTTTTTTTATCGAAAAACAATATATTTAATATATAAGTAATTATAATTTTTTTTATATTTAATAAAATCTATATAAAAAAATATAGAATGTCATCGGTTGAAGGGAGCACATGCCTCCCTTGACTCCTTCATAGATCGACCCCTAACAGAACCTACACCTACTTTACCTAGTCAAATTAGGCCACTCTCGCACCCTCAACTTAATAAACGTAAGATTCATCATCCTCAAATAGAAGAGGAATTACAAAACACCCAAAGTCCTCTTTTGAATTTAACAAGGATCTCGAGCCATCACGAAACACTCATCCAAGGCTCCACAAGTCCATTACTTTAAATTAGGTTTCTTTCATTAAAACCATTTGATATTTTTTTTACTCGTTCAAAGATTACAAAAATAAAAATTTTTTGGTTCCAACATTTACAAAATGTCTATTTCAAACTTTAATTTTAAAACTGTTTTAACAGGGATGAGCATGATAGGCCGAAAAATCGAGTCGACCGACCAAATTGAAATCGATTGGTCAGAGAAGGAGAGGAGTCAGCCGGTGTTGGTTTGGAAAATTTTCAAAAATAATAAAGTCGACCAAACCGACTGACCAAAATCGATCGACCGACCAACTTTTACTCCTCGATGTTAGAGGTTGAATTTGAACATTTACTAAACCAAACACAATCGGTTCGGTGGCAGTTTGGTCCGAAAATCGACTCCGATCTAACTGATACTCACCCCTAATTTTAACCATTATCATTATTTTAACACATAATATTCACTGCAAGCTAGTCTCTATTATATAATCCAAATGCTCGAATTAATTGTAATATAAATGTAAATTCTAAATTACCCGTAAGTGATTTTTTTTAGTTATATCGTAAGTGATTTTTTTTAGTTATATCGCTTCAATTTAAACTCCAATTAATTGTACTACAAATTTTAACATTTCAAATCTTCGTAAGTAAACAAATTAAATTTACTTTCATCCATTAACTTAAGTTTTTTGGTCAATTGATGATTTAAGATGGTATTAAAATAGGGAGTTCAAGGAGTACCTACGTTCAAGTCCATGCATTATTATTTCCTCCACAATTAATATTCATTTCTACTTGTTGGGTCTTTCACATATTTTAAATCTAAACTAAATTTGTCTTCACCCATCAACTTAAGTAATCAAGGAAGTCCTGTGTTCAAGCCCGCGCAACGTTTATCCTCCCATTTAATATTCATTTCCACTAAGGAAGAATGTTAAGTGATATATAATTAAATCTATCTTCACCTATCAATTTAAGCTTTTGGGTGAATTGGTGAGTTAAAATTTTGTTTTAAAAAATTAATATACAACTTTCACTTTTACTTGACACAATATTAGAGAAAATTACCAGACCCATATGAGTAATTTTTCATCATCCTATCTTCCTTTTGTGATAGTTTCATGGATACTTTTGGTAGAATTTTGGGTGATGTTGAGTTACATTTAAGGGATTTTTATTCAAGTCAAGTGAAAATAGTCATAAATAAAGTTTAAAAATTGAGATTTTTTATTTGAGGCTTTAATTAATACAACTTAGAAAGTTTAATGATATAGATTAAATTTTCATTAAATGATAAAATAAAATAAGAAAATCCACATGTCACAATAGAAGAAGAAAATCCACAGTCACAATCTTCAGATTCATAGAAATTACAATATTGCATTACATTTCATAATTCTCCCTAAAAAAACAAAAGAATTAACTTTTTTAAAAAAAAAATCTTAAATTTCTTATTCTATTTTCCTTCTGCACAAAGGACAAGAATCATTATTTTGAGCCCAAGTGAGAATACATGACTTATGATAGACATGACCGCACCCAATTCTACTCACCTCCTTCTTCCCTTCCTTCAATTCTTCACAACAAACACAACAATCTCCCAATTCTTCTCCTCTAAACCCATCGAATTTCTCCCTCTTCAACCTCTCAATCGCCGTCTTGGCCGCCGTTCTCCTCGTCGGAGCTTCTTCCAGAATCACCGTCTCCTCTGCCACAACACCGCGCCTACTTTCACCGATCTGCTCCCTCCAGAACATTCGGATGTGATCGATGTCCGCCACGATGCGGAACTTAACCTCGAAGTTTCCGGCGGCCAACACTTCACAGATGAAAGACGTGATATCGTGAGCGATTATATCGCAAGCTACGGCGTTGAGGTCCAGGTAGGAAAGCAATCGAAGGACGTAAACACGGCAGAGCAACGGATCTTCGAGGTCTCGCAATGGGAGAGGGAACATATTAATCCGCATTGGAATCGAGTTAGATTCATGGAGGATTTCGTACGGAAGTCCGGCGGACGGCGATCGGGAGAGCTGACGGTGCATAAAGCCCAATCGGATTAGGAGAGATTGATCGTCGCTGTCGTCGTGGCGGCGGAGACTGAAGCGGAAGGTGGAAGCGGTTTGGAGAGAAGACATTATTGGGAATTTTAGGAATTAGGAACGGATGAACAAGAAGAAATTGGGGATTTTGATTTATAATGAAAGAAGATGAGTTCTTATTAGGAAAATTGTTTATGTAATCTGTCTGAGAAATTTTAATTCCTTTTTTGGATCTTTGTTCATTCTGCTTTCCTCGGCCCTTTCTTCTTCTATCAGTTTCTTTATGGAAACTATATTTCCATTCTTCAAGATTTTCCATTATTTTCTTTTTTGAAAAGGAAGATTTCCCCCCGTTTTTTTTTTCTTTAAATGTAATATCTTTTCGAAATCGACAGATAATTAATTAAAAATAAGTTTGACTCCGTTTAATATATACACAATATTTTCATCTTTAAATTAATTTCTTTATTATCTAATATAAAAAATATTAGTTTTGAAAATTATTTTTTATTTTTGAAATTTAGTTAAAAAATCAACCATTTTACAAAATATGCAAATCATTATAAAAAATGTAGAGAAAATATATTTAATTTTAAAAAATGAAATAGTTATTCAACAAATTTAAATTAAAACTATTTTTAAAACAAAATATTACATTTTTAATTATAAAAACAGAATAATTATAGTTTAATAAGTCAAATAGGCAATTAAAGACAGTTGAGACTTGAGAGTGACCTGACAATTAAAATTAAGATAAATTAACGTACATAATTAATCAAAAGTTTTATTTTTATTGTTTAGGTGAAGTTCTTTTTTTTTCTTTTTTTCCTTCAAACTATTAATTTTAAGGTAATAATTGATGCTTCATTTGCTAAGCTATAAGTTTGGATGAATTATTAAGTCTGAGTTTTTGATATATGATTCTATTTTCAATTTTAGATGGCTCTTTATTTTGATCAATGCACAAACCTGACTATTTTGAAATATATTAATATTACGATCTTAAATCGTATATAATGTAAAACCTTTTATCTTCTTTTTTTAAACAATAACTTCTTTTTTAAAAAATGTTTTGTTATCCCCCATAAAAGAAAAATAAAAACAATATATATAGGCACACATCTAAACAAAGTTTAAAATATCGATGGAAATATCAATATTTTGTTGTGAATGAATATTAAAAAATGTATAAAAAGAAGAAATTTAACCTATAACATGTGTTATGCACTTGAATTTTAAGGTTTTATTTCAAAAACAAAGAAAAAAAGTTTTAAAATATTCTAATTAATGACATAATCTTTGAACAATGATTAGATGTATCTTTATTACATAGTAATAAATAAATAAATAAATAATTCAATTTTTTATAAAAATAAATTGTTACATGACGAATTTTTATTAGGTAACTATCTAAATTACAGAGAGATATGTACTGTTGAGAAAATATCCAAGTTTTTTTATAATCTACTATATTATTTAACTTAAATAGTTATTTGAATAGAGGCAACAAAAGGGGACGTTTAGGGCAATGAGTGAGTTATTATAGTCCTAGGTTATTATAGTTGGGTTATGATAGTTTATGTTTTTGGTGTAAATTATTTTAGTTTGTGTTGTAATAGTATATGTTTGAGGTGTAAATTATTTTAGTTTGAGAAAGAAATAGTAATACTATAACAAATAATAAATGATGAATGTAAAATAATAAAAACTATAGTAAATAGTAAATACTGTAGCAAATGAGAGTTTTAAAATAGTGTTGACTGTAGTTAATTGGAGGTTTTGAAATAGTTTTTACTGTAGTAAAAGATGGTTATTATATTTTGATGATAACCCTTATCACAAACGCACTCTAAAAATTTATGAATTTATATTGAGTAATCGGTATACGTGCATCTAATCATGTTACAAGCAATACAAACATTTTGACCTCCACATATGAATACACATGTATAGATAAAGGTAATGGTAGGGAAATGAACTCAATTACGAATTTCTTATTTAGGCAATTCAACCATTAAAGGAAATTCTGGTACTCTTTCCCTATAAAATATCTTATATGTACCTGAATTTGTCGTACCTTTAATATTAATATTGTTGTTTTCAAAACTTATTAGAGAAATATTATTGTTTTGAAACTTATTAGAGAAATATTTTTGTTTTGGGAGTTCGAGGCTATAAGTCGAGGGTTGAGGATTCGACTAATGTAGAGGTCGAACGTTGAAAACTCGACAAACAAACAAAAACTTGGAAACAATAAGTAAATTAGGGTTTTCGAGGGTTGAAGTTTCGACATACATGGAAATCTCGCTAATTTTGTGATAAGGATCTTGCTCTAGAAGGGAATCTCGCTAATTTTGTATAGTCTTGACATACATAAGTCGAAACTTCAACCCTCGACAAGGAAGATAAGTGGGTGAAGTAGATTGTAAGAGAGAGCGAGATTGTAGGGGAGAGCAAGATTGAAAGAGCGAGATTGAAAGCGGGATTGTAGGAGAGAGCGAGATTGAAGGAGAGAGCAAGATTGAGAGAGCGAGATTGAAAGTGAGATTGTAGGAGAGAGCGAGATTGAAGGAGAGAGCGGCCATGACTAATGCTCTTTACACAATCAGGATAAGCTTAGTCTAATTATTCCTATGCAATCATCCCATATCCTCAACATTTTTCATACATATGTTGTTAAAAGGTTTTAATTAATTTAACCATAAGAACTATCATTATGGATGCTATGTTATCATTAATTAGTACACTTCGAATTAACTCAAGATGTTACATATCTATAAGGTAAAATGTTCAAACTTCCATCTTTTATATAATTAAACTAAAAACAAAGGTTTAGTTATACAAGTTACCACGCTCGAGAATGGACTTTCATCTAACATGATTTACATACAAACAAAATAACCAAAATTATGAGAAAATAATGATAAATTCTCTCAGTAGGCAACGGCTGAGATAAATTCAATGATCGAATAAAATGGCAAAAGATTGATTCTCAGAGATGGGTTTGTATATTACTTCCATTGGAGCTTCCATTCTCAGAGATTGTAGGAGAGAGCGAGATTGAAGAAGAGAGCGAGATTGAGAGAGCAAGATTGAGAGTATCTCGCTGAACATCTCGCTCTCTTTGAATATCTCGCTCTCTCCTACAATCTCCTGAACATCTCGCTCTCTCAATCTCGCTCTCTTCTATTGTATATTTAATTTTTTTATATTATAAAGTTGTACATTATTCTTTTAATTAAATTGTACATTATTCTTTTAATTAACTTGTACATTATTCTTTTAATTAACTTGTACATAACTTTTAATTAACTTGTCTTGTACATTATTCTTCTAATTAAGTTATACATTATTCTTCTAATTAAGTTGTACATTATTCTTCTAATTGAGAAACAAATATTTTTTTAATTGAGAAATAAATATATTTTTTTCTTTTCAGATTATGGCTTTAAACCCAGGACCTGTTGATTTCGATGTTTTGTACGACCAGTCCATTCATCGATCATCTGTCGTATGGCAAGATTGTACTACTGGAGAAATATCTTACAAGCATCGAGAGGCAGTTCTCCAGCGCACTATCCTGCTCCACCCTCGAATACTACCGCTACTGCGCACATCTGGATTCTATGGGATTGCTAGATTAGTATTTATTCAGTTGGACTGGCATCTGATCACAGCCTTAGTAGAGAGATGGAGGCCCGAGACGCGTACATTCCATATATCTATTGGAGAGTGCACTATCACTCTACAAGACATAGAAGTGTTGCTGGGGTTACCTGTTGACGGTGAGCCGGTCACCAGAGTGATGCACGATGACTGGTTAGAAGTTTGTCAACTGTACCTCGGTGCGACTCCACCTGCCGATAAGATTAAAGGATCGAGGTTAAGTTTAATATGGTTAGAAACACAATTTCATCAGCTCACAGATGATGCAGACGAGGAAACTGTCATAAGATATGCGCGAGCATATATACTACAAACGATGGGTGGAAGTCTGTTTTTAGATAAATCAAGCCATTTTGTTCACTTAATGTTCCTGCCACTGTTAACTAACCTCCATGATGTGGGGCGGTATTCGTGGGGTGGAACATGCTTGGCATGGTTGTATAGACAACTATGCAAAGCAACAAGACCTGAGGTTCGAGAGATAGCTGGGCCTCTCATACTTTTGCAACAATGGGCTTGGGAGCGATTTCCAACAATGGCTCCACAGCTACATGTTAATGACGCTCAGTTAGTTGGACAAGCCTACGGTTCTCGATATGTTATTTTAATTCAATTTAATTTTTATATCACTGATCTAGTTAATTTAAATTCTAAATTATCAATTTAAAAATTTAGGAGGAGAGACAAATTTTGTGTGACTAGGACAACCACACATGTAGTCAGCCAGTATAGATACATGTTTGATCTGCTTCAATCTGAACAGGTACATTATACTGAACCTAATCGATTATTTTATACACATTTTTATTGTATTTGTCTTTAATATTCTCTAATATAATATTTTGGGTTTTAGGTTATTTGGGAGCCGTACAAAATTATTATGCATACTTTGCCTAATTTTTGTACGAATGGTCAAAACATATGGTGGACGATGAGTCCTCTCATATGTTTTCACATTGGTGAGTGGCATCTTCCTCCACCAGCTCCTAGACGTAGAGGACCTGTTCGGGAAGAGGATGAGTTTGATGAGGTTGCACATAATGTGGAAGAGTTGCCCCCTATGATGCAGACGTAGAGGACCTCTACGTCTAGGAGCTAGTGGAGGAACAATAGGTATATCGTACATATAATGAATTTCTTCCATATAGCTTTGGTTGTCACTACATATAGTAAGAACCTGGTTCGGATCATTCACAATCTCATGGAGTCTACGGTTGTTCGATCTTTATGAATTATAAAACAATTAGACAATATTTAAAATAAATTTAAATTAAAAATAATTAGATAATATTCATTTATTAGATGACCCACAGCTGCTCTTGGACAAGTGACGTAGCGCCTTGTGATATTATTATATCAATGAATATATTCTAGAGTGACATCTGTGTCAAACTGTTCAAGAGAAACCCCCACTGCAATAAACCTTGCACGATAGTGCCATCGTACTACCAAATGTGCAACTTTTTCGGATCAATCTCCAGTCCTTAGGTCAATATCATGCAGTACGGGTTCAGTATTACAAGGCGATGGGACATCCTGCTGAAAACCGAATTGTCTCATCACCCTGTCAAGAAGATGCCACTCACCAATGTGAAAATATATGAGAGGACTCATCGTCCGCCATATGTTTTGACCATTCGTACAAAAATTCGATAAAGTTGTTATTGTAATTGTAATCTTGAATCCAATAAACTAAGGTCCTGAGGCTATTTAATGTAGTTTGAACTTTATGTAGTGACATAAATGTGGATCAAGTTCAAATATATAGGGAAAATGGTCTATAGTATATGAATAAGGTTGGACGCCTTATTCTGGGGACACTATGGATGCGACCCACTTTGTAGTTAGTACAAACGATGTGATCCTGAATCGTTCATATAGAGATATGTGAGTGGGGGCATCTTATGCAATGAGTTTGCATAAGACTGAACCATGAAATAGTCAATTTTTACATTATAAATGCCATTTTATGTATAAAACTGATTATTTCGTTAATTGATGACCTAGGTAACTTAATCTTAATGTATAAAACCTAGGTCTTGAACAAGGGTCCCCACCCTCTCCTTGGCCCGAGAGGGATTCGGTTTATAGGTTGGATCTTAAACCAATTGCTCCCCTACTAACTCATATGGAATAAACTTAGAACAGTATGATAAAATAATTTGAATTGTTCGAATTAGAAGAGAGAGAAACCGACAAGTATATGTGATATGGTGGTCGGATTTTCAGTTTAGAGATCCAGCTTTAATAATGTGATTTAAATATCAATAATATGAATACGTTCATATTCGGAAGCTCGAAAATAATGGAAATGGTCAAAGATGTAAAAAGTCAAAGAGTTGACTTTTCGACTTTGAAAAGTCAAACTTTGACCAATTTTATATTCAAATGTGATTTGAATTTCAAGAAAATGAATGCAGATTCATGCTCGGGAGGTCAAAATTAGTCAACATGGAAAAAATCATAAAAAGTCAAAATGTTGACTTATGTGATATGGTGGTCGGATTTTCAGTTTAGAGATCCAGCTTTAATAATGTGATTTAAATATCAATAATATGAATACGTTCATATTCGGAAGCTCGAAAATAATGGAAATGGTCAAAGATGTAAAAAGCCAAAGAGTTGACTTTTTGACTTTGAAAAGTCAAACTTTGACCAATCTTATATTCAAATGTGATTTGAATTTCAAGAAAATGAATGTGGATTCATGCTCGGGAGGTCAAAATTAGTCAACATGGAAAAATCATAAAAAGTCAAAATGTTGACTTTTTGGTCAAAGTCTCGAGTTCCATCACAAACATGTATCTATACTGGCCGACTACATGTGTGGCTGTCCTAGTCACACAAAATTTATCTCTCCACCTAAATTTTTAAATTGATAATTTAGAATTTAAATATCAATTATCTGAAAACAGACTTTCACCCATAATTTGTAGTATATATGCTCGTGCATATCTTATGACGGTTTCCTCGTCTACATCATCTGTGAGCTCACGAAATCGTGTTCCTAACCATATTAAACTTAACCTCGATCCTTTAATCTTGTCTGCAGGTGGGGTCGCACTGAGGTATAGTTGAAAAACTTCTAACCAGTCATCGTACATCACTCCGGTGACCGGCTCACCGTCAACAGGTAACCCCAACAACACTTCTATGTCTTGTAGAGTGATAGTGCACACTCCAACAGACATATGGAATATACGCGTCTCGGGCCTCCATCTCTCGACCAAGGCTGTGATCAGATGCCAGTCCAACTGAATAAATCCTAATCTGGTAACCCCATAGAATCCAGATGTGCGCAGTAGCGGTAGTTCGAGGGTAGAGCGGGACAGTGCGCTGGAGAACTGCCTCTCGACGCCTGCAAGATATTTCTCCAGTAATACGATCTCGCCATACAACAGATGATCGATGAATGGACTGGTCGAACAAAACATCAGGATCAACAGGTCCCGATGATATTTATTTCTCAATTAAAAAATATGTACAACTTAATTAAAAGAATAATGTATAAGTTAATTAAAAGAATAATGTACAACTTAACTAAAAGAATAATGCACAAGTTAATTAAAAAAATAATATACAAGTTAATTAAAAGAAAAGAATAATGTACAACTTAATTAAAAGAATAATGTACAACTTAATTAAAAGAAAAGAATAATGTACAACTTTATAATAAAAAAATTGAATATACAATAAATTTATTTACTTTCCATAGATAGAGTGAGATTGTAATTATTGCTTTCCATATATCCATAACCAATGAGGAAAAAAGCTAGTAATCATTAATGGAAAAATAATAACAATAACAGAGAGAGCGAGATGTTCAGAGAGAGCGATATGTGCAACGAGATTGTAGGAGAGAGCGAGATTGTCTTCACTTTATTTGAACTTTCCATAAAAAATATATTAAAAAAGAGATAGTCTTCACCAATGAGAAAAAAGAGCTAATAATCATTAATGAAAAAATAACAACAATAACATAATTTGTTCTTTACTTGTTACAAAATCCACAACAATAACAAATATATTAGATTATTATACTATAATTGAATATACAATAGATTATTATAAAAAAAATTGAATATACAATAAATTGAATATATTAGATTATTATACTATAATTGAATAATAGAGTAAAGAATAATATAAAGCTTTATTGATTACAATAAAAAAAAAATTAAATATACAATAGATCTCGCTCCTCCAACAATCTCGCTCTCTCCTGCAATCTCACTTTGAATCTCGCTCTCTCCTACTATCTCGCTTTGAATCTCACTCTCTCCTACTATCTTTGTTATTGTTGTTATTTTTTCAGTATCGCTCTTTCCTACAATCTATTTCACCCACTTATGTTCCTTGTCGAGGGTTGAAGTTTCGACTTATGTGTGTCGAAACTTCAACCTTCGACAACCTAATATACAAAATTAGCGAGATTCACGAGATTTCTTTCCCTTGTCGAGGGTTGAAGTTTCGGCTTATGTATGTCAAAACTTCAACCCTCGACAACCCTAATTTGCGTATTGTTTCCAAATTTTTCTTTGTTTGTCGAGTTCTCAACGTTCGACCTTTACATTAGTCGAGTTCTCAATGTTCGACCTCTAGCCTCGAACTCCCGAAACAACAATATTTCTCTAATAAGTTTCAAAACAACAATATTTCTCTAATAAGTTTTGAAAACAACAATATTAATATTAAAGGTCCATTCTTAAAGATGGTTACCACCAAATGGAATCAATAAGTCATACCTGTCATTCCATAAATATTTTTTCTGGTACACAAATTAATCGTGTTGCTTGCCCAGATGTGTTTACATTCTATCTTCCTTACCATTTTTGAATATTCATGTTGTTGGGTCCTTAAATCTCGTGGGTTTCGTAGTTTTTAAGTTTTGTATACGAATTATTTATTTAATAAAATAAAGTATTATTTTATTTGACATTTAGTTTGCATTAATCCAATCCAATAAACTAAGATCTAAGGTTGTTTAATGTAACTTAAACATGTATGCGGTTGACATACAAGTAGATCATGTTTAAGTATAAATAGTCTGTAGTATATGGATAAGGTTAGGTACCTTATCCTAGTGACACTATAGATATGACCTAGTTTGTAATTGTTAAAATAGTTGTGAAGTGTTACAAATGATTTAATCCAGATTTTTCATGTGGAGATATGTGAGTAGGGATATTTTATACAAAAAGTTCGTATAAGACTGGATTGTGAAATATTTAGTCTCTCTTTATAACGTTGTTACTTGAAGAGGTTAATATTTCACTAGGATGGTGACTCATCTTTAATCTTGAGCGAGTTGTTTACTCTACCTATGAGGCCAATCCTTTGATCTATATGGGTGAGAGTGGCCATATTCACCGACTTAATAAGCCTACCATTTTGGGATATGTTTGGGTAGGGAGTTGAGAACACAATTACACGATGAAATTCACTCCTTCCCATCTTGATGGTAAGTAGATAATTGCTCCCTTAAGGGCCAATTCTAAGTCTTGAATATTGAAGCACCTCCCCTCTCACTGGCCCGAGAGAGGTTTAGTTTATAGTTAGACTATAAAGTTTCTTAATTTGTGATATACTTTTCTCCCAATGTTTTAGAAAACAAAGCCAACATTTTGAAAATTATAACTTATTTTTGTTTTTGGAATTTGATTTAGAATTCAACTCTCGTACTTAAGATATAAATCATTGTAAAGACTTAATTCTCAAAACTAGAAAACAAAAAATAAAATGGTTACCAAACACTTTAATTTTTCATTTTTCAAGAAAATAAAATAATTTTGGAAAAAATACCTTTCTGGTTTCTGAGTTTTTAAAAATATATATTTTTGGTCCCTCATGTTAATTGACTAATTTAGTCCCTGAGTTTTCAAAAATAGGTTTAAAAAAGATCCTTCATACTAATAAAACTATTAAATTTAATCACAAAATTAATTAAATGTTAATGTGGCAAAATGATTTGGAAAAAATATATATTTTTTAACATTTTTTTCCTTCTTTGTTCTCCTCGCTCTTCATTCTCTCCTTTTTCTCCCTCCTCCCCTCTTCACTCTAAATTCCTCCTCCCTTTCCGTCTTCTTTCTTTCTTTTACATTTTTCATTCAAATGCAATTTTTACTCTGCAGATACAAACTTAATGTGTCATTTAAAATTTTCAAACATAAATTTTGTTGCCATTTTTCTTTAATTTCCTCTCTAAAATCTCATACCTTCTTTCTTCACATTGACCTTCTCTGGAGGCAAGGATGAAGCCATGGCGAAGTTGATTTTGAAATTTAAGAATAAAAATGGCATAAAGGTCAAATTTAAGTGCGAATAAAAAGGGGAAGTAATTAGTTTTAATTTTTATATTTAAATTCAATTATCAATTTAATCTCTAATTTAAAAAATTACTTATCTCTCTCCTTCAAATTTCTTAAGAGAGAGAGTTTTACAGTGAAAAGGAAAGTTCTTCGTATGATTGTATGTAGAATTCTCAAATTCAACTTTGAACTTGTCTTATGAGCCAAGTTAATGTGAAAGAAAGCTTGTAGCTCAGAAAAAAAATAGGTATTTTTTTTTTCCTTTTTACTAGCGTTAGGTGAAGAAAACATGGATGAAATTATAGGCAAGCAAAGTTGATGTTGGAAGAAAATTCCTGTTAATAGTTATAAGGTTATTGGGCGGTTACATCTCGATTTCTTGTCTCATTGAACAAGACTATACCATCTTCTTTTCTGATAGTAAAGTGTTTATTTTCAAGAATGGTATGGAGATTGGTTTGGTTCAATAGAAAATAACTTGTATGTACTAAGGTCGTTAGTCATAAAAGTCTTATTTAATACTGAAATGTTCAGTACGACGACAACAGCTAAAAGACCAAAGATTTTTCCTAAAGAAAACGGTCATCTTTGACATCTAAGGTTAGATCACATCAACTTTAATAGGATTGAGCAGTTGGTGAAATGTGAACTTCTAAAGAGTTTAGAAGAAAACTCCTTGTCGGTATGTGAATCATGCCTTGAAGGCAAGATGACCAAATGACCTTTTACTAGAAAAGGTTATAGAGCCAAGGAAGCCTTGGAGCTTATACATCCAGACCTCTATGGTCCGATGAGTGTTAGAACTTAAGGTGGGTATGAATATTTCATCTCTTTCATAGATGATTATTTAAGGTACGGGTATCTCTACCTAATGCAACGTCAGTCTGAAGCCCTTGATAAGTTCAAGGAGTATAAGGTTGAAGTTGAAAATTATTGGGTTTTATGTCCTAAAACTTGTGGTTTGTAAACAATAACACTTATACTGAAAATTCAATAAGTTTTTATTGAATATATGTGTTGCTTATTAGAAATCCAATAAACCTAAAAGATCCATGACTATTACATGAGTACTTGAACTTTATGTGGAGAGATAAAAGTATATCAGGTTCGAGTAAATAGTCAAAATGAACTATAGTATATGAATAAGGTCGGGTGCCTTATTTTGGTAACACTATTGGATGTGGCCTACTATGTAGTTGTTACAAAGAGTTGTAAAGTGCTACAAACGAAGTGATCCTAATTCGTACATGTTATGACATGAGGAGTGGGGGCGTCTTGTTCAAATGGGTTTGTACAAGATCGGACCACGAAATCAATCACTCTTACTTTATAACGTTGTTTACTATTTAAGACTGACTATTTAAAAGCAATGACTTAGGTAACTTGACCTTAATCCTGAACTAACTATGAACTCCTGTTTATTCGGGATTATCCTTAGATTTGCATAGGTGAGTGTTGGCTCAACAGCGCCAACTCAAGAAACTCCCATTTCAGGGGTAAGACCGGGTAGATAGCTGGGGACATAGGGTGCAAGAAGGAATGCACTCCTACTCCTTTTAGAGGTAGTAAAGAGGTTGTTCCCTTAAGTGCTGACTCTGGGTCTTGAACAAGGGGCTCCACCCTCTCATTGGACCGAGAGGGACTCGGTTTGTTGATTAGATCACAGATCAATTGTTCATTAGAGGATCAGTGGGACTTAAGAAACAAGAGGTAATCTCGAGGGTAAAACAGATATTTGACCCAACCGTTATTACGAACAACTTGTGAAGGGTTAATTTACTAATCATGGTTATATCGAGTGGACATAATATATCTACAGTGAGGGGAGTTCAACTATGGGCTTTAGTAAAGTGACCCATTAGTTAATGAATGAGGATTAATTCGGTTTAATGAATTTAGGCAATTAATCTCGGAATGTTGAAGCCCATGATCTGTAAGTCCGCGAAATTCCCCTATTAGCTCATAAATGGATTAGCTTTAGAGTAGCATGATAAGTTAATTTGAAACGTTCAAATTAGAATTAAAGAAATTAGTAATTATATGAGATATAATTACACGTTTAATTTTAAGAATTAAACAGAATAGGAGAATTAATATTTAAATATGATTTAAATATATGAAGATGGATGTGTGTAAAATTAATTTAATATTTGATATTAAATTAATTGAAATTATTTAAATTGTTTAAATAATTATTTATTAATTTTATTAGAAAAATTAATTTATGAAATGAATTTTGTAAAATTAATAATTTTTTTATTTTTGATTTTTAAAATCAAATTTGGAATTTGAAAATTGAAAAAACACAAAATAGAATGTTGGGTTTTTCCATTATCACCTTCAAAGTAGCTCACACAAAACCCACCAACTTTGGCTTCAAAAACTCGAAGCATGAGCTGCATCTCATGCAGCCATCTTCTTTGCATGATATTCTGCAATATATTGAGAAGATTGGAGTGGAATTTAGGGCCTGCAATCAATATAATTTTTGCTGAAAAATTCATGTTGAAGAAGGTGTTCTTCAAGTGGGTTGTTACTGTGAGTTTTTCTCCAAGTTCCCTTCATTCAAGCTTATTTTAAGTCCCACAACTCAATCTAAAGCTCCAAAAGAAAAGTGGGGAAGATCTTGAGGTGGTCTACAACAAGATTTGGAGAAGTTTGCAGCTGAGAATCGAAATTTGAAGAAATTCTACAAAGGTATGACTTGAAACCCACTTGTTTCTGCAAATGCATGCTTTAGTTTCTGCCCAAATTAATGAATTAGAGTACTTATTGATCCTTGTTGCTTCCGCTGCTTGCTGATACACTCTATCAAGTGGTATCAGAGCATCATATAAGCATTCAATTCGGTTTAATTTTGGTGTGGTGGGTGTTTTCATGAGTTATATGAACGTGATGCACTGATATGGTTTTCTGAGTTTTGGCATTTAATTTCTCTTTGATTTCTTGATTAAATTTATAATTGTGTTTGATGATTTTATGTGTTCTTAAGAGTCTGTAATTTATTTGGAGTCATTAGAGTTGAAATTAAGATGTAATTAAAGAAATAAGTGAAGAAGGTCGAGCTGCAGATTCCAGTTTTTCAGCCTCTGTTTAAATCTCGCTAAAAGCAAGAGCGAGAGGACTAGACGATCGTGTAGCTAGGGAGGTTGGGCGTTGATGTGTTCTAGACAATCGTATAGCTACGGACGCTAGGCGTTGAAGTATGCTAGACGATCGTGTAGCTATGGGCACTGGTCATTGAAGTGTTGAGCACTAGACGATGGTAAAAGGTACTATACGATAGCACTACACGATCGTGTAGCTTTATGCACATGCTAAACGATCAGAAGAGGCGCCATACGATAGCACTACACGATCGTGTAGCCTTGCCCGGTGCTATACAATAGCACTACAAGATCGTGTAGCTTTGTACGAGCACTAGATGATGACAAGAGGCGCTATACGATGCCGCTACATGATCAAGCAGACACTAGACCTGCTAGATGATGGTCGTCAGCACTACACGATCGAGCTCAATGATATGCGCAACAGCTATGGGATAGGCTATGTGCGAGATTTTTTAAGAGCGAGACCGTTTAGAGCGAGATTTTTTAGAGTGAGATCGTTTAGAGAGAGAGATCATTGAGAACGAGATTGTTGAGAGCGAGAGATTGCTAAACGATGAGCCTCTGCGAGATTTCATGCATGGAGCGAGAGCAGTCGGTTCGATCGATTTTCTTGAGGTCCTGTCTGCTTCAGCCTCAAAAGGTTTTTGGCTGGTTCGGTTCAGATTCTTCTGGTCCGGTTCAAGTGGTTTGGGTTTGGTTTGAAGCGATTCGAGCGGTCCGGAAGCGGTTTTGAAGTTGTTTTTTGCTATTTTGTAATAATTAGGCTATTGTTTACTTGTTTATGCCAAAACTAAAACCATATCAGTTTGTGTTTAATTATTTATGCATTTGATGTATATTATAATTAAATAAATCTTGTATGTGCATACAGTATGCCATGTAGATTTAAAATCCTACCATAGAAAGCACGTTACATGCATTGAAAGTTTGTTATGAAATGTTATAATATATAGTATACATGTTAGAGTTTCTTTTATTTAATATAATTGTTATATTAAGTACTGAATTCCTTTGATATATGTTGTGGACGTTTTAAGTACTGAATTCCTTTGATATATGTTGTGGACGTTTAACATGTCTAAAATTTTGTAAGTTGTTACAAAATCGGGTTAAACGTTTAAAATCCATAACAAAGAACAGCTGCATGGTATTTAAGTTGACGGTCTATGGAATACCTCCTACCTGGGGATTATGGCCGAATTATTGAGTGTTGTTAACCTGTTTTATGAGCATACGTAAGCGATGTGAGGTAATAAAACGGTTTATCACCTAGACATCATTGGTTTAAATCCATTTATAATTGTTATACTTGGATAAACTACTTAGACTTAGGGTTATTTTTATTAGCCGAAAAGAACCTATAAATTTACCCAATTAATAGAACACTTCAGTGGGAGTTCAATAACTTCTATATAATAAAGTTAATTGAACACTTCAGTGGGAGATTAATAACATATACGATACGTTATTTTTAGCCCTCACGTCCCTAAGAGTTCACAATCCAGATTTACGCAGTACTTCGTGTCACCCTAGAAGTGACCTCCATTCGGAAAGTATTTTTTAGCATAAATCTAGACTCGTTTTGGGGATTTTCAGTGGAGATCGCATGTTATATTCTGAACAACGTTCCCTTGAAAAGTGTTTCTAAATCACTTTTTGAGCTGTGGAGAGGTCGTAAAGGTAGTTTACACCACTTCAGGATTTTGGTGTCCGACCCACGTGCTTGTGGCTAACCGAAGAAGTTGGAAACGTGTTCAAAAGCTTACCTTTTTGTAGGCTACCGCAGGGAAATGAGGGGTGGATACTTTCATAATCCGAGTGAGAACAAAGTGTTTGTTTCTACAAATGCTATCTTCTTGGAAGAAGGCCACATCAGGGATCATAAACCACGAAGTAAGCTTGTTTCACATAAGATTTCTAGTGAGACTACTGAGGGTTCAACAAGAGTTGTTGAATAGACTGACCGATCAACAAGAGTTGTTGAGGCGGTACATCTAGTCAACCATCTCAAGAGTTGAGACTGCCTCGACGTAGTTGGAGGGTTATGAACCCACTAGATCGCTACATTGGTTTGACTGAAGCCTAGAACGTCATTTCTAATGATGAGGTCGAGCATCCATTATCTTATAAGCAAGCAATGAAGGATGTTGACAAAGATGAGTGGATTAAGGCCATGAACCAGGAAATGGAGTCTATGTACTTCAATAACGTCTGGGAACTTGTGGATAAGCCTGATGGGGTAAAACCTATAGGGTGTAAGTGGATCAACAAGCGAAAACGAGGTGTAGATGGAAAGGTGAAAACCTTTAAGGCTAGACTCGTGGCAAAAGGTTATACCCGGGTTGAGGGAGTGGACTATGAGGAAACTTTCTCACTTGTTGTCATGCTGAAGTCTATCAGGATACTTCTGTCCATAGCCACATTTTATGATTATGAGATATAATAAATGGACGTCAAGACTGCCTTTTTTAATAATAATATTGAGGAGACCATCTACATGGCTCAACCAGAGGGGTTCATGTTTTAGATCAGGAGCAAAAAGTTTGCAAGCTTAATAGGTCCATTTATGGGCTGAAACAAACGTCTAGATCATGGAACATTAGATTTGACAGTGCGGTTAAATCGTTTGGCTTTGATCAGAACGTTGATAAGCTTTGTATTTACAAGAAGATCATCAACAACTCAGTAACTTTCATGGTACTGTATGTGGATGATATCTTACTCATTGGGAATGATGTAGGCTTTTTGACTGACATTAAGAAGTGGCTAACTGCCTAGTTCTAAATGAAATATTTGGGAGAGGCGCAGTATGTTCTAGGGATCCAAATCATTCGATATCGTAAAAACAAGATGTTGGCCTTGTCTCAGGCATCGTACATCGATCAAATGTTGATCGAGTACACAATCCAGGATTCCAAGAGGGGTTTGTTATCCTTCAGGCATGGAATCGTTTTGTCTAAGGATCAATGTCCTAAGACACCTCAAGAGGTTGAGGAATGAGACTGATTCCCTATGCTTCAGCTGTTGAAAGCTTAATGTATGCAATGTTGTGCACCATACCTGACATTTGCTATGTAGTAGGGATTGTCAGTCGTTATCAGTGCAATCCCGGATTAGATCACTGGACGGCGGTCAAAACGATCCACAAGTATCTTCGGAGAACAAGGGATTACATGCTCATGTATGGAGATAAGGATCTGATCCTTACAGGATACAAAGACTCTGATTTTCAGACTAATAGAGATTCTCAGAAATCGACATCAGGGTCAATGTTCACTCTGAATTTGGGGGGGGGGGGGGGGGGGGGGGGGGGGGAAGGGGTTGTAGTGTGGCGAAGCATCAAGCAAGGATGCATCGCAGACTCCACTATAAAAGTCGAATACGTAGGCACTTGTGAAGCTGTTAAGGAGGCTGTTTGGCTGAGGAAATTCCTTACAGATTTGGAAGTGGTTCCAAATATGTCTTTGTCGATCACTCTTTATTCTGATAACAGTAGGGCTGTGGCAAATTCGAAGGAACCTCGGAGTCATTGTAGAGGCAAGCATATAGAATGAAAATACCATTTGATCAGGGAGATTGTGCATTGCAGTGATGTGATAGTCACGAAGGTCGCGTTAGAGCACAACGTTGCTAATCCATTTACAATGGCTCTCATGGCTAAAGTGTTCGAGGGTCATCTGGAGAGTCTGGGTCTACAGGACATGCGACATCTTGTCTAGGGCAAGTGAGAGATGATACTGGGGTATAAAGTATGTCCTAGTTTATTGTATATTGTACTTGTATTTTTCATGTATTGTACATTAGTCTCCCGAAGCATTAGGACAAGTGGGAGATTGTTGGGATTGGTGTCCTAATTCTCCTAGAGTCTCGTAGTTTGTAAACTTTGTACACATTGTTATGAATAAAGTAAGAGTTATTTTATCTTACATTTACTCATATCCAATAAACAAAGATCTGTGGTTATTGTATGTAAACTTAAGCATGTATATGATATATACAAGTGGATCATGCCTTAAGTGATAACCTAAAAAAGTTTGTAGTATACGTATTAAGGACGGATACCTTATACTGGTGACACTAGGGATACAACCCGTTTTGTAGAGGTTTACAAGTGTTGTGAACTACTATAAATGGTTGATCTTGACCATTCATGTGGAGACATGTAAGCGGGTGTCCTATACAAAGAGTTTGTATACGACCGGACCACGAGATGATTTGTCTCTTTACATAACTCCGTTGATACTTGAGACTTACATCTCACCTAAACGACCATAGGTGACATGACCTTAATCTTGAGTATTTTGGGAACTCCTGCCTTTGAGGCCAGTCCTTTGATTAGTATGGGTGAGAGTGGCTAGATTGCCAACTAACCAAGCCTATCTTTTTGGGGATTTGTCTGAATGGGGAGTTGGGGACTCAGTTACACAAGATGGAATTCACTCCTTCCCCGAAGCAGGGGTAAGTAGGTAGATTGCTCCCTTAATGGTTGATTCTGGGTCTTGAACATAATGGCCACATCCTTTCTTTGGAAGAGAGGACTCGGTGAAGGATTAGCGCACAGTTGATTGGTTGATATGGACACAGAAATATATCTCTAGTAAGAAGAGTGCAGTTGTCGGTGTTTAATGGAGTGCCTGACAGTTAATGGATGGTGGATCTCGTGACTAAAGAGTTTAGTCAGTTATTCACGTACCGTTAGAGTTTCGAGCTACAGGTCCATAAGGTCTCTTTGGTAGCTCAATGGATTCAAGTTGAGAATCAGTTATTGGGGTTGATTCGAAATGTTCAAATTGACAAAAGGAAATTTAATTATATATGATATAATCAATGTGATGTATGAGATACATCAAGTGAAGGATTAATGCAAATATGATTTATATTAAGTACCATAAAATAGAAAAAGAACTATGGTTTATATGTTTCATGAGATGAAATATTACTATAGGTTATAAATATAATATGGTAAGTTGATTATCATATTTATTTATAATAATATTAATTATTTGATAATTATCTCTTTTTCTCTAATAACCAATTGAGTGGGAGGTTATTGGTGGTTTTATGGTAACCGTGAAATAAAAGGAAAAAGGTTTTCCTTATTTGATAGAGTTACTCAATTCGGAAAGTACTCACGATAAAGTTATCAAGCGAAATTGTTTCATTAAGCGGTAGCATTAGAAAGACTAAACGATCGTGGACATTATCTATACGATAGTTCATCAACTGGTCGTAGCTAAACTATCAAGTGGCATTGTCTATACGATAGGCTGCCATCTTCTACACGATTGAGCTCATCGTTTATATGATAGACTGTGTCATCTCCCACTTGCTCAATTGTCTACACGATTGTTGTTCCTCTAGTCTCTTCCTCTAATCAAAATCATAAAGAGCCCACAACTCCTGGATTCTCATACCGAGAATACCAAAGTAACCTTGTGGTAGCGTCCTCACTCAATTATATTGTTTTTTAGGTTCTGGAGGTCGTTTGTTGGGTTCGTGATCGTTGTGTTCGTGTTGTTGTTCTGGTCGTTGTGTTCTAGGGCTGAGTTGCTGTTCTTGGACGATTGGAGATTTATCGAGGGAGTTTTGAAGAATGGTTCTTCAAAGGTATGCATACTCTATCCCTTGACCCTCTCTTAAAGCATGCTGTAATTGTTGGTTTTCGTTGTTGTACTGTAATTGTTGTTGTTCAATTTCGAATGGAATTTGGAATGATCCTTCCACTACTCATGGAAATCCTCATGTCTGATTTCCTTTAAGTCAATCATTGCACTGCTTGAATGTTTTTCTGCCTGCCTCCGCTTCAGATCTGGAATAAATCTGCCTCTGTTGCATCCGTTCGAGTTACATTAGCCCAAGTTTAGATCAAATCTAAGGAAAATCATATGCTTTGGATCTGAGGAAAAGGGAAAAGCTAACGAGCAACACGTCCTAGCTGAGCCAACACCTCTCTGAGCTGAGCCAAGCCATATGTGTAGAATCGGTGTGACAACCCTAGGGGGGTGAATAGGGTTTATTAAAACTTTTTATTAATATGAACCCAATTAAATAAATGAATATAATTTTAAGTAATGAGTAATTTAAACAATAAACTCATGGAAATAATTTCACTTTGAATTGAACAAGAAGTTAATAATACAACTTTAAAGTACCCAAATCGGTTCTCATAATAAGATTGATCATGGATGTAGAAATTTAAGAACAACCAATGAAATTAATCCAATATGAACAATTAATTCCAAAAAAAAAATTGCAATTAATTTCAAGCAATAAAATATAGTAACCAATTAGTTGCAAAATGAAATAAGAGAAGGATAGAGAAATTGACATCGAGAATTTTATAGTAGTTAGGCAAAACAGACCTACATCCATTTCCCAAGCTCCTCTTGGGTATGTCCCTACGAACTTGACTCTTTCCATGATTTAGAATTGAACCGGTACAACGTTCTTTTTTTCGGACATAAGAACAAACCTGATCCTTTCCACGATTGAGGATCAAACCGTTATAAGCACATTTTTTTAGAGACCAAGAACAAACCTTACAATGAATTTAGAAATAAAGGACAGTATGAGAAAAACTCTCTTGAATAGTAAATTTAGAAATTTAGCACTCAATAAATCAATCCTCACTACATAAAATATCTCTCTCAAGAAGAAGATGAAAATAAGAAAATTGAAGTTTGGAGAAAAGCAACAATGGTGGCTTAATGAGTTATGGAGAATTAAGAAAATAAAACTTGTTGTCATGATTTGGAGAAGAAGATGTGTTTAAATAGAGAAGAAAAACTGTTGAAAACCACATTTAATTTAGACCATTGGATTTTGGAAAAAAAAAAATCAATGGTGAAGATTTTAAACTAAACTAGTCGTTAGACGCAAACAAAATATAATATTAATTTTTTAAAAAAATTCGTTTTCTTTTTTTAAAAAAAAATACAACAAAAGTAAAAAACCCACCATGTGTCCAAAACTAACCGTTAGACACAAACATAAAATAATATTAAATTTATTTTCTTTTTAAAACCAATCCAAAGATCAAAAACATACCATGTGTTACTACTCCATTGCTCCAAGTGGTACCTTTTAATTGGTCCAGTTTGATGAGAAAACTTCCGTCATGTCATTAGATCGAGATTTTTCTATTAAGCTTGTTTTGCTTATATCTTTTTCGTTTGAGTTCCGATCTGGTCGATTCAAATTGTGTTGCAATCGTTGTTCTGAGCGCTATGCAATAGATACTTCAAAAATACTCAAATTTCCAATAAATAAAAGCAGGTTTATTATCATCAAAACATTAATTAATTTGAGGTTAAGGGCCAAAAAGCCAACAATATGTTGAATCAAGCATATTTTGAGCTGAGTTGAGCCATATTTTGAGCCGAGTCAAGCCATAATCTAAGTCAAGTCGAGCCATAGTCATATTTTGAGTCAAGCAAAGTCATATTTCCAGCAAACCGAGTCGGTCAACTTAGCGTCGAGCCGAGTCAATGAGTGAGCCATATTTTGAGCCATATTTTCTTGTGAATCTGTTTGTCTCCATTCAATTTCTGTTCTCTTGGAAAAATTGATATTTTCCATCCTATTAGCACTGTGTTAGACGACACCAGCTACATCACTTAGGCCTATCAAATGAAGAGTTTCTTGATTGCATACAAGTAATGATGGATTGTTACTGGGCATGTCACTCAACCTGTCCAAAGTGCCACTGAAGAAGATAGCAAGTTTATTGAGAGATTAGAGGATTGAGATAGCAAAAATCACCAGATCATCACCTGGTTGGGGTAACACTTCCATTCCAGCCATTCATACCCAATTTGATGCATTCAACACAGCTAAAGAACTGTGGGAATTTCTATCTACACGATTCCAAACCATTGGTCTAGCTCACTATTATCAGTCGAACTCTACCCTAGTCAGCACCAATCAGGAGGCTGAGCAATCTGTGAATAAGTATCTGGCTATTCTTCAGCTCATTTGGACTCCGTTAGATCAGGCCAAAATTAGTCTAGATCATCTGCGACTCATCAAGGTTCTTATGGGGCTTTGGCTAAAATATGAATCTATTTGTGCTTCCTTATTGTATCGTAATCCCTTTCCATCTCTTGATGCTGCAATTCAAGAAAACCTCTTTGAGAAAAAAAAAAGGTTTGGGCTGGTCTCGTCTCTATCATCGGAGGTTGCTCTTACAACCACTCATTCACGCTTTTTCGCTGAGTCATCTTTGTGCAAAATCTGAAAATCGCATGGTCATAAGTTTGCTAATTGCCCTATCATATAGTGTAGGTATTTCCATAAGCGTGGTCACATTTAGGACAGTTGTCCTACCAGACCGTCTTGCCCCCCAGTTATACTACTAAGTCAAAGAGTTCTACCAAGTCTGGCATTCCATCTGTTGTCGCTATTGCGACGTCTGCTGATGTGACGTCTTCCTCCCCTTTGAGTCTCTAGGTCAGTGACCTTCAGGATTTACTCAAACAAGTGTTATCTTCTAATGCACATGTTTTTGCTGTCACACCAAGTACATCTTGGCTCTTTTCAGCTTGTTGCAATCATATGACTTCCAACATTGCTCTATTGTCTTCCTCTACCCCTGTCAAACATCTTCCTCCCGTTCACTCTACTGATGGTAACCATATGATCATTTCTCAAATTGATATTGTTGATACACCAATTATAACCCTCTCTGATACTTACCATGTCCCCAATCTGACCTTTAATCTTGCCTCTGTTGGTCAGTTGTTTGACCTTGGACTTATTGTTTTCTTTTTCCCTCATGGTTGTTAGGTTTAGGATACGCGAACGGGTCAGACAGTTGGTACGGTGCAAGATGGGAAGATTATTTGAGCTCACATTCTTTCAGCCACCAGTTCTTCCATCTCTTTCTATCGCTATCACTGATACTAGTACATTTTAGTGGCATTTGCATCTTGGTCATCATCCTCTGACAAGATTTGTGATTTAATTTCTGTTGATAGTTTGACTAAAGTTTCATGACTCAGTTCTTCTGATTATTTACATTGCAAACTTGTGAAGCAACTTACTCTGTCTTTTTCTACTTCTGCTTCACTATGTGATACTTCGGTCTGGTTTATTCTAATATGTGAAGCCTACATCTACTCCTACTATCAATAGTTTCTGATATATTTTTTTTGTTATTTATTGATTATTACTCCCGCTTTACCTGGATATACTTTCTGAAACATTGCTCTTCCTTACCTTCTACATTAATTTTACCAAAACGGTCCACACTCAATTTTTGGGCACTATCAAAGTTCTTTGCACCGATAATGCAATGAAGTATAAGGATTCTCAACTACTTTCTTTCCTCGCCCAACAGGACACTCTTGTCTAGCATTCGTGCTGTTATATTTCTTAGTAAAATGGTCAAACTGAGCGAAAACATTGTCATATCCTAAATAATGTTCGTGCTCAGCTTTTCTCTGCATTTTTGCCTAAGAAGTTTTGGGGTGAGACTGCCCTTACGTCTGTTTATGTCCTCAATCGCTTGCGTCCGTGGTTGTTCATAATTTGTCTCCTTTTGAACAATTGTATGGTACCCCTCCTTCTAACTTCTATCTCAAAGTCTTTGGGTGTACGTGTTTTGTCCTTCTCCATCCTCATGAACATACCAAACTCGAACCCATAACTTGTCTATGTTATTTTCTTGGTTATTGAACTGAGCATAAAAAAATTCAATGTGGATCCTAAAAGGCTTTGTATCTCTCACCATGTCACGTTTTAGGAGCATCGTATGTTCTATAGTATATCTTCTTTTCATACTTCCCTCACTAGCCCCCACCCATTCTTCATCGATCCTGTTGGGGTTGATGCCCTAAGTCTCGTAGGGTCTCGTAGTTTGTAAACTTATGTATGAACAAACGCTTTATGATTTATAATATGAGATATTTTATTCACTTAAGTCTATAAAATATAAGATATTTTAGTTGTATTAACCACAAACCAATAAACTAAGATCCCTGGATATCGTTGTAACTTAAGCATGTATGTGGAGACATACAAGTGGATCGTGCTTTAAGTGATAACCTAAATGGTCTATAGTATATGGATAAAGGAAAGAAACCTTATTATGGTGACACTACGAGTGTGGCCCGCTTTATAGGTGTTACAAATGTTGTAAAGTGCTACAAATGGTTTGATCCTGATCATTCGTGTATTAGACATGCGAACGGGGATGCTCTATACAAAGGAGTTTGTATAAGACCAAACCACGAAATGTTTAGTCTTGTTATATAACATCATTCATGATAGAGACTTTCATTCACTTGGATGACCATAGGTAACATGACCTTAATCCTGGGTAGTTCATTGATTTGCATGGGTGCGAGTGGCCAGATCGCTGACTCAAACCTACCACTTTGGGAATTCGTCTGATTGGGGAGCTGGAAACTCAGCTATACAAGACGGAATTCACTCCTTCCCCGAAGCAGGGGTAAGTAGATAAATTGCTCCCTTAAAGGCTGATTCCAGGGCTTGAACAATGTGACGCCACACATTCTCTTGGCCTGAGAAGGGTTTAGTCATAATGGGACTATGATGTATTGTTCATTAGAAGAATCGGTGGTACTTAAGGAGTTAGATGTACCTATAGGGAAAAACGGTAAATTGGCCCAGCTGTACTTACAAGCAATTTGTGAAGGGTCATCGTACTATTGATTGGTTATATTCGATGGACACATAAATATATCTGTAGTGCGAAGAGTGCAGTTATTGTTCTTTAGTAGAGTGTCCGACAGTTAACAGATGGTGGATATCGTGATTAAAGAGTTTAGTTAGTTATTCATGTACCATTGGAGTTTCAAGCTACAAGTCCATAAGGTTCCCTTGGTAGCTCAATGGATTCATGTTGAGAATCAGTTTTTGGGTTAGATTGAAATGTACAAATTAACAAGAGGGAATTTGATTATATATGATATAATTAAATTAGTTCAAAGGAGAAAAAGAATTATGGTTTATATGTTGCATATGATGCAATATTAAAACTATAGGTTATAAATATAATATGATAAGTTAGTTATTATATTTATTTATAATATAATTAGTTATGAGATAATTGATTTTTGTTTTCTCCTATAACCACTTTAGTGGGTAGTCTTACACGGTTTATGGCTAATTGTGGAATAAAGTTGAAAATTAGTTTTTCATTTTTCATTTCACACCCCACGTGCATTAAGTAATCAGATTACTTGTTGAGAAAGTAAACGATAGGCGTCGAGTTTTATATATGATGGTTACTCGCTTACTACTCGATCGAGTATCAAGTCTATACGATAGACTTCTTCCTTCTGTCGCCTACTCGATCGTTTCTTCTTCCATCTCTCTATCCAAATCCATATAGAGCCCATCATCCCTCTATCCAAATCCATATAGAGCCCATAACTCCTGGATTTTCACATCGAGAATACCAAGGTAACCGAGTGGTGGTGTCGAGTTCTGTTCGAGGGCCGAGGAACGAGTTATACTCGTTGGTGATCGAGGTTTTTCCAGTTTGTGTTGTTTGCTGAGTTTGCCGTTGCGTTCATGCTGTTCAATGCGTTCAAGTTTGATCGAGGGAAATACGTGAAGAAAGGGTTCTTCAAAGGTATTCTACTCGATCCCTTGTATTTATTTTTGAAGCATGCTATAATTTATCACTTAATGCATAATTTTTTCCGTTTGACTGTAAATGTTTATGTTCTTTCACAATGGTGTTTGGAATGATCTGCCTCTGCTCACTGGTTCTCTAGATTTAGAGTTCCTTCAATTGGTATCAGAGCCAGGTTGATATGATATTCCAAATTCCATTGATGTATTGAATTTCATTTACAGTCTTGGTGGGTTTTATGAATTCTGCAATGCGTTTAAGTGTTAGATGTGTTTGTGGATGTTGATTGATGGATGTTTTCGAGATAATTGCCTCTGTTTTAAGCTTTCTTTTACATTTCCTAAGTTAATTTGTAAGAGCTCCTTCGTTTTTTGGCATAATTAACTTGCTATCGAGTATGTATTTATGTTTTGGTTTGTTTGAGTTGTTCGTGATGAAGCTTCAGACACATGGAGATGTTGTTCGCTTCGAGGAAGAAGACCAAAGGTTGGTTGCATCGTGTAGTCCAGGCTAAAATATCGTTTAGATTTGGCTATGTGATCGTGTAGAAAAGTTCTACTTGATTGTGTAGTATTTGCGATCACACTCTTTACTCGATCGTGTTGCATTGGCTACTTGATCGCATAAACGCACGGGGTAAACGATCGCTGAGTATATGATACTCAACGCATGGCGCGTGCACTAAAAAATCGTGTAGTCCAGCATGCTCATCGCATATTCACTGGCTACTCGGTCACTCTGTATACGATACTCGACACTTGCTTCTCGATCGTTTAGAAAATCATGCTTCATCACATAGTCGTTGTCTACTCGATCTCATGGCATGCATTGTTCGATATGCGCTGCACGATCGCGTGGCCTTCATGCTTCATCGCATAATTCAAAGGCACTTGATCCTCGCTACATGATCGTTTATACTCGATCAACGTTACTCGACGATCACAAGAAGCTATTGCACGATCAACTGACGAGGCTTCTCCTGGGCCGTTCAAGACTCGGTTCGCCTGTTTGAATCAGTTGACTTGATGTTTTTTTGTAGTAGATAGCTTTTATTTTCGGTTTTGAGGCTAACTATCCCGGTCCATCAATTTTCAATGAATGTACATGTAACATCCCACACCTTTTTATTTATTAATTAATAATGTAAAATTTTTCCTTTTTCAGTAATTGTCCTTAGTTGAAGGGCATATTTGGAATTTTGAATTTAAAGTATAAGTGCGAGGATTTAAGTGTTGTCGTGGAAATTATTCAAAAATTATTCAATTTTCAAAGTTATGGCAGGAATTAATTATTTTTGGAAAAAGGAAAGGAATTAAATAGTATAAAGTGGGTTAAAGAAAGGATTTAATTAAAGTTATACTATTTTCCTTTTATTATTATTATTATTATTATTAGTTTTTTTTAAAATAAAAACGGCACCCCCCCATCTCCTTCACGCATCTCTCTCGCTCGAACGCCCGGCCCTCACTGTCGGTCACAACCTCTCTCGCCGCCATCTCCCTCACTGCCTAAACCCATCTTGCCGCCGTCTCTCTCACTGTCGGTCACAACCTCTCTTACCACCGCCTTCCTCACTACCGAAACCCGACGTCGCACCGCTTGCCTAGCCGGAGAGTCGCCGTCGGAGTCGCACCGCTCGCCCAGCCGGAGAGCCATCTGAGTTGCCGCCGCTCCTAGCCACGAACGACGCTGCCGCTCCAGCCCCCTAACCCCCGCGTGCCACCGCCAATCAAACCTCCTGACCACCGCGTGCTGCACCGTCTTCCAGCAGTTTGACTCTTAGATTTTGGTAAGATCTATTTTGGTGGTTGGGTTTCTTGAAAGATTTTGGATAGCCACTAAGTTGGATTAAGGATTAAATTAGTCACATTATTTTGATTTTAGATTTGAGCTTAGAAAATCACACCAGCGACTGTCTAGCGGTTTCAAGACCATTCGTCAAGAGTTTTGGTAAGAGTTATGGTCCTTATTGTTGGTTTGTGGGCACGCTTTGATTATTGAATTAAGTTGACTTAACCCTTGTATCTGTAAGGTTCCAAGCTGTCATCCATTGGGAGTTAAAATCTGTTGGAAGGAGATTTTAGAGTGGTTGTTAATCAAGTTCCTTGGGTAAGCTTTTGGGGTGTTGTGGTTTTGAATCTGAGGTGTCGTAATTATTATTGGACTGAAATTTTATGGTTGTATTCGTATGGTAGGGTCGTTTCTTCAAATCGCGGTCATCATTTGGTTGTCGGAGTTTATCTATGAAATTTCGATTTAGGTAAGTAATCTTACCATTGGAGCTGCCCACGGGCCAGGTTTTATTTGTATGCTCGCGTGATAAGTGTATGCTATGGTAAATATTAGTATGTTGGCTAATAATATGACCTGAATCAAGTATGTTCTGGCATGGGTTCTGTTTTGTTTAAAGATACACCTAGGCACTTGATCGTTAGTATGTGATGGTATGTGTTTTCATATGTTGATATCCGATCTGCTGGTGTTGAGGCATATTTGCATGCTGTGGTATTATGATGTAAGGTATACATGAATGTAGTATGATATGTTGTCAATAATCATGTGTATGTGATGGAGCCATAGTATCAAGTATTTTCATGTATGTTCTAGAATTGTACAATGTTGATTCTTAGAACGTTGAGGCTATGTAAATATCCTCATTGATTGGTTAGATGTTCACCAGTTTTATGTTTCCTTCGGGATTCACCAGTTTGTGTTTCCTTCGGGATTCACCAGTTTGTGTTTCCTTCGGGATTCACCAGTTTGTGTTTCCTTCGGGATTCACCAATTTGTGTTTCCTTCGGGATTCACCAATTTTTGTTTCCTTCGGGATTCACCATTGTGTTTCCTTCGGGATTCACCAGTTTGTGTTTCCTTCGGGATCTACCAGCTTGTGTTTCCTTCGGGATTCACCAGCTTTGTGTTTCCTTCGGGATTCACCAGTTTGTGTTTCCTTCGGGATTCACTAGTTTGTGTTCCCTTCGGGGTTCACCAGTTGGGCATACTTAACTACAATAGAATAGGACTCAGTCTCTTGTTTGTTCCATTTGTTTATGTGCCATAGGTGGGTATCTAGAGGACATAGATGCCTAGCCTGACCCTAGTGGCGGGGTTACTTACTGAGTATTTCATCTCATTCTTTCTTATGTTGATGTTTTAGGTAAGGGTAGAGATGCACCGGCGATGGCGTAGCGGAATTCGTGATCGTGTCACTGAGACTAGTTTTTTTACGCTTCCACATCATGACATTTAAAGTCCTTACATTTTTCCCTTAATGTTTAGTTTTACTGTCTTAAACTTATTATTAAGGATTATGTCTTTTATATACTTTTAATAGTCTTTACGAAATATGGGCACTCTATTATTTCAATAATTGCATTTTATAAATGTCTTTTGAACTTCTCTTATTTAATTAGCATTTATTTCAAATAATTGAGCGTCATTTTTAAATTTTATGCATGCATTTATTTTAGTAACGATCTAACCTAAGTCTTAGGGGGTCGGGTCGTTACAGTACTGTGATGTATGTTTAATTATATGCCATAATGTATGTCATATAGTTTTAAAACCCACCATAGGTTATGCATTTATTCATACATCATCTTTATATTTCGAGTGTTATAATATAGTAGTTTGCATGATTAAATTACATTAAAGCATGTTCATGCATCATATAATATAAGAGTTATAATATATGCATGCATTATACATATTCATGCATCATTTTTATATTATAAGTGTTATAGTACAAGGGTGTATGGTAGCATATATGCTTAGTTCATTACAAGTTATATAAGAGTTATATATATAATAATGAATGAACATTGCATGAAGCATGATACTTAGGTTTATTTATAAAAGTTATAAATGCCTTGTGGATGTCTAGCTTAGTAATCTGGTTGATTTTAGTTGTTTCATTTTTTATAAGGGTTATAACTAATGAAATTAGAATTAAAATCAATAAGAAAGACATGCATGCAAACTTAGGCTTTAATCATGTTTTAAAAGAGTTTTAAAATTTGATTGAGATAGACCTAAAATCACAGTTCTAATGAGATTAGAAACCCCAGTTTAATCTTTTAATTAGGTTTAATAAGATTAAATTGACTAATAAAAGATTAAATACGTACCAAATCTATCTTAAGGGACCTTTTGTATAAGGCGGGTTCTGGCTAGGCTGGGGTATTTAACCTGACAGAAACGGAACACCCCTACCTAGGAGCCTACCTAAAAAGGTGAATTAGATAGATTTGTTTCATGCATGCAATTTTGATAATAGTCTGTTAAAGTGTTTAATAAGACTTGAATCAAACTTGTTTAATTATAAAAAAATAAGAGTTGTTCATTAGAAAATTAAACACCCACTTAGTTAAAATTAGTAGCCAGATTTACTAAGTTAATGAATCCCTAGGTAGAACATTCAGTGGGAGGTACTTGGGGTATATGATACTTCACTTAAACCTCTACACGTTTCTCCCTAAAAGTTCACACCGTGAGTGGGAGTGTCCCCTATAGGATGGTGTTTGGGTAGGTCAATACCAAGGTGAATGGAGAGAATGTTCATAGTAAGTGGGAGTGGGACGTTGACAACATATCCCACGGTCTCTCTCATTAGGTTGGATAACGTTTTCGTGCATCGCCTTGAGGCACCCTAGGAGTTTCCCCCTAAAGGATGGTTGTATTTGCACAACTCTTTATCTGGTCTCCAGAAATGAAGGTTGCTTTAGTCTCTTGTCCTAATATGCTTTTTTCCCTACGGTGGGCGCATTAGGGCGGGACTCTAATGACTAAAATGAGAGGTTACACTTACACGGAATTGTTAAGGATGTTAACAAATTATGGACATTGAATAATGGTGACTGTTAGATTCAGTTACAAAGAGTTGTTTCTTTCTAATGGTTGAGATTGTCTTATCCCAGTGAAGGGGCACTTGATCACTCTAACGGTGATTTTTGTCCTACCTCACTAAGGTATCATTGCAAAATAGATGTCACTTAAGGTACAATAGAACTATTTTGCTAAAACTAAAATTGGTGTTAAAAGTGGTAATGCAAGTAGACTAAAATTGGCGTCAAGTTGATTTTAGTTTGTTCATTTTTCAGCAACTTTTTAAATATGGCTACCGCAACTCTTGCTCATTTAGCCGCTGACAAACTAACTGGCGAAAACTATGCTAGTTGCAAAAAAAAACGATAAACACGATACTTATCATCGATGACCTGAGGTTCGTTCTTATGGAGAAGTGTCCTCTTATTCCACTTCTCAACACCGCTCGAATGTTCGAGAGGAGTACGAGAAATGGACACGGACGAACGAAAAGGCCCGGACGTATATCTTGGCCAGCCTTAACAACGTTTTGGAAAAGAAGCATGAGCCCATGGTCACTACACGTGAGATCATGGAGTCCTTGAGGGGAATGTTCGGACAACTGTCCTCACAGCTCAGGCATGACGCTCTTAAATTCATCTTCAACACCAAAATGAAGGAGGGTACATCTGTTCGTGAACATGTTTTGAACATTATGGTCCACTTTAATGTGGCGGAGATGAACGGTTCTGGCATCGATGAGGCCAGCTAAGTTAGGATCATTCTGGAGTCGTTATAGAAAGCTTCCTCCATTTTGTTAGCAACACTGTTCTAAACAGTATTGACTATAACCTTACAACTCTACTCAATGAGTTGCAGACTTTCCAATCCTTGCTAAAAAGTAAGGAGAAGAAGGTTGGTGAGGCAAATATTGCTTCATCATCCAGAAAGTTCCATAAGGGGTGCATCGCTGACTCCAACATGGAGGTCGAGTATGTAGTGGCTTGTGAAGCTGCTAAGAAGACCGTTTGGCTCAGAAGTTCCTGACTGATCTGAAAGTTGTTCCAGAAATGTCCTGGCCCATCACCCTTTATTGTGATAACAGTGGTGTTGTGGTGAATTCTTGTGAGCCTCGGAGTTATAAGCGCGACAAGCACATAGAGCAAAAATGTTTGGGACTTGTGTCCTAATTCTCCCGAAATCTCGTAGTTTGTAATATATACACATTGTTATGAATAAAATAAGAGTTATTTCATTATGACATTTACTCATATCCAATAAACAAAGTTTCATGGTTATTGTATGTAAACTTAAGCATGTACATGAGATATACAAGTCAATCATATCTTAAGTGATATCCTAAATAGGTCTGTAGTATAAGGATTAAGGTGGATACCTGATCCTAGTGACCTACAGATACAACCCGCTTTGTAGAGGTTTGCAAGTGTTGTGAACTATTACAAATGGTAGATCTTAACCATTCATGTGGAGACATGTGAGCGAGGGTGTCCTATACAAAGAGTTTGTATAAGACCAGACCACGAGATGATTCGTCTCTGTATATAACGTTGTTGATACTGAAGACTTACATCTCACCTAAACGAACATAGATGACATGACCTCAATCTTGAGTGTTTTGGGAACTCCTTCCTTTGAGGGTGGTTCTTTGATTAGTATGGGTGAGAGTGGCCACTTTGTATATAACGTTGTGTTCATGATCTTAGAGATCGCGATGTTCGAGTTTTTTATTGATCGTGCTGTGTTGCGGTCGAATTATTCGAGCGTCCGTGACTGCTGTGTTGCTATTTGATCAAGAATTTGTGATCGAGGGATCTTGAAGATGAGTCTTCAAAGTTATGTTTGTTTTTCCCTTGATCTTAGTAAAGCATGTTGTAATTTCGCGTTATGCATGATCGTATGTTTCCGTTTCTTGATTGTAATTGTTAAAGTTCATATACGATTGAAATTTGGAACGATCCTTCCGCTGCTCATGGAAATCCTCATGTCCGATTTCCTTTAATTAGTATTAGAGCCAGGTTGTTATGATATTTCAAATTTCACTTCTTTTTTAAACTTCTTTACAGTCGTGGTGGGTTTTCTGCATTGCATTTAATTGTTAAATGTGTTTGTGGATGTTGTTGATGAATGTTTACTGGTTTAATTGTCTCTTTTAAAGTTTTCCTTTAAATTACAAAGTGTTAATTTGTAAGGGCCCCTGTGTTTTTGGACGAAATTAATATGCTATCGAGTTTGTAATTTAAAGTGTTTGAGTTAATCGAGTCGTTCGTGATGAAGTTTCAAAGCATGGAGATGCGGTTCTCAGCGAAGAAGAAGACTAAGAGTTGGTCGTGTCGTGTAGCCTTAGGTAAATGATCGTTGGGATTTAACTAAACGATCGTGTAGATTTTTCTATACGATTGTGTAGTATTTGCAAAACGATGGGGTAAATCATTTATTCTATCATGTAGCGTTGGTTGCCCAATCGCGTAGACGCTGGAGGTAGACGAACGTAGTGGGTGCATATAATGCTTACCGTTTAGAAAAATGCGCACGCTAAACGATCGTGTAGTTAGCATGCTCATCGCATAGTTATTGACTACACGATCACGCAGTATACGATACGAAGGTGCTTGCTCCGTGATCGTTGAGACGATCGTGCTTCATCGCATCGTAGTCTTTTAGAAAATCGCATAAGGCTTGCGTTGTGCACGGTGCGTTGCACGATCGCATACCTCGTGCTTCATCGCATAGTAAAAGGTACACGATCGTTGCTAAACGATCATTTAGCTCTGGAAGCGTAGGTAAACAATTGAGCAAAGCATTTGTTCTTTCGTGTAGATGATCCTGGGGTGTTTGGTGCACGATCCGTAGAGACACACGGACTTCGATTAGACGATTCAAGACCCGGTTCGCCTGTTTGAACCGGAGACTCCTTGTTTTTGTAATACTTAGCTTTTGGTTTTTGGATTTTGAGGCAATTCTTCCTAGTTCATCAACATTTTTTTTTATTATACATAAGATGTATGGTGTTTATATGGCAAAATATTTGACATATAGTTTTGAAACCCACCTTAGGTTGTGCAATTGTTCATGCATCATGTATTCCTTCATCCCTCTATCCAAATCCATACAGAGCCTACAACTCCTGAATTCTCACACCGAGAGTACCAAGGTAACCGAGTGGTGGTGTCGAGTTCTGTTCGAGGGTCAAGGATTGAGTTATACTCGCTGGTGATCGAGGTTTTTTCAGTTCATGCTGTTTGCTGAGTTTTCTCGTTGCGTTTGTGCTGTTCAACGCGTTCGAGTTTGATCGAGGGAAATACGTGAATAAAAGGTTCTTCAAAGGTATTCTACTCGATCCCTTGTATTTATTTTCGAAGCATGCTGTAATTTATCACTTAATGCATAATTGTTTCCGTTTGATTGTAAATGTTTATGTTCTTTCACAATAGGGTTTGGAACGATCTGCTTCCGCTCACTGGTTCTCTAGATTTAGAGTTCCTTCAGATCCCTCTACTGATCTCTTCCCTACTTGTGTTTCTTTGCCTGACTTTTCCCCTCTGCCTGTCCCTGAGCTTGATTCATCTTCTTCCACCGATACACTTCTAGATCTGCCATCCGTCGCCGATACGGAATCAGAACCTCTACCTGTTTGCCGATCCACTCAGGTAAGAGAAAATCCTCATCATCTCAAAGACTACCACTATTTTTCTACTGTCATGTCTTTGGTTGAATCTTCTTCTTATCAGGAAACCTGTCATGTCTTTGGTTGAATTTTCTTTTTATCAGGAAGCCTGTACTGACCCTCTTTGATAGCAAGTGATGAATGAGAAACTTCAGGCTTTGGAGAAGATGTATACCTGGGATTTTGTTGAGTTACCTCCTAGCAAGAAGCCTATTAAGTGTAGGTGGATTTATAAGATCAACATTCATTTTGATGGGTTAGTTGAATGGTATAAGGCTCATTTATAGCCAAAGGGTATTCTTATAAGTATGGTATCGACTATGAGGAAACTTTTGCTCCCGGTTCCCGAATGACATCTGTTCGAAGTTTGTTGGTCATAGTCGCTGCTAAATAGTGGCCTTTTCTTTAAATGGATGTCAAGAATGTTTTCCTTAATGGCACTCTATCTGAAGAAGTTTATATGGAGCCATTGCTTGCTATTTCTACTCCATCTCATAAAGTATGTCTTCTTTGGCGTGCTTTGTATGGGTTAAAACAAGTGCCCCATGCCTGATTTACAACCTTTAGTGCCACTGTCACCCAACTTGGGTTTGTCTCCAGTGCTCATGTCTCAACTTTCTTTACTCATAACACTCCGTATGGAGCTGTTCTTCTACTTTTATATGTGGATGACATGATTTTCACTGGCGATGATCCTCATGCTATATCTGATTTACAACGCTATCTAGGAGAACGCTTTGAGATGAAAGATTTGGGCCTTCTCAATTACTTCTTTGGTCTTCAGATCTCATCATGTTCTGATGGGTATTATTTATCTCAGGCGAAATATGCATCTGATCTTTTGGTGCATTCTGGTATCACTGATGCTATCATTGCACCAACACCATTGGACTCCAATGTTCGCCCGACCTCTTTTGATGGTGTTCCTCTCGAGGATCCCACTCTATATCGGAAATTTGTTGGCAATCTCATCTACTTAACTGTGACACGTACAGACATTGCCTATGCAGTCCATGTGGTCAGTCAATTCATGTATACTCCTCGCACTATTGTTCTTTGTATTCTGCAGTATGTTAAAGGCACTTTGGGACATGGTCTTTAGTTCTCTTCTCAGTCTTCCTTGGTTTTCTCCGGCTATATTGATGCTGACTGGGCTGGTAATCCTATTGATCGACGGTCCACCATAAGTTACTATTTTTATTTGGGTGATTCTCTCATCTCCTGCCGAAGTAAGATACAAATTGTTGTTTCTCGGTCTAGCACAGAGTTAGAATATCGGGTACTTACTGATGCTACTTCCGAAGTCTTGTGGCTTGATTGGCTCCTGGCTGACATGGGAGCTCCCCAGGCCTCTGCCACTATTCTTCATTGTGACAATCGTAGTGCTATTTAGATTGCTCATAATGATGTTTTTCATGAATGGACGAAGCATATCGATTGACTGTCACTTTGTTCATCATCATCTTCAAAGCTCCACCTTACGCTTTCAAGCCATATCTACGACTGAGCAACCGGTTGACATCTTCATTAAAGCACTCTCTCCTGCACGCTTTGATAAGTTATCTTGCAAACTCAAGTTGGTCTCTACTTTACCACCTTAAGTTTGAGGGGATGTTAATAGTTATAAGGTTAATGGGTGGTTACATATTTGTAGGCTTATTTTAGGAGGTTGTTAAAGATCTTACAGATTTTACATACCTATCTTTGAGTAATTTTATGTGTATAAATACCCGTGTATTTTAGCTATTTGTGACACGAAATATATAAGTATACAAAATACTTTTATAATTTCAAATGACACATTAAGTTTGTATTTGCCAGGGAAAGTTACATTTGAATGAAAAATGAAAAAAAAAAAAAAGAGAGAGAGAGAGAGATGACAAAAAGGGAGGAGGAGGGATTGAGAGTGAAGATGGAGAAGGGAGAAAGAAGTGAGAAGAGAAAAAAAAATTAAATATATATTTTTAGTCATCTTACCACATCGGTATTTAGTCAACTTAATGATTAAATTTAATAATTTTATTAGTAGAAGGGATCTTTTAAACATGTTTTCCAAAATTAGATAACAAAGAGCAAATGCATCTATTCTTCAAAACTTAACTTAGAATAAAAAAATATTTTTTTTGAATAATTTTTCATCAAACAATAAAAATAAAATAATATATCAACGTGTCACAATCTCTAGACCAATCAGAATTATCTTATTCTATTTTCCTTCTGCACAAAGGACAAGAATTATTCCTTCTCCCCTTCCTTCAGTTCTTCACAACAAACACAGCAATGAGCAATCTCCCAATTCTTCTCCGCCAAACCCATCGAATTTCTCCCTCTTCAACCTCTCAATCGCCGTCTCCGCCGCCGTTCTCCTCGCCTGAGCTTCTTCCGAAGTCACCGTCTCCTCCGCCACTACACCGCGCCTACTTTCACCTATCTGATCCCTCCAGAACATTATTCGGATGTGATCGTCGCCGTCGACGTCGTACCGGCGGAAAGTGAAGCGGAAGGGGGAAGCGGTTTCAAGAGAAGACATTAGGAATTGATAATGAAGAGGAAGAAGTTAGGGATTTCGATTTACAACGGAAGATAAGTTCTGATTAGGAAAATTGTTTATGCAATTTTCATTCCTTTTTTGCATCTTCTTTTACCAGTTTCTTTGCGGCAACTATATACACACACACTGTGTGTGTATGTGAAAAGGTAGATTTTCCATTTTTGTTTTCTTGTTTTTTTTAAAGTTTAAATTTTATTTTGATCTTTATGATTCTATTTTAGTCTTTAAATTTTTAAAAATATGTTTTTTAGTCCTTAAATTAAAAAACTACTTACTTTGGTCCATACTAATAAAATTTTGTTAACTTAACAAAATTATCAAATAAATTATATTTTTGGATGATTAAGCTACAAAATAAGTTAATCACACTAAAATATCTATTGTTTCAATATTAAATAAGATGGTAAACTGATTTTGCATGAGATAACTTGAAAGTTATTTTTCATTCAAGATTTTGGTCATTGACTAAAGGAAACACTTTTTTAAAAGTCCGAGAATTAAAATGAATGTTTTTAAAAATTTGGGATCAAAAGAAAACAATATTCAAAGTTTAGGAACTAAAATAGGAATTAAATTTTTTTTAAACCTAATATCTTTTCAAAATAATTTCGGTAAGCATATAATTAAAATTAACTAAGTTAAAGACCTTTTTTTCCTGTTCCTATACATTTGATTTTATATATTTATTTATTTATTTTTGTGTATTATCTTCCTATATATTTTAGGCGAGTTTGGTAATGACTTATGCCTCATCTCATAACCATTTTATTTTTTAAAAACTAAATCTATAGACATTATTTCTATCTTCAAATTTCTTCCTTCGTTATTTACTTTTCATTGATTATTTAAAAAACAAGCCAAATTTTGCGAACAAAAAAAATAGCTTTCAAAAAGTTGTTTTTATTTTTTGAATTTGGCTAAAAATTCAATCATTGTATTTTAAACAAGATGCAAATTATTATAAGAAATGTGGATGATATAGACTTAATTTTCAAAAATAAAAACAAAAA
The DNA here is from genome assembly GCF_027475165.1 of Benincasa hispida. Classification (NCBI taxonomy): domain Eukaryota; kingdom Viridiplantae; phylum Streptophyta; class Magnoliopsida; order Cucurbitales; family Cucurbitaceae; genus Benincasa; species Benincasa hispida. Next base: position 46,531,227 of record NC_143488.1, read on the forward strand.
GTTAAATGGTTACCAAATAAGGCCATAGCTTTTGAGTTATTGTTTTTTAAAATTAAGTCTATAAACACTACTTTTACTCTCAAATTTATTTTTTTGTTATCTACTTTTTACCAATAGTTTAAAAAATCAAGTCAAAATTTTGAAAATTAAAAAAAAAAATTTAAAAACTTGTTTTTAGATTTGAAATTTGGTTACAAATTCAATCATTGTACTCAAGTATGTAAATCATGTTAAGAAATGAGAACGAAATAGAATTAATTTTTAAAAATAAAAAAATAATAAAACAAAATTATTATAGTATTACTGAATAGAACCTTAAATTTTATATTTTCAAATATCAATACATGAACTTTAAAATTTTTAAAAAATATATTAATATACTGATGTAAAACTTTTTCTTAAAAAAAAAAAAGACAAATTTGAAAACTATGTAGGTTAAACTTATGTGGTCAAAATTCAACAATAATAAGTAACTAAAGAAAAAAAAATAGATATACAATTGTGAAATTGAAGAGCACAACGAAAATACGGATATGAATAAAATATAATATAAAATAAAATAACTAAAATTTGATAATTTGAAAATTAGTAAAATTTAGAGGTGGAATTCTCACCTATGTATACGTCTTTATTTAATGTAATGATTTTTTTTAAATAAATATATATACACGTAGAAGCAAGATTTCAACTGTTGATAGTAATAAAATTTAAAAAATGTTGATAAAAATACCAGATATCAATGGGTATTTCTGGAATAGTCACACATACATTTTTTTCTATATTTCTATACAAGTTGCCAAATTTGTTATTTATATTTCACTTGCCTATGACATGTGTTATGCACACAAAATTTATAGTTTTATTTTGTACATAATTTTTTTAAATAATATAATTAATAAAATATCTTTATACGTTGTTTGACTCGAATAAATTTGATATAACTTAGAAATTTATGAAATTTTAAATAGAAAAAATTCGACCATTTATATCAAACATATTTCAACTCTTAAACCACAATGATTCATATCTATGGTATAAATCAAAACCATACTTTAACTCAAGTAGTTGTATTGTGGCAAATGGTACGACCATCCATTCAGATATATACTCACGGTTAGGCTGTGATGAACTATCACTATATGTCTAGATCATAAACCATATATGAAAGATATACTACTTCATTATGCAATCAATAATTCGACCAAATAGTTGTAAGAGACAAATGACGTGATTGTCTATTCAAAACTTTAAACACACATCTATAATTAAATCATGATGTTTCATTCAGTGATTAATAGCGTACCCATACACAAAAAAAACATGTGAAGGTAAAATGAGGAAGTTAGGATTATTATATTATCGATTTTTTTATATATAATATATAATTTTATATTAGTGATACTTTGTTGCACGTCTGGAATTGTTATTCAACAGTGAAAACGAGATAATATTAATATATGAACGTAAATTTAATGTCGTGTATATAAATCAAATAAAAAGCCATTTGGTTCATTTGTTCAAACTCAGATTAGCTTAAGGTTAATTAGTGAAATTTATGTTTGTCATATTAATATATCTATGAATTAGTAAAATTATTAGTTTTTACCGCGATTGAACTCTAAACCACTGGCCATAAATTTACAAAAATTATAACAATTACAGCCTGTCATTTCCGCCATTAAAATAACCTATTCTCCAAGCTTCCCTCACATGGCGGTTTTCCATAACCGTTGTGACAAACGTATTTCGCCTAAGCCTCTCAAGAAATCCCGCCAAAACCACCTTTCCCGGCGCCGTCCGGTTCGACTTCCGATCTCAGGCGACGTCCCAAGTAAAACAGCGCCGGCGTGCAGAGTATGGCGCAGACTCGCCCCCACAGCACCACAATCGCCACCATAACAATCACGATCACCCGATCGAAATTCTTGGGCGGAGAATTCACCGGGAGCTTTGGCGCCGGTTTATGACGGTCTGAGAACGCCGGCGCGGTGGTAGCGACGGCGGCGGGGAGATGATGAGAGACTGTTTTTTTCAAATCTTTCTGGCGATTCAATAGCTGAGAGGGAAGAGAAACAGAGTGCAACAACGCGGCGGTTCTTTTTGCCGGCGAGAGTTTCTCCGCCGTGAAATTGGACTGAGTTGACTCGGGTTTCTTCCAAGTTTGACTCGGCTTTATTGTCTCATAACCCGAATCCACGACGATCTCGCCTCCGACCGGTGGCGTTCTCGGCGTAATCAGCGGCAGGGGAGGCGGTTTCTTGAACTCCGGAGAAAAAGAAAGTTCATCGTGAGATGGGACAGCGGCGTCAACCGGCACAGTAGCAGAGGACTTCTTGAATCGGAAGGTAAGCGACAAAGTCCAGCGGTTCCGTGGGCCGGCGATAGGGGAAGGCTTTTGGGTATGAAGTTCGGGGGAAGATCGGAAGCAACAAAGGAGGAAATGGAGTCGGGATTTGGAGGGAGGGATTTTTTCAGAAGAATCCGCCATGGGAGAGCAAAAATGAAGCAGAGGAAAAGGAAATCGGCATTTGGAAGAAGAAGCGTTGAAGCGAGTTTTTTGATTTAAAGGAAAATGTTTGGCTTGGTCTTAAATGGAATTTCAGTAAACATTAAACAACAAGAGTCCAAGGAAAAATCATATTTTTATTTTTATTTTTAATTTACTTTTTTTTATTAAATAAATATTTTTCTAGGTAAAATAATTCGGTAACATATTTGTTGAGCAACGAGGATAAGACATGCACTTGAGGAGGAGGTTAGGGGGTTTGAGTCTCATATATATATATATATATAAGTCTCATATATATATATATGTTGTTAAGCCCTAAAAACAAATGATATATTTAGTTATTAATTAGTTTTTTGAATTTAAGAGAGAGCAATAGGTGTAGTCTAGAGTGCATTTATCATTTATACTTCATATTTCTTTTAAAAAAATTTAAAAAATGTCACGTGGCAATATTTTATTAGACCATATCTGGGATGCACTGAGACAGGTGCATCTAAAAGAACACCAAGTCTCTTAAAAGAATTCTTTAATTAGTTTTCAAATTTGAATGTCGGTATCTGGCCTAATTAACACTATTTTTCAATTTTAACGAACCTGATTTTGATTTTGATTTTGATGGGATAATAGTCTTTCAACTTTGTCACTAATGAATCTGTCAATTTTATTTTTTTTCTTAATAAGTTAGGAGTTTTTATTAGTTCAACAATTAGGAGGTGGGATCAAACACTTGACTTTTAGATATTAAAACTGGTATTTTTTTTCATTAATTATGCAGTAGATTGACTATATAGAGAGAGAGTAATGTGAATTTTAAATGTTTTATTATTCAATTCTTTAAGTTTAGAAATAGCTTTAAATTTAAATGTTTAAGTAGACTTGTAATAATTTGAGTTATTTTATTTTATTCTTTATTTTTAAGAAATGAGAAGGGTAATGGATTTTAATTTGTTGACTTTGAATGAATGTTAGGAGGATTGGTGATGAGGAATGACTCGGAAATTTTGTGATGCCATGGCTCCAATAATTTTGTTTCCAATAACAATAATGATTAAAAAAAAGTTAGTAAAACTCTAACTTGAATCTCACATCTTTTCACTAAACAACTTGACATAAAGATGTTGTATTAAAGAAACAAAGAAAAAAAACTTCCACGATTCATCCATTTCTTGTGCAATCTCAACATAGTCCAATAGTAATATATTATATAGTATTTTTTTTAAAAAAAAAAATTTAGTGGGTAAGAAAGAGGGAAATATGGATTAAGTGCAGCTTAGATTGCACTTAATCATAACCCAAAAACAAAAATAAAAATATAACTTAATATTTATTTTATCAAAAGATTAAAAAATTATAATTTGTTATGTTTTATGCATATTTATAAAAGACATTGAAAATATCGATTAATCTTTAATATCAACGGCGAACATTTGAATTTACATATATATAAACGCATCGACAAATATTTCAATCCTTATTTTTAATCAACTACATTATATTTAAGAAATTTTTCACAGATAGAAAAAATGTCAAACTATTTACAGGAATAAAAAAAAAAAAACACTAATAGACATTGATAGACTTCTATCCGTTTCTATCACAGAGTATTAATGATAGACTTCTTATCAATTTCTATTAAACATTATAGACTTCTACCAACCTCTAAAAAAAAATATTAAATTTTACTATTTAGTATAAATACTTTTACCTTATTCTCTCATTTTTTAAAAAATCCCCTCCATGCTTATGTTTACTTCTTTAAACAATCAAGTGATTTTTTCAAAGGGTAATTTTAATAATGGTTCTATTAATGTAAACCACAATTTAGGGTGAGATTTTCCACTAGGGACACGTCAATTTGAGTTTGAATCAACTATTAAAATACGACATACCTCTAATTTTGCTTAACTAAAATAATAATAATAATAAAATAAAGACATTGGTCTATCTTCCATTATCTGAAAGTCAGAGTTTTTATTTTTTATTTTTTAAATTTTTAGATCAACCATTTTTAGATGGGGAAGATCAAGCTATTGATCTTATATCACTTTTGTATTAATATATTTAGTTCTTCTAAAGTCTAATATAATTGCCTTGGTTTTTAAACATTAAAGTTATTTTATTATTGGCCTTTAGAAATTCTAATTTCAAACCTATATAAGATCCATTTGATAATCATTTAGATTCTATTCTATAATAATTTTATTTTTAAATATTTTTAAAATTTAATATTTTTTACCTCTCAATTTTTAAATTATGATTTTCAACTTTGTTAAAAAAAATACTTGAATTTCTAGTCAAATTATAAAAATAAAAACTAGTTTTTTTAGATTTTGAAACTTACTTATGTTTTGAAAACATTAATAGAAAGTGGATAATAAAACATAAAAATATATTAGGAGAATTGTGTTTATAAATTTAATTTAAAAAAAAAACGAAAAAACCAAATGACTATCAATAGATTTTTAATTTTTGGTTTTTGGAAATTGTACTAGTTTTTTTTTTATTTCCTATTTTCTTTATCATAGTTTTTATCTTTGTTAAAAGAATATTTGAATTCTTAGAATCAAATTTTAAAACAAAAACAAAATTTTAAAAGTTACTTTTTTGTAGTTTTCAAAAAACATTATTTTTTCTTTTAGAATTCGATTAAAAATTCAAATGTTTTCTTGGAGAAAAGTGAAAATCATACCAAAGAAATAGTAAGTAAACAAATACAAATTGAAAAATTTATAAAAACAAAAAAATTGTTGAAAAACTTAAGGCACTGCTTGAAAACTATTTGGTTTTTACTTTTTTGTTTTTTGAAAATTAAGTCCATAGACACTACTTTCACTTCCAATTTTCTTTCTTTATTATCTACTTTTTACCAATTATTTAAAAAACTAAGTAAAAATTTGAAAACTAAAAAAAAAATAAAATTTTAAAACTTGTTTTGTTTTTAAAATTTGGTTAAAAATTTAACTATTGTACCTAAAAAAGATATAAATTATGATAAAAATTGGGAAGAAAATATATTTAATTTTAAAAATAAAAAAATAAAAGATAAAATAATTATGAAATGAGGCTAAATAATTAGATTTCTAATGACGAATTATATCATATTAATTGTGAAAACACACATTTTTATGCCAAACAACTTTCTTTACGTCTTTTTCGGAATTAGAAAACTCCACCTAAAGTCAAACTTGTTCTCCGATAGAATCCATCTATTTTAAGAATATATTTTCTGGTTGGAATTTTGCCAAAATTCTTATTAGTGTTTTTTTTTAAAAATAAATAATAATAATAATAAAAAGCTAGTTCTTTCTTAGCAGTGAAGCTTAATTCTTAAAACTGTAAACTAAATACTAACTCATTATGAAATAAAACTTTTTAACTCAATTTTGAATAAGAGCAATGCAATCCTAGAATACATCTAATTTTGTCGAGGTGATTTAACTCATGACAGTTAGTATAAACTCCCTCTTTAAAGATCGGATGGTTGATCTTCCATTCCCATAGTTGTTGTACTTGTACTAAAAAAATACACATATTTTTATGCATTTTTATAATAAAAAAAATGAAGAGTTTGCCACGTGGCTCCTGACAAGTTATGATTAAACAATTTGATAGGATGCATAAAGATAAGTGCAATCTAAAATATAATTAAGTATTTTTTAGTAATAATAATTATTATAAATAATATATCTCAAATCAATTTAATAAATGTTTCATTTTTTTAGACAGAAACAATAAGGTCAAGAAAGCTACACCCAAACCTCCTCATCAAGAATGATGGGGAGAATACTATATGGAAAACGCTCTTTTCCGATCAAAAAGGGACATCGAGAGGATACCAAGTTTGCAAAAGCATGAATAGCTTTGTTTGCCTCACAATAAACATGATAAAACCTCAAGGCATTAACAGAAATGCCAACAAAAATAATATCATTTATGAAGACTATGATATCAAAAAATGAGAAGAAAGACTCATTAATAAGGTTGATAACCTTAAGAGAGTCAGATTCAACTTTTAATGAAGGATTAGATCCTCTCCAATTTTGTTAAATTGCCTGTAGACCCTCCAATATGGCCTCAATTTAAAATAGATTAATGTCACCCTTCATTTGGAAAAATTTGCAACCACTCAAAAGTGTGTGTCCATACTAATCACAAAAAATCCATCCAAGCCCTCCCTTTCCCTCCCATTAGACCATGTTGCATCCACATTAAGTTTTTAGCAATCAGTCATTGGGGAACACCAGCGTGGATGAGAAGAAAACTTGGGAAGGTGAGGAAAGAAAGGCGAAAACATAGCGTTATGGGACCTATCCACATCCAGATCACCAAATGCCTTCATCCTGTAGAGAATCTACATCTGAAACCCTATTCATGGAATAAATCTCGTTACGAAAACAGACACCATCGGATGATAAACATGCAATCAATATCCTCCCCTAAACTCAAACCTCTCCACAGATCCCAATAGTCTATAGGCGACATCCAACCCCTGCCAACGACAAGCATTCCAATATAAGATGACATAAACAAATTCCAAATAAAACAAGAAAACTTACATTCTCACATAATGTAACTGGTGGACTCCATCTAGACTCTTAAAAAGGACAAAGAGAATTAGAAATAATTCCTATAGAATGTAAGTTACTCTGAATGATAGCCACTTTTAATGGAAAAAAGACTCCTTTTATCAAAGTGTCAAAATATCTCATCATCGCAAGGCCTCAAACTAATTGGGATATTCATGATATCAACGACATCTTGGGAAAGAAAAAGATCCCTTAATAAGATCTTCATTCCAGGATCTCTCAGACTTGAGTAAAAATGATACATTTCTATCCTTAGCTCTCTCATCAGCCCAGCTTGGCTTAAAGTTTTCCCCGTTCGGGATCCAAGGATCCTTTATAATGGAAACACCATTCTCATTAACTAATGCACAATTTTCCCCAGCTTTTCCAGTGAATTTTCTTTTTATTCTCGGAAGAGCCCCACTAGAACCACACACACATTCGCTCGAGTTCTTGCAAAGATCATCCAAAAACTTAAAGCAACTCATTGTATAACATGGAATGGCCTGGGTAACAACTTTTAGAAACATCTCTTTTCCCTCGCAAAAAAGAAAGTTTTATTCCAACTCTGGACAACTTTCCAAACCTGCTCTTTGACTGCCTTAAATACTTAATTTTTATTTCTACCAACATAATAAGGACGACCTAAATACAACCTCAAGGAATTAAAATTAAAATGTTTCAAATTAAAATATGACATCATAAGTTAAAAGGAGATTTGACACTTTAAACTTAGCTAGTTTCCTAAATATAGATTTTGATATGATTTCAATAATATGATATAGAAAATTTAACAATGTTTAACTACATAATAAAAAGGAATGTTCAAATTTATTTTTTTAAAAGAAAAAAAATTTAGTTACAGTTGGGTTGCACCCATCTTTTGTATAACCGTACTAGCACCCAATAAAAATGTATCACGTAGCACTTTGATTATTTTTCTTATAAATGATTTTTTTTTAAAAAAAAAAAATTCTTCATGTTCAAGGGAGAGAGGGAGTATGAGAAATCATTGCTCTAAATATACTTGATTATTGTTGATAACAAAATTTGGTCAAACAAAATCACATGACTTTCACGTGTCATCTACGGTAAATTTATAATTTGGTGAAAAGGTCACCAAAAAACAAACAAAGTAAAACACTAGTGTGGTGCTTGCCATAGACACTCCGATGCTTAAGTCAGTATTTTGCACAAAAGTCAGAGCAAGTAGTTTATAGGGAGGAGTTGTGCTTACCTTCCATAGGTATGATGTTCTATTTATAATTGAGTTCTAGAGGTCTTCCTTATCCCTTTTGGAGAAGGATATCTATCCCCTTCTCCTATTTTGAAATTGGACTCGTGGGACTTGGTTAGGACATTGAGGATGTTCCAACGAAGAGGGCCAATTTGAATTGGCCTCATGTAAAGAAGTTATTTGACCTCGTCCTCGGAGGACGGCCAAATGGGCTCTTTTGAGCCAATTCCTTCTTCCTCTATTTTTTGGAAATTTCTCGAGCCAACTTCTAGCCAGTCTTAGGTTCGTTTTCAGGGCTAGGTAACTCTTTCAATTCAGTCATTACTTTTGACCTTTTATTGGTGTGAAACTACATATAACATTAGTCCCTTATTCCCATGTTGAGACTTATGGTCAGCCTTGATTGGATACCAAAGTCTCAGGTTGGGAGTAAATTTGTGGTAGTTCTTTTTTATATATGATGGCGTAACATGAGTGTTTTTGCTCATCTTTAGTTCGCTTTTGGACTTGTCGATGCTCTTCCCTTAAAATGTACACCTCTCGAGTTTGGGTTGAGTGTGTGACCATATTTTGATAAATTTTTGGGTGATCTTCATATCATATTTTTAGAGTGGGTCTTTAATTTTTAGAGGATCGATTAACAAACCTTCCTTGAAAATTCCATGGAGTTCACCTTCATAGGTTAACTTATGGAGTTGCTAAAGTATACATAAAGTACACCAACTTTTTTGGGTGAGGAGTGTGTCATGCATGTAGACTTCTCATGGTGTTGCAAATTTGTCAATCTAAGATTGGATGGAAGCAAGGAAAAACGGATCGTGGGGTATGTGGCATCGATCTAACGGGAAAAGAAGTATAGCCAACGTGTGCTTGATTGAGTGGCTCAACTCGACCTCAGCTATTGAGCCTGAGGCAAAGCTAATGCTTGCCACTTTTGTGGCGGGTTTTCAACCTTTCTCTCTTTTTCTTCTTTTTTTTACTCGATTTTAAATTTGAATTTTGCTGCTATAAATATGCATGAGTTCTTCTTCATTTTTGTCTCATCTTCAACTTGTTTCATCCTTCAAATGTTGGCGTTTTACACCATATCCCTCATTTTCTCTCTTTTTCCCTCCAGAGGAGTATCTTTTAGCGAGGAGGATGAATGTATTCATGATGAAAATGAATCCACTTCATCTTACTGTGAGTCCCCAAACTCATATATGTCATATATTGAGGAATCTTCTATATTTGTGGGGGGTTTTCTATCCTCTTTGACCCAAATTCAACTTATAATTTTACGATATGGTTATGGCATTCCTCCCACGATTCTTTTGAGGGTTCCTCGTATTGATGAAACCATAGGTAACTCTCCTAAGGCAGAGGTAGCTCTTTATCTCACCATGTTTCGCTTTGGGGTATGTCTTTGTTTACCTTTATTCCTTCAGAGCTTCTTAGCTTTAATATAACTCCCTCACATCTAAATTTTGTCGAATGGGTGGAGTCATCTCATAAGCACTTACTCTTTTTGGCAAGTCTATGGTAATGGGTCTCCAATGTCTATCCTTACTTTCCCATCATTATATCAAATTAATCATAACTCTAAATTCAGATATTATTTTGATTACATTATGATCGGTAAGAAAGTTTTAGTGGGTAGTATTTCTTCAGTAAACAATTGGAAGGATCATTATTTTATTTTTTTCGCTGGCGGTGATTGGTTATCTATTGATGAAGCAGGTGTGTTATGCGGTTTCGATGAGGTTTAGGGATTATGGTAAGGTCCTTTCCCTTTTCCTCTTATTTGGAACCATCTTGCTTTTCTTTCTTCTTAATTTTTCTCTTTCCTATGTTCAATGCCCCGAGAGTTTAGCTATTCCGCTATTGCAAAGGAATTTTTCTAGGGCTATTCAAAGCTTAGATAAGAAGATGAAGCACAACTACAATTTTATCTCTCAAGAAAACCTAGTCCTTGTTGGTCTTGCCAACTTGAAGTTCCCACAGATGGTGCCAACCGTTGATGCCAAATTCTGGTCAAGGGAAGACGCATTTGACCTTCATGTGACAACAATGATAAATTTGTAATTTGAGAAAGCGAGGACTTGCAAAACAAAGAAAAATAGAGAATTGAATAATAGAGAAGAAGTCAGATGTTTTAGTTTAAGATCTAGATCTCAAATCAAGTTCAAGATAAAATTATCTCATATGGTATTATAATTATGTATTTATAGGGAGAACAAGATAAAGTTTACCTTTTTCTCTTATGATAAGGATAAGATAAATATTTCATAATCTTAATAAGTTAGGATTAGATATGACTAGATAAATACACTTTATCTAATAATTATTTTCTCTTATCTTTTCCTGATTTTTGTGTCTATAGAGGTCCAAATTCACCTGCAATACTAGTCCCCACTCCCAAGTTAGAATTCATGGTTTAACTTTTTATTATTATATAATATAAGCTGGAACTTGGAGCTCAACTTGGGATTTCTATTTTCTAAAACACACAATTTCATAAAGAAGACAAAAGATTATAGTAAAATAATTATGTTAGGCATATTTAGTTATTAATGAATAATAAGAGCTAAACTTAAACAAAATTGCTATTAATTTTACATGTAGCATTAGAAATTTTTTTTACATGTAGCATTAGAAAATTTCAAACTTAAAATAAAATTATCTAGGATTTCATAATTGATAGAATTCTTCAAGGTAGAAAGGTGCTTTGTTTTTCTTTCAGTCTATGCCCCCAGTATCTTGTATTCATTCTTGATCTTGTTTGTCCTAGCCTTTATGATTTGTCCTTTGATTGGTTTTTAACCATGGGAGGAACTTTTCTCGTGTGGGGCTTGTCAATATTTTCATTGGTATATGACTATAAGGATGTGAAATTCCAAATGTCTTTTACTATAAGACTTGTTTTCTTGGGCTAGATTGCAAACAAGTTCAATTGGTCTTGATTTTCTTAATTTTGGAATATACAAAGTAGAACACACTCTCGTCCCTACAGACGGTGCCAACTATTAATGACAAAATCCGGCCAAGCGAATTCACCTAACTTTCACGTGTCGGCAATGGTAAATTTATAATTTGGAGAAACTTGTAAAACAAACAAAGTAACATACTAGTGTGGTGTTTGCAACAGACACTCTGATGCTTAAGTCAGTATTTTGCACAAAGATCAGGACAAGTAGTTTCTAGGGAGGAGTTGAAATTTTCTTCCATAGGGCTGTCATATCCTATTTATAGTTGAGTCTTAGAGGTTTTCCTTATCCCTTTTAGAGAAAGAGATCTATGCCCTTCTTCTATTTCAAAATCGAATACGTGAGACTTTAGCTAAGCTGTTGAGGATGTTCCAACAAAGAGGACGGATCTAGATTGGCCTCACTTAAAGAGGTTACTTGGCCTTGGCCTAAAGTTCAAGGCCGATGAGGGCCAAGTAGGCTCTTTTGAGCCCAATTCCTTTTTCTATTCATTGGAACTCTCTCTTGCTTACTCATAGCCGATCTTAGGTCTGTTTTCAGGGTTAGATAACTCTATCGATTTGGTCATTATCTTTGATCTTTTAGGGGCCGTTTGATTGGAGGGAAAAGAGGGTAAGAATGAGAATGAGTTTACAAAGCCCATGTTTGGTTGGTGGGATTTGTTTATTTATCTTGAAAAAGGCAATTCCTAGGTATCTTTTACCCACACAAATGAAGGATTTGCATACCCATTGAGAAATGTGGGTTTTCATTTCTTCTATCGCTTCCTACCACGATTTTTCTTCCTTCCAACTGTGAAATCGTATAGCATTTTGTTACTCAGCGATCGTGTAACATTTTGTAAGCGATCGTGTAACATTTGATAAGCGATCGTATTGCATTTGGTAGGCGATCGTATAGCATTGGGTAGGCGATCGTATAGCATTTTGTTACTCAGAGATCGTGTAGCATTTGGTAAGTGATCATGTAGAATTTGGTGAGCGATCGTATAGCATTGGGTAGGCGATCGTATAGCATTTTGTTACTCATCGATCGTGTAGTAGAGTTAAGCGATCGTGTAGTCGAGCTCAGTGATCGTGTAGCATTTGGTAAGCGAACGTATAGCATTTGGTAGGCGATCGTATAGCATTTTGTTACTCAGCGATTGTGTAGCCAAGCTCAGTGATCGTGTAGCATTTGGTAAGCGATCGTATAACATTTTGTAGGCGATCGTATAACATTGGGTAGGCGATCGTATAGCATTTTATTACTCAACGATTGTGTAGCGGAGCTTAGCGATCGTGTAGATAATTTAAGCGATAGTATAGTATTTTGTAAACGATCGTTCAGACTTGTTTTCACAATCTCAATTTTTTTTTTAATTCCCACATACTATTACCACACATACTATTCCCGGACATTGTTTTCCCATGCACAACCAAACACAGTCATCCTTGTAATTTTATTTCTAAACATATAATTTCCAAACATCCTTAATTCCTGGGTATTGAGAAAACTTCAATCCAAGCGGCCCCTTGCTGGTTTCAAACTATATATAACATTGATTTTAGAAAAAACAGTTAGCCCTTTCTTGTTTTAAGCAATGTTTGCAATATTCAATTTAAAATTAGACCAAATTTGTAGCTTATATAATAAAGTAAGCAACAAATGAAAATGAATTATAATCACTAATTAAACGTGTTTTGACTTCAATAAGCTGCGTCATAAATTCTCAAATTCAATAATAATCCCGCGCAATTTAAATGTTAGTTTTCTTATCCAATAAATAAATAAATAAAATAATAATAAAAACTATGAGTTGCTTCTTCACCAAGGCTACAAATTAGGATCCAATTTAATTAATACCAAATTACAGGCCCTACCAATCACCATCTTGGCTTTTCTTCATATTATTATCATTATTATTATTTTCTAAATTAAAATTTAAGTAAGAATCCAAAATCACATTGTCAAAATAATAATAATAATGACAAATATCAATTTTTTCCCCTGAACTTTGTGGGTTATTGCAATTTAAATCATAAACTAATAATTGTATCGATTTAAACTCCAAATTAACAATTGTATCCATTTAAATTCGAACTTTCTTAAGTATATCAATTTAAACCTTAAACTTTGATAAGTATATTTAAATCAAACATAATGGAAGGTTTAAATTAATACACTTATGAAAGCTCAGAGTTTAAATTGATACATTTATTAATTTGGAGTTTAAATTGATACATTAATGAAAGTTTTGATTCAATTATTAATTTAGGGTTTGAATTGATACAACCTTCAAAGTTTGGGAGTCAAATTGATATTTGCTCTAATAATAATAATAATCTAAAATCACGTTTTTTTTTCTCTTTTCTTATTTTCCTTTTTTTTTCTTTTGCAAAATATAAGATGTGGAATTATGAGAGACGTTTTTGCTAATTATTAATACATCACATTCACATCCATCAATCATTTGCCCATCATTAGAAAGTGAAACTTATAATTGTATCAAATAAAGGAATTAATTTAGATTTTCGGTCATAATTTTCTTAAAAAATTATTTAAGTATATCTATATTTACTTCAATAACCTACTTTGTAATTCCAACATTAAAATGATTTAAAAAATAATCGTAATAATTGATTTAAGTTAACTTATGAAAACTTTGGAGTTTAATTATCTCAAAATATAAATTTGACATGACATTGGTTGAGCAAAATTTGGAAGGTGTAAAGTAATATATTTACGAAAGTTCATGGCTAAAATTGATATAATTATTAGTTCAGGTTTTTAATGGATACAACTCCAAAGTTCATGAGTATAAATTAATATTTGTAAAAAATAAAAAAAACCTCAATTAGTATATGATCAAAAGATTAAGAGTTTGAACTCTAACTTCCCTTGTTTTTAAACTAAAAGAAAAATCTAAGGACATCAAAGGAGTTTTGCTAATTTATTTGTGTGTTTATATATATATATATATAAATTTTTAAATTTTTAAAAATTAAAAAAAATTATTTTAAACCTAAACTTGGCGGATTGTACCAATTTTAACTCTAAATCTTTTATTTCATTAATTTAAATCTCAAATTTGATAGATTGTGTATATTTTAACCATAAACTTTCCATCTTTAAACTTCAAACTTAGAAGGTGATTTGCAAGCACAGTTAGAGTATTAAATATTAATGTAATAGCACTTTAGTATTTAATATTGATGTAATACCATTTTATATTATGTTTTAGGTTATTTCCATATGTAAAAGCCCAATGGGCCTCTTTAGTTTGTTATTCTTACTATTGTAAAATGGTTGAAGACTCTAATACAAATCTCCACCATCTTTCTAAATTTCTCTCAACTCTCTCTGAAGTTTCATAAGAACAATGAACTACACGGAGAATGGCGAACTAATGAGAGAGAGTTAGGTATTGAGCAACTAAGATGAAGGGGCTATTTTGGAGGCTGGAATATAATCAGATTACTGAAATCCTGAATGCTGGAATGATGAGATATCGAAGGCGAAACGGAAATGAGATCGTGAAGTGTGAAAACGATGGAAAAGATGGTTGATTTGAAGACTGTGAAAACAAAATTAGTTTACCATTATAAATCGGGCTAAAACGCTTAATCCAAATATGAATTTTGGATTACATTCCATTCCAAATCTATACAATTCTAGCAAAACAGAAAATCGTCAGGTGAGGCATTAACGAACTCCAAAGAACCTAGAAGCCATAATCGCAGAAAACATATTGAATGCAAATATCATGTCATCAGAGAGTTCATGCTAAGAGGAGATGTTACTGTGAGACAAATAGCGTTTGAGGACAATATTGCTGATTCGTTTACAAAGGCCTTTTCGACTAAGATTTTCGAGGGTTACCCGAAGAGTTTAGAACTATGGGTAGAATAAATAGGGCAAGTGAGAGAAATTGTGGTATGAGATGCCCTAGTTTATTGTATTTAGTTTTCTCTCACAGCACTCAACTTTGTTGTAATTTACTAGAAATTTTAGTCAAAGTGGAGTTTGTTGGGTTGTATGTCCTAAAACTCGTAGTTTTGTAAACAGTAAACATATATGAAGTTTATTAAGAAGAGATTAGGGTTCATAACAAAATAGGCCTATATAGACTTTGATTTGAGATGATTCTTATGGATTTTTTTTACAATGAAAACTGAATTAAACCAAAAAAAAAAAAAAAAATCAGTTTTCATGGAAAAAAAAGACTTGTTTGTTACTTTTTACTAAAAAATAACCAAACTATTGGATGGATTTGATTTGATTTAGTATTTCAGCTTTCTAATTTTTTTTTTGTTGCATCCTAAATTGGACCACCTTTCAAATCCCATCCCACTCCCTCGTATTAATAAAACAATTTCAAACAAGAAGAGAGAGAGAAAAAAAGAAATTTTAAAACTAATTTAATCGAAAGTTTGAGAACTATATTATTATTTTTCAACAAATTTAGTTTAATTAATTAATTTATTTTGGCAAGATGTACTTAAACCTTCATACTCTTATTGTTGTATCAAAAGAAAGAAAGAGGGCCAACATCAATTTATACTCTTACATTTTGGAGATGGTATCAATTGAATTCCTAAACTAATAATTGTATCGATTTAAATCTCGAACTTTAGAAATTATATCAATTTAAACCCCAAACTATTATTGTATCAATTTAAACCCCAAATTAATTCTTGTATCAATTTAAACCTTAAACTTTCGTAAGTATATCAACTTCAACCTTAAATTTTCATAATTGTATCAATTTAAATCCAACATTATGTTTTATTTAGATATACTTATAAAAGTTTAAGATTTAAATTATATATTTATGAAAGTTCAAGGTTTAAATTGATATGTTTATAAAAGTTTGAGGTTTAAATTAATACAATTCCTAAAGTTCAGAGTTTAAATTGACATAATTTATTAAGTTAGAGTTTAAATTGATATAATTCCAAAAATTCAAAGGTATAAATCGATATTTGGAAAAAAAAAAAAAAACTCAACCTTTTTTAATACAAGGGAGTATTTAATCTAGATTAATTTCTCTGTCTCAATTCTCAAAGTTGTTACAAGTAAATGACCAAAAGGTATAGGCTATTTTAAAAATAACTTTGAAAATTATTGGCTACTTTCAAAATATTTAATTGAAAATGTTGGATTTATAAATTTTTTAAAAATAATTAATAAAGTTAGAGATGCACTTTAAAATGATATTTATTTGCTCAATCTTGTAAAAAATAGATTTTTTTTTTTTTTTTTTTTTAACTTAGAAGACAGAAAATAGATATATGTATTTTTTTTACTGACTGGAAAGAAAAATGAGAGTAATTGTTTTAAATAATAAAATTATTAAAAATATTTTTAAATATAGTACAACGTTATTATCTTAATAATAGATAGCAATATTAA
Source organism: Benincasa hispida (assembly GCF_027475165.1). Classification (NCBI taxonomy): domain Eukaryota; kingdom Viridiplantae; phylum Streptophyta; class Magnoliopsida; order Cucurbitales; family Cucurbitaceae; genus Benincasa; species Benincasa hispida. The sequence continues at coordinate 46,547,898 of NC_143488.1, forward strand.
TGATCATGATAATAACATATTTTATTATATTTTTAAATAAGTGGACGAGTGGAAAAGAACTCTTTAATTTACTAAACTATAAAATATGTTATCCTACTTTCCTGCGGTTTTGTTTTTCTTTTATCATTTTAAGGTTGTACTTTCATTCATACACTTAGATTTTACTTTTACTTTTTTTTTTTTTTTTTTTTTTTTTTTTGTCGAAAAGTATGGTTTTATTTTTTTTAATTAAGATTTTAATTTATCTTAATGCTATATTAAATTATATTTGCTATAATTGAATTAGATATTACTTTACATTTATTTATATATATATATATATATATGCAAAGTAAAAAAAATCAAAATATAACTTTTGTAATAGTAATTTATAATTATTTATTTATGTTTGAATGGATGAAATAATTAATATTGTAAAAATGAGCACAACTCAAGTGGTATGAGGTTTAATTTCTTCCCCTCTCGTATTTAATTTAATATCTTAAAAAAATTAATGGACTAAAAATCAGGATTAGTCAATGATAATATCACCTTCAATCAAATTAGGGACAAATTTTTTTTAATAACCAACTTGATAACAATTTTGTAATTCAATACATATTTCAAAACCATAATTTTATTGATGAGTGTTAATGTTTTGAGATGATGAATGCTAGTCTTTTTTTTTTATTTATTTAAAAAAATTATTATTATTATTATTTAAAAAAGAGAGATAATGAATGCTTAATTTAAAACAACTCAATATACAGAAGAAGAAAAATTGAAACCTTTAGAAGATCAAGCATTGATAAACGAATTAGGTTCAAGTTTAATTCATAGACTTATTAAATATTTATAAAGATTAGAGATAAATTATACACAAAATTTAAAGTTCAGAGATTTATAAAATACTTTTAAAAGTTTAGATATCAAATAAACACAAATCATAAAAATTTAGATACTTAAGACGTATTTGGAATACTTTTAAGTGTTTGACGACCACTTAAAATAACTTTTGAAGTGTAGTTTAAATAGTTTTTATTAAAAGAATCTAAATGAAACTGAACTTTTTGAAAAATATTTTTTCCTTAAGACAATCTATAAAAGGATATTATAAAAAACTTTGGATAATTTGAAGAAAGGAACAATCATTCCATTACAAAAACTAAAATCTAAGATGGTTTCTTTAATGGACTAAAATCTAAATCTTATCCACTCTAATGTCACATTTATTAGGTACCACCTAGCCCCTATGGCCAATTTTTTCTTGAAAAAATTGGAAGAGTGACATCTCACAAATGACACAATTCCAAGCTCATTGGAGTAGTTACAACCTTTTAATATAGTCTCAAAATATGTCCCTCTTGATTTATTTCCTTTTGCCAAAACATCACCAAAATTCTTTATCATCACTCACATTTTATTTTTCTTGTCTTGTCTCTTAAAGTCATTTTGTGTGAATAAGCTGCTTGGAGTTGGTAAACTCTCTACTTTCATTATCACTATGTGTAAAGTGAAGATTTATATAAAAAGATTCAAAAGAAACATTTGAATATTTGTCATTGTATATATATACATGTTAAATTAGTACATCTCGTACCAACTATATCTTAACTTTAAAAAATTTCTAATAATTCATTGAATTTTTTATTTTGTGTTTAATTGGTTTCTTAACTTTAAAAAGATTTAATAATCCTTTCAATAATTTGTAATTTTGTATCAAATAGGGTTTCGAAAAAGGGAAAATATTGCTTATCTCTCTCTTTTTAACATAAACAACTTCTTACATTGAGAAAGTTAAAAAAGAAAGAATATAAAGATATATAAAAAAACCAAACCCACACGATAAGCCTCACTACATAAAGAGTTTCTAACTAAGTAAGATCGATGGTAACAAACCACTTAAAATATTATATAAAATTGAAGTAATAAACTATCTAAAATAATCGATTGAATATGATCCATTCGAACATAGTTTAATACATAAAGTATCAATTATCATACTAAAGATCAATGCTATAATACTTGGCAATTATTTAACTTAAAAAAATAAGTAGGAAGCTTATCCATTTTAATTTATTTAATTTCTTGTTTAATAATTATTTTAATCTAAATCCCGACTCAATATTTGAAAAGAATCCAAAGTTTTCATAGCTATTATTATAGGAAAGCCAAAATTTAACATAAGAAGTAAGATTTATAACCTAACTCGAAATTCGTCCACATACCAAATTGTTAGGTTAAAGTATATAAAAATATTTGATCTAAAAAGGAATATATAAAGATAGAAATCAAAACTTTTAGTACTATAAACACAAAATAATTAATTTGAAAGTAGAAAATAAATTTCCTAAAAAAAAGGACATAATCTCAATCAACTAACCACTACGTTGGATTGATTTGATTTCTAATACATTCTTTAATATTCTTTATTTCTTAATCGTATATTACCGTGTGCTACACACGGTACTTATTATTTTATTTAATTTTATATTGAAATAAATCATTTTATGGATTTAATTATATTTTTAAAAGATTTTTTTTTTAAAAAAAACTATTCGTTCAAACATAATTTTGTAGATAAGATACAAAATATCATTTTAAATGTGGATCACGTTTTGAAGTAAAAAAAAAAAAATCCTTTGCAAAAAGAAAAAACATAAAAATAAATGTGTTAAAAAAATAATGATATAGAATAACGTTGTTGTTGCCATAAATAAGAAAAAATCAACATAAAAATGCTTTGTTTGATGATTTTATTTTATTTTATTTTTGTTTAATTTTTTAAAGAAAAAAGCTTTGTTAGATTTTATCACTTTACACTTTGTCAATACTTTCATTTAATAATTATAAAAAGTTAGGCCACCTTTGTCACATTATTTTAAAATAAAATTGAGTCGCATTATTGTTTTTAATTTTTTTAGAAATAAAACTTAAAAGAATTATGGACTACTTTTTCAGTGAGTATTATAATTATTTTTTTAAGGTAAAATCATAAGTTTAGTAAATGAATTTCTTTTATATTTGTGTTAACTCTCTAACTTTCTATAATAAATACTTATGCTCACTACAAGAAATTTCGTCCTTTCTGACAAAAGTAACACACTACAAGACCATTTTTTCACGGTTTTTTTACCGTCGGGAAAAAAGTAACTATCTCGACGATTTTGTTTAATGCCATAAGGATATGTTGATACTTTCTATTGGGGTTGATGTCCTAAATCTCGTGGCTCTTGTAGTTTGTAATTGTAATGTACAAAATTTTATTTATTTAATAAAATATGAGATGTTTTATTTATCATTTAGTAGTATTAACCCACAAAACCAATAAACTAATATCCAATATTATCTTTTATAGCTTAAACATATATGTAGAGACGTACAAGTGGATCATGTTTAAACGATAGCCTAAATAGTCTATAGTAGATGGATGAAGCTGTGTACCTTATCCTGGTGACATTATGAATACGACCCACTTTGTAGATGTTACAATTATTGTAAAGTGCTACAAATGATTTGATCTTGGTCATTCATGTGGAGATATGTGAGCGGAGGTATTCTATACAAAAGGGTTTGTATAAGACCGGACCACAAAATGACTAGTCTCATTATATAACATCGTTAAACAATAGAGACTTACAATTCACCAGGATGACCATAAGTGACATGACCTGAATTCTGTGATTTGTATGGGTGAAAGTGGCCAGATCGCCGACTCAATAAACCTACAATTTTTGGGATTCGTATGATTGAGGAGCTGAGAACACAGATACATTAGATGAAATTCACTCCTTCCCTGATGTCGAGGTAAGTAGATAAATTGCTCCCTTAAGGGCCAATTCCGAGGCTTGCACAATGTGGCGCTACACTTTCTCTTGGCCCGAGAGAAGTTTGGTCATAGTTGGACTATGACTTATTGTTCACTAGAGGGATCAGTCGTATATAAGGAGTTAAATGTAATTACATAGGAAAAACGGTAATTTTGGTCTAATTGTACTTACGAGTAATTTGTGAAAGGTCATCGCTCCGTTGACTGGTTATATCCAATGGACACAGAAACATATCTGTAGTGCGAATAGTGCAACCGTCGGTCTTTAGTGGAGTGATCGACAGTTAATGGATGTTGAATAATTTAATTAAATGAGTTTAATTAATTACTCAAGTACTATTGGATCTTCAATTCACAAATCCATAAGGTTCTCTCTGTAGCTCAATTGGGATTATTGAGAATTAATTTTGGATTAATTTTAATTGTGCAAATTAATTGAGGGAGTTAATTATATGTGATATAATTAATTTAACTTAATTATATATGACATAACTAATATAATATATTTGATACATTATAATATAAAGTTCAATTGAGAGGAAATAAATATTTGAATATGATTCAAATATTAATTATATGAATGAGGTTCATATAATTAAATTTAGTATAAATGTGATTTGTATTAAATACCACACATGTATGAGAGAAATAAAATTATAGATTATATTGTATTTGATACAATATAAACTATAGGTTATGTGTTATATTTGATATATATATATATATATATTAAATTTATTAATTTAATTTTAAATTTCAAAATTAAAGGGAGGAGTTACAACTCCCTCCCCTTAATTTTCTCTCATCGAACGTGGGAGTAGGGATTACTAGGGGATGATCTTCTTCTCTCCAAGTCTTTTACGTAGCAGTAGTAAATCTCTGTTTTTCTCTCCCACAAGATACACAGAAAGAAAAAATTCTCTCTCTAAACAATAAACTCTCTTTCTCTCCCAAAAATCTCAAAGTCCACACATTCCTCAGTATTCTCTTCCCCTACAGATAATACAGAGGTAACTCTTATAGTGGTGGCCTTTTTGATTTGCCGTGTTTTCTTTAGATCGTGTTTCCAGGAAGGTTCGTAACTGGTTCGGGGGAATCCGTGAAGAAATTATTCTTCAAAGGGTAAGCAATTCCTTTACCCTAAATTCTTCTGTTAAAGGCATGCTATAATTTTTGTTTTGATGCATAGTTTATGTATTTTAAATTTCCAATTCTGTGAAAATAAAATTTGAGATCGATACCGCTTCCGCAATGGACCTCATGGTTCAATCATTTCTAATGCTATTTTAGTTGGTGTCAGGGGAAATTGGGGATGAGCTAAAATATTTGGACCTATACTTACGCCATGAGCGTCGAGAGAGGTCCCTTAGCCTAGCTCTTAGATGGTGTCGGGATGAGGAAACAAAAGAAGGAAAAAAAAATCAAAACTTCTCCTAGCGGTTTTTGAAAAGCCGTTCGGATAAGGTACTTTTCTCGAAAAAAATTTTAGAACTTCTCCTGGGGAATAGGCTAAAGGAATTAAAAGAATTAATTGTACTAATGTGATTAATATAAAATATAATGTATACCGATACATTATAGTACATAGTTAATTATAATTATGATTTATAATTAAAGCTGCATAATATGTAAGAGATAAATATTTGAATAAGATTCAAATATTATTTATATGAATGTGATTCATATAAATACTATAGGTTAAAATTTAATATGAGTAGAATTCATATTAAAACTATAAGTGATAAGAGAGAGTTGCATTTTAATGTGATTAAGATGCATAATGTATGATTAATTAATTAATCATATATCATATTGCTAATATTATGTGATATTTCAACTCCTCATTACAGGGAAATTATTTTTCTATACGTGGAGGAAGTTATTGTAACCCCCTTCCATATTTTTCCATATACATTTTTTTTCCACAGAACTACAAGGGGTGGAACAAAAAAAGAAAACACAAAAAAATAGAGAAATATCTCTCTTAACAAGAGGCTCTCAAGATTCTCTGCAATTTGACCTTCCCTCTTCCAAAAACTCTAAAGGAAATCACAAATCCTCATTCCTTGCCAGAGAATAGCAAGGTCACTGCGTGGTGGTGTCAAAGTTTTGTTTGTGAGTCGTGTATTCGGAAAGAGTTCCTATGTTTGTGATTATTGGGGAGATCAAGCAGTGGAGAGGAAACTTGTGAAGAAGTGATCTATAATGGTGAGTCTTCTCTTCATTTTCCTCTTGGTAGAAAGGTTTTCTTATAAAATTTAATTAATGTTTATCTGTATGCTTTTTCTCTCTGTACTTTGGTAATTTCTAAATTGAAAATCAATTGCATAGCATTCACATGCTTCCATAAGAAATTCAATTCCTTTAGTTGGTATCAGAGTTAGGTTGTATATTTTGATTTTCAATTTGAAACTAAAATCAGAGAAAAGGTAGGTGAAATTCTGCATTTTGAATGTTGGGTATTTACAAAATGGATGTTTAGATTTTTGGCACCATAGTTTACTACTTTAATGTGATTAAAGTTGTAAGGACCTGTTGTTTTGGGCATTTAAATTATTACTATCGAGTTTGTAAGTACGTGTTCTTGCATTTGGCATGTGTTGTTGAGGAAGGAGAGCAAGAATGGAGGATTTTCAGACAAAGAACGAAGCAGAGTACTGAGCGTAAGGCACAACGTTGCAACGCTGTACTTTACGCTGCAGCACAGAAAGCCCAGCGTAGTTACGCTCGACAATAATATTGTGACGTTGATAGCAACGCTTAGGGGCAACGTAGCATCACACTACAACAACTTTGTAGCCCAGCGTAGCTACATTCAGTAGTAGCTGGCAGGTGTCGAGTTTACTTTCACTCGTAAACCTGCGCCTATGCAAATAATATTTATAAATTGCCTAACTAACTACTTATACTAACTAGTAGTACAAGCGGCAAGTCCAGGGTCGAACCTCAGGGAAGCGCAAAAAATTAGTTCATCGAAGCTCGATTTCAGTTAAAGTGATAAATGGGGGGGGAGGGGGGAGGGTTTTGGTGTGGATGGATAATTGAAATTGCATAAGTGCAAGAAAATAAAAGACAGAAGTGCAATTAATCGAGATATCTTAGCTTAGAGGAATGGATTTACCCAATGTAGTTTAGATCATTGACTCAATTTATGACTTAAACTTCTTGTTTATGCTTAGCCCAATTGATTGGAATCCCAACCAATGGTCCTAATTATCTAATTAATCAAAATATACAGAAAAAGAGTCCGCTCCATATAAATTAACAAATCGCATTAAGTTTTAAACTGTTGGGTTTTACGTTCTAAAAACTCGCAGTTTGTAAAATGATAAATTTTCTATTTTCAATATACTTGTTATTGATCTCACAAATTTATGAAAGTCTAAATCCAATAAACTAAGACTCATGACTATTGGATCACAAACCAGTTGTTCATTAGAGGATCAGTAGGGACTTGAGGAATAAGACGTAACCTTGGGGGTAAAACATATATTTGACCCAACCGTTATTACGAACAACCTGTGAAGGGTCAACTTGCTGATTATGGTTAAATCACGTGGATATAATATATCTATAGTGAGGGGAGTGCAACTATGCGCTTTAGTGGAATGATCCATTAGTTAACGAATGGAGATTAATTTGGTCTAATGAGTTTAGCCAATTAATCTCGGATCATTGGAGCCCATGATCTGTAGATTCGCGAGGTCCCCCTACTAGCTCATAACGGACTAGCTCTAATATGACGTGATAAGTTAATTTGAAACGTTCAGATTAGAATTAAGGGAATTAGTAATTATATGAGATATAGTTATATGTTTAATTTTAGAATTAAACGAAATAGAAGAATTTATATTTAAATATGATTTAAATATATAAAGTGGATATGTGTTAAAATTAATTTAATATTTGATATTAAATTAATTAAGTTTTATTTAATGATTAATTTATGAAATTAATTAATTTTTCATTTTTAAAATCGAATTTTGATTTTTAGATAAAATTGGAAAAATTAAAAAACAAAAACACAAAATGGAAAAATGGTTTTTTCCATTATCCATCACCAAGTAGCTCACACATAAAGCAACATCTTGGCCTTGTCTTCTCCTAGCATGAGCTGCAACTTATGCAACTCTTCTCTTTGCATGTTGATCTGCAATATAAGGAAGAGATTGGAGTGAAAATTGGGCATGCAATCTATAATGAATTTTAGAGAAAATTTAGCTTGAAGAATAGTTCTTCAACAAGGTTGCTGCAGTGAGCTTTTCTTCTTCATCCCTTGATTTAAGCTTGTTTTGAGTTCCACAACTCAATCTAGAGCACCAAGAGAATAGTGGGAAAGATCTTGAGGGGGTCTAGAACAAGATATGAAGAAGATTGCAGCTAGAGAAGGAGCTTTGAAGAAGTTTTACAAGAGGTATGTCTTGAAACCCATTTTTCTGCAGAAGCATGATTTATATTATACCAAAATTAGTGAATTTGAGTGCTTAGATGAACCTTGTGCCTCCGCTGCTGTTGATACAGTCCTAAAATTGGTATCAGAGCATCAAATAAGTATTCAATTCGGTTTAATTTTGGTTTGGTGGGTATTTTATATAAGAAATATAAAACTGATACACTAATATGGTTTTCTAAGTTTTGGCTATTTAATTCTCTTTAATTTCTTATTTAAATTTGTAATTGACTCTTGCTTGATAAGCTTTAATGTATTCCCAAGAGTCTGTAATTTATTTGGAGTCATTGGAGTTGAAATTAAGCTGTAAATTGAAGAAACAAGCCGAGTTGCAGTTCTAGAAAATCAGCCTCTGTTCTTATCGTCGCTGAGGTTCCAGTTGCTAAATGATCGTCTAGCTCCAGACGCTACACGATGTGAAGAAAAGCTAGACGATCGTATAGCAATAGAACTGGTCATTGTGATGTTGAATGCTAGACGATCGTATACCTGTGGGAGCTAAACGATGTGTTCAATTTGCTATACGATAGCATTAAGCGATCATTTAGTTTTGGCGTGGGTACTAAACTATACGTTGAATTTACTATACGATAGTACTATGTGATCATTTAGCAACGATGCGCTTTAAACGATGCGATGAAGTGCTACGTGATAGCGCTGAGTGATCGTTTAGATGCGAAGCTAAGCGATCGTATAGACGAAGTGCTAAGCGATGCGTTGAAGTTTCTATACGATGGAACTAAAAAAATTGCTTTCTTACGATGTTGAACGATGCAATGATGTTCTATACGATGGAGCTAAGCGATCGTTTAGCTATGGTGGATACTAAACGATGAGATGTAGCGCTAGGTGATGGTGTTAAGCGATCATTTGGTTCTATACGATAGACCTAAGCGATAGTTATGAAGAGCTATATGATAGCCCTGAGCGATCGCTTACTACGATCGTTTATCTTTGATCGGGAGCTAAACGATGCGTTGAATTGCTATGCGATAGCACTACACGATCATTTACCTCTATGCGGGAGCTAGGCGATGCGACGAGTTGCTATGCGATAGCACTACGCGATCGCATACCTTTGTGCAGCAGTTGGGCGATGCGTTGAAAGCTATGCGATGACATTAAACGATCGTCTACCTTTTGCTCTGCTAAACAATCAAGGATTTACTAAACGATCTGGCAAAATGCTAGACGATGGTCGTCATTGCTAAACGATGAGCCTTAGCGAGACATTGAACATGTGCAAGGGCTATCGATTTGACCAATTCTCTTGTGGTCTGGTGCGGTTCAGCTTCGAATGGTTCTTTGCTGGTCCGGTTCAGACTTGGCTGGTTTGGTTCAGACGGTTCGGGTCTGGTTCAAGCTACTTGAGTTCGTTTTGGAGCGATTCGGAAGCTGTTTTGTAATAATTAGGTTTTGTTTGCTTGTTTTTTTTGCCAAAATAGAACCATATCAGTCTGTGTTTAATTATTTATGCATTTGATGTATGTTATAATTAAATAAATCTTGTATGTGCATATAGTATGCCATTTAGATTTAACATCCCACCATAGGAAGCATGAACATGCATTGAAAGTATGTTATAATTGTTATAATATATAGTATGCATGTTAGGGTTTCTTGTATTTAATATAAATATTATATTAAATTTGAATGCCTCAAGTATGTTATGGATGAATAGCATGTCTAAAGTTTTATAAGTTGTTATAAAATTGGGTTAGACATTTAAAATCCATAAACAACAACTGCATGCTCACCTAGGTTGACCACCTATTTTAATTGTTAAAACTTATAAAACTTAGGTTACAAACTCAACTGGTATATAATCCTGTCTAAGACTGGGGGTACTTAAGTTGACGGTTTACGAAACACCTCCTACCTGGGGATTATGGCCGAATTATTGAGCGTTGGTAACCAGTTTTATGAGCATACGTGTGTGATGTGAGGTAATAAAATGGTTTATCACTTAGACATCGTAGGTTAAAATCCAATTATAAGAGTTATACTTGTATAAACCAAATAGACTTAGGGTTGTTTTATTAGCCGAAAAGAACCTAAGTATCAATCTACCCAAAATTGAACACTTCAGTGGCAGTTTAATAACTTCTATATGATAAAGTTATTAGAAAACTTCAATGGGAGATTAATAACATATATGATACATTATTTTTAGCTCTCACGTCTCTAAGAGTTCACAATCCAGATTTAAGCGGTACTTCGTGTCACCCTGGAAGTGACCTCCATTCGGAAAGTATTTTTTAGCTCAAATCTAGATTTTGGTGAATAAGAGGAAGTTGTTCAAATATAAGTCTATTATACGATATATAGATTTCAAATCTCCACATAGTTTACACCGTGAGATTCATATGACGCTTCGTGTCACCCTAGAAGTGGCCTCCATTTGGAAAGTGTTTTGTATGAGTCAATATCAAGGTAAATGAAGGAAGTAGTTCATAGTAAGTGGGTGAAGGATATATGTCAATATATCCTATGGTCTCCTCCATTAATCTTAACCGTGAGATTCCTATGTTGCGCCTGCTAGTTTGCTTTAGGCGGCCCTTTGCTAGTCGTTTAGCGATGGCTATCCCTTCGGAGGGTTGTAACGTAGGATTCGGAACAACACAGGCTTTAGTAAAATGAATAGAGTCATATAGTTTTGTTTTTGGATGTTGTCTTCTATTTCGGAGGGAAATTCATACCGTTCTATAGGATCTGGGTGGGTCACACTTACAAGAATTTCTAAGTTTTAGTAAAGATCTTGACCGAAAACGATAAATAAACGACTATAGGAATAAGATTTATTCTGGAGACAATAGGAATAAGAGTTACTCTGGGGATAATGTTTGGTCAAAATTGTTTGTTTTAGTGAAGAAGTATCTGACTGCCTCTCGGTAACACATATTCTGACTCACTAAAATGTTGTTGCAAATAATTAATGGTTATAGGTACATTATTACTTTTGCTAAAATTTGATTTTGGATTTAGTTACGATTTGATAATTAGATTTTGTTTGAATTTTATCAGCATGTCGAATTCTAGAATACTCACTTCCGATGTACATAACAGTAAAATCAAATCAACAAATAAATTACTAGCAGTTGAATATACCAAAAGAATTTTAACAGAGGATTGTCCTCTATCTCCCAACTCATCTGAAATTATGAATTATGTAGATGAGAATGTTGAATTCGAACAACAAGATAAATATGATTTAATTGTTATCAAAGCATGTTTAGTGGAAAATAATAAAATCTGGATAATAGATTTAGGTGCCGCTAATCATGTATGTACTATCTCACAGGAAACAAGTTCCTGGAGATAGTTAACAGAAGGTGAAACAATCTTTAAGGTAGGGACCAGAAAGATTGTTTCAGCCAAAGTAGTGGGAGATATGAAGTTATTTATAAGAGATAAGTACATTTAATTGAAAAATGTATATTATATTCCTTCTATGAAAAGAAGTATAATATCTATCTCCTGTTTGCTAGAACAAAATTATAAAGTCTATTTCGAAAATGATGAAGTGTTCATCAAAATGGGTTATAAAAAAATTTGCTCTACAAAATTAGAAAATAACTTCTACATATTAAAACCAACTAAGGTGTAAAGCTGTTTTGAACATAGAGATGTTTAAAACTACTGGGACTCATAAGAAGAGGAAGATTTCTCCAAATGCCTATCTTTGGCACTTGAGACTGGGTCACATAAATCTTAATAGGATCGAGAGATTGGTTAAGAACGGTCATCTAAATAAGTTGGAAGACAGTTCATTACCACCATGTGAGTCTTGTCTTAAGGGTAAAATGACAAAAATATCTTTTTTCTGGAAAAGGTCTTAGAGCCAAAGAACCCCTAGAGCTGATTCATTCAGACCTTTGTGGGCCTCTAAATGTTAGAGCAAGAGAAGGGTATGAATATTTCATTACTTTTATAGATGATTATTCAAGGTATGGGCATGTTTACCTAATACATCAAAAGTCTGAAACTTTTGAAAAGTTCAAAGAGTATAAGGTTGAGGTTGAGAACCAGTTAGATAAAAAGATTAAAACGCTTCGATTGGATCGAGGTGGTAAGTATATAGACATAAAATTCCAAAACTATTTGATAGAACATGGAATTTAGTCTTAACTCACAGCCCCTGGCACACATCAGCAGAACGATGTGGCAGAGAGGAGGAACCTTGTTGGACATGGTTCATTCCATGATGATTTACACTTAGTTACCAAATTCTTTTTGGGACATGCAGTTGAGACTACGGTATATATTTTGAACATGGTTCCCTCGAAAAGTGTTTCTGAAATACCTTACGAGCCCTGGAGATGACGTAGAGGAAATCTATATTACTTCAGGATTTGGGGTTGTCCAACACATGTGTTAGTGCAAAATCCTAAAATGTTGGAACATCGTTCAAAAGTGTGCCTATTTGTAAGCTACCTAAAGGAAACAAGAGGTGATCTCTTTTGTGATCCTTAGGAAGATAAAGTATTTGTATCGACAAATGCAACCATCCTAGAGGAAGATTATATATAGAACCATCAACCTCGCAGTAAGCTAGTAATAGAAGAAATGTCCAGAGAAATGAAAAATGTATCAACAAGAGTTGTTGATCGAGCAGGTCCTTCAACAAGAGTTGTTGATGAAACTGATACTTCACATCCTTCTCAAGAGTTGAGAATGCCTCGTCGTAGTGGGAGGGTTGTGCAACAGCCTGATCGGTACATGGGTTTAACTGAAACTCAAGTCATCATACCAGATGATGGTTTAGAGGATCCATTGTCTTTTAATCAAGCAATGAACGATGTAGACAAAGACCAATGGATTAAAGCTATGGACCTTGAAATGGAATCTATGTATTTCAATTCTGTCTGGAATCTTGTAGATCAACCAGAAGGGGTAAAACCCATCGGTTGCAAATGGATCTACAAGAGAAAACGAGACCAAATTGGTAAGGTCCAGACCTACAAAGCTAGACTTGTGACAAAAGGTTTACCCAAAGAGAGAGGTTAGATTTTGAAGAAACCTTCTCTCCAGTTGCCATGATAAAGTCTATTAGAATACTTTTGTCCATAGCCATATTTTATGATTATGAAATATGGCAAATGGATGTCAAGATGGCTTTTCTAAATGGCTATCTTGAAGAGAGTATCTATATGTCTCAACCAGAAGGTTTATACAGCAGGGTCAAGAGCAAAAGATTTGCAAGTTTCGATCCATTTATGGATTAAAACAAGCTTCTAGATCCTGGAATATGAGATTTGACACTACGATCAAATCTTATGACTTTGAACAAAATATTGACGAACCCCGTGTCTACAAAAAAATCGTCAACAAAACTGTCGCTTTTCTGGTGTTGTATGTTGATGATATTCTACTCATTGGGAATGAGGTAGAATACCTAGCTGTTGTTAAGAGATGGTTGGCTTCAAAATTCCAAATGAAAGATTTGGGAGAAGCACAGTATGTTCTTGGAATCCAAATAGTTCGGAATTGGAAGAACAGAACATTGGCATTATCTCAAGCATCTTATATAGACAAGATGTTGTCTAGGTATAAATTGCAAGATTCCAAGAAAGGATCTTTACCTTTTAGGCATGAAATTCACTGGAGTTTTAGTCCATGTGGGAGTATTGTTGAGTTTTATATCCTAAAAACTCGCAGTTTGTAAAATGATAAACATTTTCTATTTTCAATATACTTGTTATTGATCTCATAAATTGTATGAAAGTCTTAAATTCAATAAACTAAGACTCATGACTATTGTATGAGTACTTGAACTTTATGTGGAGACATAAGAGTGGATCGGGTTCGAGTAAATAGTCAAAATGATCTATGGTACATGAATGAGGTTAGGTACCTTATTCTAGTAACACCATTGGATGCGGCCTATTCTGTAATTGTTACAAAGAGTTGTAAAGTGCTACATACGATGTGATTCTAATTCGTACATGTTATGACATGAGGAATGGGGGCGTCCTATGCAATGAGTTTGCATAAGATCAAGACCAAGAAATAAGTCACTCTTACTTTATAATGTTGTTTACTGTTTAAGACTGACTATTTCACCTAGATGATCTAGGTAACTCGATCTTAATCCTGAGCTAACTATGAATTCATGTTTATTTGGGATTGCCCTTAAATTTTCATAGTTGAGGGTTGGCTCAATAGCGCCGGCTCAATAAGACTCCCATTTTAGGGGAAAGATTGGATAGATAACTGGGGACATAGGGTACAAGACAGAGTTCACGCCTATCCGATTTAGGGATAGGAGAAAGGTTGTTCTCTCAAGTACTGAATCCAGGTCTTAAACAAGAAGCCCCACCCTTTCACTAGGCTGAGAGAGTTTGGTTTGGTGATTGGATCACAAACCAGTTGTTCATTAGAGGATCAGTAGGGACTTGAGGAATAAGACGTGACCTCACTCTTCCTCGAAATATATAAGCGAAACTCTATACAGATCTATGGATCTCCCGGGGTAAAACATATATTTGACCCAACTGTTATTATAAACAACCTGTGAAGGGTCGACTTACTGATTATGGTTAAATCATGTGGACATAATATATCTACAGTGTGGGGTGTGCAACTATGCGCTTTAGTGGAATGATCCATTAGTTAACGAATGAAGATTAATTTGGTCTAATGAGTTTAGCCAATTAATCTCGGTTCATTGGAGCCCATGATCTGTAGATCCGCGAGGTCCCCCTACTAGCTCGTAACGGACTAGCTCTAATATAGCATGATAAGTTAATTTGAAACGTTCAGATTAGAAATAAGTGAATTAGTAATTATATGAGATATAATTATATGTTTAATTTTAGAATTAAACGGAACAAGAGAATTTATATTTAAATATATAAAGATGAATATGTGTTAAAATTAATTTAATATTTGATATTAAATTAATTAAGTTTTATTTAATAATTAATTTATGAAATTAATTAATTTTTTACTTTTTAAAATCAAATTTTGATTTTTAGATAAAATTGGAAAAATTGGAAAACAAAAACACAAAATGGAAAAATGGTTTTTTCCATTATCCATCACTAAGTAGCTCACACATAAAGCAACATCTTGGCCTTGTCTTCTCCTAGTATGAGCTGCAACTCATGCAAATCTTCTCTTTGCATGTTGATATGCAATATAAGGAAGAGATTGGAGTGAAAATTGGGCATGCAATCTATAGTGAATTTTAGAGAAAATTCAGTTTGAAGAATGGTTCTTTAACAAGGTTGCTGCAATGAGCTTTTCTCCTTCATCCCTTGATTCAAGCTTGTTTTGAGTCCCACAACTCAATCTAGAGTACCTAGAGAATAGTAGAAAAGATCTTAAGGTGGTCTACAACAAGATATGGAGAAGATTGCAACTGGAGAAAGAGCTTTGAAGAAGTTCTACAAGAGGTATGTCTTGAAACCCATTTTTCTGCAGAAGCATGTACTATATTTTGCCAAAATTAGTGAATTTGAGTGCTTAGATGATTCTTGTGCTTCCGCTGCTGTTGATACAGCCCTACATACGGATTGTGCTAAGATGAGGGTTTAACTTCCAACGTCTAGTTAAACAACCAATATGGTTTTCTCTAGATTGCTAGGAGCAGTTCTTTTTGCCTAACTACCTATTGCTTCCAATGGGATTAACTTATAAATATATGTCAAATATTACAAATTAATCACAAAGTGTTAGAATCACACAACCAAATTATTAGGCGTCAATAAATAATTAAAATCATGCAATTCATAAATATAAATTCGGATTAAAACCCATAGACAAGCTTATATACATCAATAAATTGAAATCTCACAAAATTACATCGAGTTCCTCCGAATCCCTAAGCTAAGAAACCAAAATCTTACCTTCCCATGGAGGATGAGAAGCTACAATCCGGCATTACTCAATTAACTACTAAAGAAATGCCCAAAATACAAAGTGAAAGAGAAAAGAAAGGGGAAATTCGACTAGAGGTTGAAGGTGGGCATATCATTCTACCCTAAAATGAAAAACTGATATTTATAGAGTAGCGTCGCAGCGTTACAACGCTGCACAAATGGAAAGTGGTAGTGTTGTAACACTGCAAGTAGCGTTGCAATGCTACTCTGCCTTTTGGCTGCTTTCGTCTTCAATTCGTAGCGTTGCAACGTTGTCTTGCTTTGCCCAAAATAGGTAGCTACTGCCTTATAGCGTTGCCACGCTCCGTCTAGGGGTTTTTTCGTCCGTTCACGTCCCTTTGAAGCCCAGTTGCTCAAATTAGCTTCTAATTCCTCCAAATTAACCCTAAATAGTTCGTAACGATTGATTCTATCTCCAAGATGCTCAATACCTATAAAATCATCAAATAAACACATTAAACATAGTAACGACCTCGAATTAAGAAGAGGAAAATAGCACATTTTCGATGGTATCAAATACCCCCAACTTAATATCGTCCTCGAGCGAGGTAGAATCACACATTCACGTAGAAAATTATGCTTGCTCAATCATAAGGGCCGTTACTCTAGTCTCAACAGTGAGATTTGCAATAAAAAATTAAATTTGATTACAATAAATCAATGAAGCACATTTAAAAATTATTCTAAATCTACTCATGTATGAGTGAGTCAAAAGCCCTACTAATTAAGTTTACAAAACCCAAAAAGGTTTTATAGGGCCCTCAATTCGTTTTCCCCCTACACTAGCTCGAAGGTTCAATAGCCAAGCTTCCTAGATTCAACTTTATAATGACATACTTAAGGGAACCAAACTTTTATTTTACCCTTTTATATATATATATATATATATATATATATATATATATATTTTATTATTTACACAAAAGAGGAAGCCTTATCTAGACACATCACCTTCGTTTTAGCTTGCCTACATGGGTGTCATGCGAGTCATCCGACTATGAGCAATGGCTCCTAACAAGGTGCCGAAGCTTACTCATTCCTTGAGGTACTTTAGCTCAAAGGGAAACTAGGATGTCATAGGCCTCAAAGGTTAATTATAACCCAAGAAAGAGGAGTAATCCCCTTAAAAAATAACATACAAACGTACTTTTACTTTAGAACACACTCTGCCTTTTACAAACTTGCTTTTTACATACTCTATACTTAGCTTTTACAATATAAAATAAGAGTTTGGCAAAAACTTAGGCATGAAGTACTAGGTTGAGTTTTTAGTCACTTAATACTTATCAATTAGGCCTTTCGGCGCGGTAACAAAAATATAAGCTCAATAATACAACTCTAAGCATGCAAGACCTAACTTCGTTAGACAAGGGACCTAAAAATGCATGTGAGATAAGAAATTTATTTAAAACGGGCTAAAAATCATGATCATGCTCTTTAAACATAGTTTCATGCAAACCTAATCATAAAAAGGGTGCATTATCAACTACTTATCATAACAAACCAAGAAAAAGAGCAAGTGAGCAAATTCAGCAGACAAACATCGTTCGAGCCCAACAAGTACAACATACCCCATCCCCAACTTAAATTGATACATTTTCCCCAATGTATTTCTCATCAAGGCCCAATAAAATAAAATAGTCAAAGGAATAGAAAACCTCCCCTGACGACGTTTCTGCACATGGGATGGTGGTAAGAGGGCTGCATTAAATCGATCTTTTTCTTCTTTAGGGCAGAGGGAAAGATCCTACAAAATAAAAATAAGATATTTTCTTCAGGTGTTGGGGATGATGCCCTAAACTCTCATGTCCTATAGTTTATAAACACAGTTTTGAACAAATGCTTGTGATGTATAATATATGATATTTTCTTCACTTATTGTCTATGAACATTGGATGTTTTAATTTTCTTTACCACAAACCAATAAACTAAAATCCCTGGTTGTCGTTTATAACTTAAGCATGTATGTGGAGACACACAGGTGGATCATGTCTTAAGTGATAACCAAAATAGTCTGTAGTATATGGATATAGAAGGGAAACTTTATCCTGGTAACGCTACAGATGCGGCCTACTTTGTAGAATAGTTACAAGTGTTGTGACTTGCTACAGATTGTTTGATCCTGATCATTCATGTGGGGACGTGCGAGTGGGGGCGTCTTATACAAAGAAGTTTGTATAAGACCGAACCACGAAGTGTTAACGTCTCATTATATAACGCCGTTCATGACAGAGATTTCACTTCACTGGGATGAGCATAGGTAACATGACCTCAATCCTGAGTGAGTTGGGAACTCCTGCCTTTGAGGGCGGTCCTTTGATTTGCATGGGTGCGAGTGGCCAGATTGCCGACTCAAACCTACCACTTTGGGGATTCGTCTGATTTGGGAGCTGGGAACTCAGCTACACATGATGCAATTCACTCCTTCCCCGAAGTAAGGGTAAGTGGATAGATTGCTCCCTAAAGGGTTGATCCCGGGGCTTGAACGATGTGGCACCACACACCTTCTCATGGCTCGAGAAGTGTCCACACTTAGTAAGACTATGTTGTATTGTTTATTAGAGGGATCAATGATACTTAAAGAGTTAGATGTAACTACAGGGAAAAAACGGTAAATTGGGTCAGCTGTACTTACGAGTATCTGTGAAAGGTCATCGTACTCATTGGTTATATCCGATGGACATAGAAATATATCTGTGGTAAGAAGAGTTCAGCAGTCGATCTTTAGTGGAATTCCTAGCAGTTAATGGATTGTGAATCTTATGGCTAAAGATTTTAGTCAGTTATTCATGATCATTCCAGCTTTGAGCCATAGGTCCATAAGGTCCCCTTGGTAGCTCAATGAATTCAAGTTGAGAATCAGCTTTTGGGTCAGTTTGAAATGTTCAAATTGACAAGTGGGAGTTTGATTATATGTGATATGATTGAACTGGTTAATTATATACGATATGATTAACATTATGTATGAGATACAATATTTGGAGGAAAATGGATATAAATATGATTTATATCTAGTGGAGGAGAAAACACTAAGGTTTATATGTGATATTAAATCATAGGTTAATGAATATAATATGAATATAATTATTATTTTTAATTGGATAATTATAGGATAATTGTGTCGGCGTTTTCTTCGTAATCGTGTGATAGTGGGAGGTTTCATTCAGTTTTTGTAACTGAAGAAGTTTTCATTTTCCAAAGAGATCACATAATTTGCTCATGAAGTGTATATAACCTATCGCATAGCAAATCGAGAGCCTACACGATAGCTCAAACGTTGCTACACGATCGTATACACGTGCGTTTCTTTCTAAATGATCACATAGGATTTCCTAAATGATCGTCTAGTTCTTTCCTAAATGATCGCGCGCCCGAGCGTTTACTAAACGATCATCTATACGATCGCAGCCTATTTACTAAATGATCGTGTACTGCTTCCTAAACGATCAAGCATTGTCTATTCAATAGACATAAGCCTTCTCCCACTTGCTTGGTCATTGTATACGATCTCTATTTCCTTTTTCCCTCTACCAAATCCAACAGAGCCCACATCTTCTGGATTCTCACATCGAGAATACCAAGGCTTCTAAGTGGTGGTGTTATCACCATTGCTGTGTTTATGTGGAGACTTTTGTGGGTACACAACCGGTGATTTGCTGAATGATTGCTTTGACGTTCCAGTGAGAGCGAAAGGAGCAGTCCCTATTCGAGAGCGATTTTTTGGTGAAGAAGAGTTCTTCAACTGGTACGTATTCGTTCTCTTATTGTTTAATTGTTAAAAGCATGCCAGTAATTTGTTGTTTTTTTGCATAACTTGTTTGTAAGATTTTAAATTTGGTAATTCATTCACAATAAATTTGGAATGATCCGCTTCCGCTCAGAGGTACTTTTGTATAAGAGTTCCTTCACCAGGAAGGGCAAATTTTTAACATCAATTGCTCGACGTGAGCCATCCCCTGTCAAGGTACATAGAAATTCTCGTATTTATCTGGTCCTTTCTTGGATGAGTCAATATAGCCTGACAAGGCTATGAGGCTTCTCATCTTTTGAAGAGAACCAAAAAGGTAGAATTTGGGTTTTTAAGTATATGGAAAAAAAGGTAAAAGGAAAGAATCAAAAGACTTAAGTGACCCAAAAGAGGTAAAAGAAATAAAAAAACTCAACAGACTCGTGAGGACAAAGGGAACAAAATTTCAATATATACAAAATACCAGGAGTAAGAATAGGACAAGGTATTTTGACCTCTAACACCATCACCTGGATCTCATCAGATTGAGGCTCTAAATTCTCCTTAACCTCACAAACTGGCAAGCATGAAGCGACGTCCTCATCATCATTGGAGTAGTATCACTCCGTAAGGAACTCGACCTCTGAGGTACAAATGATGAGCTGCTCTGGTGTACTCTCCATTCCCTGCGTGGTCTCAGTTAGCTGGCCAACATGGGTGATCAATCCTTGGCCAACATGGATGTCCCTCGAGTACGCAATTCCCGCACACCTCTACTTACTGCGATCTCCTTTTCGCCAAGTGGGCAACTAAGGAAGTCAACTTAGTAAGCTCGTGGCGAAGGCCACTTACCTCATCATTATTTGCAACTTGACCTTTGGACGTTGAAGATTGATTCGAAAATCCTATCATGCTTAACTGACACAGAAAGTAAACAAATCAAAGTAAAAGAAACTTTAACCAAAAACTAACTAAGAAGAACTAGTTGGCTTCCCTGGCAACGACGCCAATTTGGCAGGTGTCAAGTTTACTGTTGCACTTAAACTTGCACCTACACAAATAATATTTATAAATCACCGAACTAACTACTTATACTAACTGGTAGTACAAGCGACAAGTCCGGGTCAAACCTTAGGGAAGCGTGGAAGATTAGTTCATCGAAGCTCAGCTTCAGTTAAAGTGATGAATAGGGGGGGAGGGGGGTTGGTGTGGATGGATAATTGAAATTGCATAAAATAAAATGCAAAAAAAAATAAAAATAAATAAAAGATAGAAGCACAACTAATCAAGATATCTTAAGCTTAGAGGAATGGAATTACCCAATGTAATTTAGATCATTGACTCAATTTATGATTTAAACTCTTGTTTATACTTAGCCCAATTGATTGGAATCCCAACCAATGGTTTTAATTATTTAACTAATCAAAATGCACAGAAAACGAATGTGCTCCATAAAAGTTAACAAATTGCATTAAGTTCTAGGGATTATACTAAGATGAGTGTTTAACTTCCAACGTATAATTAAACAATCAATATGGTTTTTCTCTAGGTTGCTAGGATCAGTCCTTTTTGCCTAACTAACCTATTGCTTCCAATGAGATTAACTTATAAATATGTGTCAAATATTAGATATTAATCACAAAGAATTAGAATCACACAACAAAATTATTGGGTGTCAATCAACAATAAAATCATACAATTCATAAATATAAATTCGGATTAAAACCCATAGACAAGTTTGTACACATCAATAAATTGAAATCTCACAAAATTACTTGAGTTCCTCCAAATTCCTAAGCTAAGAAACCAAAATCATACCTTTCCATGGAGGATGAGAAGCTACAATCTGGCATTACTCGATTAACTACTAAAGAAACACCCAAAATACAAAATGGAAGAGAAAAGATAGGGAGAATTCGGCTGGAGGTGAAGGTGGGCGTATCTTTCTTCCCTAAAATGAAAAACTGAAATTTATAGAGTGGCGTTGCAGTGTTGCAATGGTGCACAAATGGAAAGTGGTAGTGTTGCAAGACTACTCTGCCTTGCAGCGTGCTTACGTCTTCAATTCGTAACATTGCAACACTACCTTGTTTTGCCCAAAATAGGTAGCTACTGCCTTATTCCGTTGTGAAACACTCGTCTGAGCACTGCAACGCTCCGTCTAGGGGTGTTTTTGTCCATTCACGTCCCTTTGAAGTTCGATTGCTCAAATTAGCTCTTAATTGCTCCAAATTAACCCCAAATAGCTCGTAATGACTGATTCTACCTCCGAGATGCTCAATACCTACAAAATCATCAAATAAACACATTGAACATAGTAACGACCTCGAATTAAGAAGAGAAAAATAAAACATTTCCGATGATATCAACAGCATCGGTTACGCTCTAAGTGTTGGATGCGTGCGTGCAGATGGTTCCAGATCGTAAGTTTGATCCTACCAGGAGCAGTTTTTGCTACAATTTTTGTATTTATTTATTTTATTTATTTCAATTAATTAATTTGATATAATTTGATTAATTCCTCGGGATGCCAAAATTCGATCTATTTTGATGTTTATTTAATTTATGCATTTGATGTATGGTTAAATATTGTAAGTTGCATAATGTATGCAATGTAGTTTTAAAATTCCAACTTAGTATAAACATTAATCGTGCATCATATTTAATATAAGTATTATATTATATAGTTGCATAATCTTATAAGCATGTACATGCATCTTATTTAATTTAATTGTTATATTATATAGTTGCATGTATTATTTAAGCATATCCATGCATGATACCTTAGTATAAATGTTAAATTGTATGAAGTATATGTTTTATTTTCATTAGTGATTAATATAAATGTTATATTATATGATGAAAATGGTAATGTATTGAGCATGACATTACTTAGTAAATATAATTATCATAATTAATTAATGTCATTAGATGTATGTTATAGATTTTAATCAATTTCAATAAATGGCTTAAAATTAAATTAACCTAGACTTATGTTAAAAATATTTCTAATATGATTAGAAATAGGTTAATCTTTTATTTTTCTTTTATTAGGATTGATTTGAAAGAATAAAAGATTAAAGTTATAAAATAGTAGTCTACCAGGGACCTTTGTCTATGGATTGAGGTATTTAAGCTAGCAGAAACAAAATACCCCTATCTGGGAACCGATCTAGAAGGTGAATTAGGCAAGTATTTTATAAACATACAATACATGATTCAATTTATTAAAGTGTTTAATAAATAGTAATCATATATTGTTAAAGTATCTAATGTAAGAGTTCCATTGAGCCAACTTAATAATGGACTTAGATAAATTATTAGTCGGATTTGCCTCAGTAATAAACTCTAGGTTTAAAACACTTATTGGGAGGAAATTAATATATATGTTGTAAATATTGGGATTGATGCCCTAAAGTCTCGTGTACTGTAGTTTGTAAATAGTATGTACAAACGCTTGTGTTGTTAATGTACGATATTTACTTCACATCTTGTATTTTTGTTCAGTTACTTGTTTTATTTACTTTACCACAAACCAATAAACGTAAAATCCCTGGTTATCTGTATATGACTCAAGCATGTATGTGGTGACATATAAGTGGATCATGTGTTGAGTGATAACCAAAATGGTCTGTAGTATATGGATATAGGAGGGAAACCTTATCCTGGTAACGCTACGAATGCGACCCACTTTGTGGAATGGTCACAAGTGTTGTGACTTGTCACAGACAGTCTGATCCTGATCATTCGTGTTGGGGACATGCGAGCAGGGTCGTTCTATATAAAGAGTTTGTATAAGACCTGACCACGAAGTGTTAACGTCTCGTTATATAACACCGTTCATGACAGAGACTTCACTTCACTAGGATGACCATAGGTAACATGACCTCAATCCTGAGTGAGTTGGGAACTTCTACCATTAAGGGCAGTCCTTTGATTTGTATGGGTGCGAGTGGCCAGTTCGCCGATTCAAACTTACCATTTTGGGGATTTGTCTGATTTGGAAGCTGAGAACTCAACTATACAAGATGAAATTCACTCCTTCCCCGAGGCAGGGGTAAGTAGATAGATGGCTCCCTTAAGGGCTGATTCCGAGACTTGAACGATGTGGCGCCACACACTTTTTCTTGGCCCGAGAGGTGTTCACACATAGTTGGACTATGTTGTATTGTTCATTAGAGGAATCATTAGTATTTAAAGAGTGAGATGAAACTATAGGGGAAAAACGGTAATTTGGCTCAGCTGTACTTACGAGCATCTGTGAAGGGTCATCGTACTCATGATTGGTTATATTCGATGAACACAGACATATATCTGTGGTAAGAAGAGTTCAGCTGGTGGTCTTTAGTGGAATGCCTGACAGTTAACGGATGGTGGATCTCGTGGTTAAAGAGTTTAGTCAGCTATTCACGGACCGTTGGAGCTTCGAGTCACAAGTTCATTAGGTCCCCTGGGTAGCTTGGATAAAGTCGAGAACCAGTATTTGGGTTAATTTGAAATATTCAAATTGACAAGAGGAAGTTCGATTATATATGATATAATTGGACTGGTTAATTATATTTGATATAATTGGTTAAATGTATGAGATACATTATTTTGGAGGAAATTAGAAATAAATATGATTTATATCAAGTATAGGGGAAAATACTATAGTAGATATGTGATATCAAACTATAGGATAAAAATATAATATGATTATATTTATTAATTAATTAGTTGGTTAATTTTATGATAATTAATCCAATTTTCACATTCGAACATGGCTTAGTGAGCAACATTAGTTATTGTAACCGATGAGTTAAAATGAAAAATTTTTTCATTTTGAATCCCCGTTGTTCAATCGCCCGAAGAGAAAAGTGAGAGCGCGCTGGTGTTGATCTAAACGATTGCTTACGGAAAACGAGAGCCTATACGATAGTCCTTTCCACCTAAACGATCGTCTACCTCCCGCCTAAACGATCGCACACTATCGCCTACACGATCGGATAGCTTCTCTAAACGATCGTATAGTGTGCCTATTTTACTAAACGATCGTATACCTTTTGCTAAACGATCATTCAGTAAATCCTACATGATCGTGTAGCTCCTCCTAAACGATAAGCATTTCTGCTATGCGATAGCGTTTTCTTCCCTCCCACATGCTTATCGCCTACACGATTCGTGTTTCCTCCTTCTTCTACCAAATTCACCAAAGACCACCCTTTGGGTTTTTACTCCGAGAATACCCGGGGCTCTTTAGTAGTGGTGTCATCCCCGTCACGGTCCTGAGTTCGCGTTGTTCGTGCTACTGCAGTCGACGCTGCTACTGGGCATTGGTAGATCGCTTGAAGGGTTTGACTACTTGGAGTGCTGAAGTTTGAAAAACGTCTTCAATTGGTATGACACTCTTTCCCTTATGATTTTGTTATTCTTAGCATGCCATTAATTAAGATTTGTTTGCATAACTGTATGTATTGAATGTATAATATGTATTTTGATCACGGTGAGATCGAAGCGATCTGAACACGCTCATGGAACTCTTAGGTATGAGATCCTTCAGTAAACCCCTGAACTTGTTTTACTAGTTAATTAAGTTTAAGTCCTCTTAGTTATGAGTTAAAGATGTGTATTAACATCGATGGAAATAGTAAGTTAAGTGTGTTTGATGAATAATGCGTATGAAATGTAAGAGAAGGAAAATTATCTAAGTGTTCTGACTATATGCGTTCAGGTTGTAAACATGGTTGACACATAGAGAGTTGGAGAAGTTTATTAATGGTAAATCGGAAAAAAGGCAAGCAAAAATTTTAAGTGTGGAATGTCGAGTTCTCGGATGAAGTAGAAACAAATTAACACTTAGAGAAGGTAGAGAGGGTTCCATGTGTTAGAACTATGAGGTGCCATGCGGCCAGTCCAGTTGAATATGTGTCTAGAGGTCCAAGAAATGGGGTGTTGTGGCTCAGTACAACAAAGTGGTATGAAAGATTTATGCAACCAACTTTGTATATCAATGTTGAGGCTAAGCCGATAAGTGATGTGGTAGAAGAGCATGCGTTGAAGGGAGAAGGCCATGCGATAATATTTAAGCTAAGGAATTCAGCTTAATTAACGAGTACGTAAGCCAAGTGGCAGCATTGTAAACGTTAATGAAAGGATAAGCATGTCAGGTGGCAATTATTTAAGTAAACTTTTCATGCACGCTAAGTATAAATAAGCTTAGCAATGAAGGAGACTGTTTTGCCAAATGTTTTTTAATGCCTAAGTGAAGAGTGTTGCTGCCATCTGAAGATTTTGAAAGTTGAAGAATTTTTTACTAGCTAAAGGAAAATTTGAGGAATTTCTAATTGATTCTGGAAGAAATAATGTTCAAATTCTAAGGTAAGTAAAAGTTGAGTTGTTTTTTAGCAATTTCCTAAAAAGGAGTTTAGTTTTTATGAATGCTGAAATTAAGTTAAGAAATCTGGAAAACTGAATTTGAAATGTTGTTGTAGATGAATAAGCAGGCAGCTGCATACGATTAACAAGCAAGCAGCTGACCCAGTGATGTTATGCATTGACGCATACAATTAATCCATAACGAAGGCACTTTGAGTATGTTACATAAACTGAAAAGGTGTTTTAGTGCTTACCCGAGCACCTTGAGGAAGGATTTTCAATTATCAGCAAAGTTATAAGGTAAGATGGCTAAGGATAGCCGATACGGTAAAGATAGTTTGATGCGTCGAACTTAGTTGTGATACAAAGACTATTGATATGCAATGAAGTTAAGTTATGTATTAAGCTCAAAAGGGAGCTAAGTATATTGACCAAGGTGTTGAGGTTGATGCCCTAAAGTCTCGTGTCTTGTAGTTTGTCAACAGTATGTATGAACACTTGTATTGTTAATATATGATATTTACTTCACATCTTGTATTTTTGCTCGGTTAATTGTTTTATTTGCTTTACCACAAACCAATAAATATAAAACTCTTGGTTATCTATATGTGACTCAAGCATGTATGTGGTGACATACAAGTGGATCATGTCTTGAGTGATAACCAAAATGATCTGTAGTATATGGATATAGGAGGGAAACCTTATCCTAGTAATGCTACGGACACGACCTGCTTTGTGGAATGGTCATAAGTGTTGTGACTTGTCACAAATGGTCTGATCTTGATCATTCTTGTTGGGGACATGCGAGCGGGGGCATCCTATACAAAGAGTTTGTATAAGACTTGACCACGAAGTGTTAACGTCTCGTTATATAACACCGTTCATGACAGAGACTTCACTTCACTAGGATGACTATAGGTAACATGACCTCAATCGTAAGTGAGTTGGGAACTCCTACCATTGAGGGCGGTCCTTTGATTTGTATGGGTGCGAGTGGCCAGGTCGTCGATTCAAACCTACCATTTTGAGGATTCGTCTGATTTGGGAGCTGAGAACTCAGCTACACAAGATGGAATTCACTTCTTCCTCGAGGCAGGGGTAAGTAGATAGATGACTCCCTTAAGGGCTGATTCCGGGACTTGAACGATGTGGCGCCACACACCTTCTCCTGACCTAAGAGGTGTTCACACATAGTTGGACTATGTTGTATTATTCATTAAGGGAATCGGTGTTACTTGAGGAGTAAGATGTAACTATAGGGGCAAAATGGTAAATTGGCCCAACTGTACTTACAAGCATCTGTGAAGGGTCATCGTACTCATGATTGGTTATATCCGATGGACATATAAATATATCTGTGGTAAGAAGAGTTCAGCTGTTGGTCTTTAATGGAATGTCTGACAATTAACAGATGGTGGATCTCGTGGCTAAGGAATTTAGTCAGCTATTCATGTATCATTGGAGCTTCGAGCCACAGGTCCATTAGGTCCCCTAGGTAGCTTGGATAAAGTCAAAACCAGTATTTGGGTTAATTTGAAATGTTCAAATTGACAAGAGGAAGTTCGATTATATATGATATAATTGGACTGGTTAATTATATATGATATAATTGGCAAATGTATGAGATACATTATTATAGAGAAAATTAGATATAAATATGATTTATATCAAGTAGAGGAGAAAATACTATAGTAGATATGTGATATCAAACTATAGGATATAAATATAATATGATTATATTTATTAATTGATTAATTTATGATAATTAATCATTTTTCCATGTTCGGATGGGGGTTAGTGGGCAGCATCAGTTATGGTAACTGTTGAGTTAAAATGAAAATAATTTTCATTTTTGAATCGTTCAACCAATCGGTTGTCAGATTCGCCCAAAAGAATTCAGAAGCACGCGTTGGTGAAAGTAAATGATCGCTTGAGAGCCTATACGATAGCGTTCTCTGCCTAAACGATCGTATACCTCTTGCCTAAACGATCGCACATTGTCGCCTAGATGATCGGATAGCTTATCTAAACGATTGTATATTGTGTCGATTCAGCTAAACGATCGTATACCTTTTCTTAAACGATCGTTCGGAAAATCCTACACGATCGTGTAGCTCCTCTATGCGATAGCGTTATTTTCTCTCCCACTTACTTATCGCCTACATGACTCGTTTTTCCTCCGTCCTCTACCAAATTCATCAAAGCCCACCCTTTGGGTTTTCACTCTGAGAATACCCGAGGCTCATTAGTGGTGGTGTCATCCCCGTTGCGGCATTCGTATTCGTGTTCATCGTGCTGCTGCAGTCGACGTTCCCACCGGGGGTTGGTAGATCTCTTAGAGGGTTTCCGCCGCGTTGGAGTTCCGAAGTGTAAAGGTAGTCTTCAACAGGTATGGAACACTATCCCTTATGATTTTGTTTGTTCTTAGCATGTCGATAATTAAATTTATTTGTATAACTGTATGTGTTGAATGTATATTGTTATATTTCGGTCACGATGAGTTCGGAGCGATCCGAACGTGCTCATGGAACTCTCGGTATGAGATCCTTCGATTGGTATTTGAGCCAGGTTCTGATACTCCAATTTCATCTGTTGTAACGAAATGAAATATACATTCATAGTGGGTGCATTTCTACGCTTTTAATTGTTAAATCTGCTGTGGATGTGTCAGATTAATGGATGTTTTTGGGATGTTTAGCCTCGGTTTGATTTAAATCCTTTTATATTTGTGGTTGTTTGTAAAGGCCCCTGCGTTTTTGGGCATTAATAATCGTTATCAAGTCTGTATTCAAAGTTTGTTTGGAGTTTTGAGTCGTTCGTCGAAGTTCTGGGAAGGCGTTGTGGCTCTTCGAGGAAGGAGGCGATTTAGAGTTGATCGCATCATGCAGAATAAGTTCTATGCGATCGTTTTCCATCACATCTTAAAGATGAAGGAGTATGTGATCGCTGATGAACGCATTGGTTAAAGATGGAGAATGCGATCAAGAGTTGGTCGCATCAAGTTGACGATCGAATACGTCATCACTTAGTATCGTGTTGTGTAGACGATGAGATGCTCGTGGATCGCTTAACGCACAGACGCGCTATCGTTTAGGTCAGCAAGCTTCATCGCTTAGTAACTGACTAAACAATCGCTTAGTATCGCAAGGTAAATCGTTTACCTGGTTGCACGCATCGTGTAGACGATGAGACGCTCGTGTATCGTTTAAAGTGCACATGCTAGACGATCGTTTAGGACAGCAAGCTTCATTGCTTAGTAACTTACTAAACGATCGCTTAGTAACTCAGGATAAATCGTTTACTTGTCGTCGCACTACACGATCACATGGATGGTCAGGCTTCGCAGCCTCGTCGTTGTCTACGCAATCATTTACTTGGTCTACTATCATCTAGTTTGCGCTGAACGATCGTCTACTGTAGAGTTTTCTACACGATGAAGACCTCCTGGCGTTTTAAGACCCGTTCGCCAGTGAACCGATTTGCTCGATGAAAAATGTAATAGATAGGGTTTTTCATTCCCGTTTTTTGTAAAGGCTCATCCCAGTCCATTAATCCTTTGTTTATTATATGCGATGTATGTTTTTATATGTCATATGGTATGTACATATAGTAAATCCCACCTTAGGTTATGCAATGGTCATGCATCATCTCTTTATTCTAATTGTTATAATTTAGAGAAGCATGATTTAATTATGTAAGAGCATGCTCATGCATCATATAATATAAGAGTTATATTTATGCATAGATAAAAAGCATTGACATGCATCATCTTTATATTATAATTGTTATAGTATAAGGGTGAATGATATCATGTTTGTTTGGTTGTTACACGTTATATAAAAGTTATATATATAGTAATGATCGGACATTGCATGAAGCATGATACATAGGTTATTTTATAAATGTTATAAATGCCTCGTTGTGCGTAATGGTTTTAGTTGTTTCTTTTTAAAAGTTAAAGTGAAATTAGAACTAAAATAAATATGAAAAACATGCATGCTCACTTAGGTTTAATTCATGGTTTTAAAATGTTTAAAATTTGGATCACATAAACCTAAGATAACGATTCTAATATGATTAGCAACCCTAAGACTTTAATCTTTTAATTAATTTAATAGGATTAAATTGGCTAATAAAATGTTAAAGTGTAGCAAATCAATCTATAAGGGACCTTTTGTCTAAGGCGGGTTCTGTCTAGGCTGGGGTATTTAAGTTGATGGAAACGTAACACCTCTACCTGAGAACTTACCTGGAAAGGTGAATTAGATAGATTTGATACATGCATGCAAGTTAAGGACAGTTCATTAAAGTGTTTGAATCTGACTACTTGAACTTGTTCATATTTCATAGACAAACGTTGTTTATAAGCAGAGTTTAAAAAGATGACTTAGACTAAAATCAGTAGTCGGATTGTCTAGGTTAATGAATACCTAGGTAGAACATTCAGTGGGAGGTATTTGGGGCATGAGATGCTTCATTTATACCTTTCACTTTTCTCCTAAATAGTCCACACTGTGAGATCTATCCTTGGCCTTGCGGCACCTTTGGCGTGTCCCCCCATGGATGGTGTTTGGGTAGGTCAATATCAAAGTGGATGGAGAGAATGTTCATAGTAAGTGGGAGCGAGAAGTGTGACAATATATCCCTTGGTCTCCCTCATTAGGTTGAATAAAGTTACTGCACATCGCCTCGAGGCACCCTGGTAGTGTCCCCCTAAAGGATGGCAGTTTTGCGCGTTTCTTTATTTAATCTCCTGTAAAAGGATAAGATAACTTAGTCTCTTGTCCTAATCTGTCTTTTCCCTACGGTAAGCACATTAGGGCAGGACTCTGGCACCGAAAGTGAGGGGTTACACTTACGCGGAATAGTTAAAAGTTAATGATTCTAGATCGAAAAATGGTGGTTGTTAGGTTCAGTTCCAATAGTTGGTTCTGCCTAATGGTTGAGAATGTCTCATCCCAGTGAAGGGGCAATTGATCACCCCATCGGTGGTGTTTGTCCTGCCTCACTGGGGCATCATTGCAAAATAGAAGTTTATAACTTAGGGTACTTGAAACTGTTTTGCAAAACTGGTTGGTTTAAAAGTGGTTTAGCAAAATCTAATAAAGTTTTGTTCGTATTTTTAGCAACATTTTCAAATGAAAACAGCCACGTTATCTTTGTTAAACACCAAAAAACTTACTGGCGATAATTTCGCAACATAAAAACACATGATCACGATGATCCTAATCATCGAGGATTTTATGTTCGCTCTCACGGAGGCTTATCCTCTTATTCCAGCTCTAAATGCCGCTCGAAATGTTCAGGAGGCATACGAGTGATGGACAAGGCCGAATGAGAAGGCCCGAGCCTACATCTTGGCAAGTCTTTCTAAAGTCTTGGCCAAGAAATATGAGTCTATATTCTCAGCGCGTGAGATCATGGAGTCCCTACAGGGGATGTTTAGACAACCATCTGAACAGCTTATGCATAAGGCTCTTAAATACATATTCAACCCCAAAATGCAAGAAGGCACCTCTGTTTGTGAACATGTGTTAAACATGATGGTCCACTTTAATGTGGCAAAATTGAATGGGTCTACCTTCGATGAGGGCAACTAGATTAGCATAATCCTGCATTCTTTGCCTGAGAGCTTCCAGTACTTTGTTAGCAATATGATTATTTTCAATATTTATTCCCTATACGTTTCTCTATGTTTAAATGTCTGTGCCTTGTACAAACCCTACTCCAATGGTAGTACCGAAGGTAGGATAAGGTAGCCAGATTTCAGTGATGTTAGGGATCTTTGACACCGAAGGTATGGTAAGGTGATCAAAACCCAATTCAGCTTTGCATGCATGTATGATTATGTTATTGTCATTGATGAGATCAAGAAAAGGGCTCTTTCAACTAAGTTTATTAGGGATTAAGCAAACGGGCTCTCCCATATGTTTAGGCAGTGGAGTAGCAGAGTTTCAAGATGATGTTAATAATTTTACGTCAGGGTTTTTACATGAGGTGTTTTATGATTTCATCTCCATTTTCAAAACCTTGATTATGATGTTATAAATGTTTCCTTGATAAGCATGTTCACATTATTTATGATTTGAAGTATGTTTTACTTAAGGTAGTCACTCACTAGGCTCTCCAACTCACTTTTTAAAATATTTTCCTTCCTAGGTAGTAGTTAAACGTCCCGAGGCCTAGCAGTTCTGCCAGTCAGTCACTTTTCAGACCCACAGAGAGCGGAAATTTAGGTGGTTCATCATGTTCTGTTATTTAGTTTTATGTCCATGTCAAGGGAAAAAGATAGAGTTCTGTTGAAGAAATGTTATGTATGGGTTTGGTTTATGAAAACTGTTATGTATGTTAATGTTGATATTTCTAATTAGCAATAAATTATATGTTTAATGCTGTTACTGAGACTGTGTGTTAAGTTCTAGAGGATTATCGACTGCTGATTAGGTGTAACAGGTGCTAAGGATACAAGTTTTCAGGAGTATATTGGGCAGTAGTTATCATAAGAGGGTTGACAATTGTTGTCTTCACATCCTTTCTCAGATTAAGAGAATAATTTAGGGAGGGGTGTGACATATGTAATTGACCAAATGTATGAAAGATAAAAGATTTTAGATAAGCAAGATCTAAGTGCAAGCATATGCTGTCAAAGAAATAATAATCTCGGAGTATTCCGAGTATCGAACTGACAGGACTAGCAGTACTTTTAATTTGAACAAGATTGTAATTCTAATGCAACCAAAGGTAACTAGAATGAAGTGCGATGTGAATGAGTAGGAATTGAAGTTAAAAACAGTAAAAAATGATAATCGAATAGGGGTAACAATGCTTCAACATTTCGGACTTTATGTCAAAAGATGCGGCCGCATCACTCCATGACAGTGACATATGAAGGAATCAAATTCCCGCAGAAGTGTGTGAACACCTTACATTTAGATATTCATTTTTATGGAAACAAAAACAGTAAAATAAAACATGCATTTGTAGGATAAACATTCAAATAAAACATAAGTATGCTAGGAAAGAGGAAGAAAAAGGGAAATGAAAATTCACCTTTGTAGATTCCTCTAGCTTTCCTCTTCCACTGTTATTGACGATCTCAAACTTCCCCAAAAAGAAGGACACTATCAACAAAATTACCTTGCTATTCTCTAGGATTCCAAAGAACTTGGAAAAGTGATCTCCAATAACTTTTAAGAGGAAAAGGGAAGAGAGAAGGTGAAGGTTTAGAGGCTAGGAATTTTGTGTGTAATAAAATCCATTTGTCCTAAATGGGCTATAAAGATATATTTATATGAAGAAAGGTTAACCCTTTCTCCATGTATTTCCCTTTATACCCTTAGTGCTAATTAATTAAATACCCCTTATTTAATTAATTGACACATTAATTAAATAATCATATATTAAATCCCTTTTAATATATACTTAATTAATACTCATAAATATCATATATTTATACTAACCTCCAATTTCAATTATATTTCTTAATCAATTAATTAACCATTAATTAATCAATTAAATAACTATATAAATCATATTTAATATGAAGTTAATTAACATATAAATATCACATATTTAGTATACATCTCTTTATGAATCCAATTCATACAAATCTAATATTTGAATCTTATTCAAATATATCTCTCTTACATAATTTGGATTATAGAACATATCTATAATTAACCATTACATATTAATTTCATTAATAACATTTCCTCGTTTGATTTGAACAATTTAAGTCATTCTTCATTATTATCCTTTAGTGAGCTAACAAGGGGCCTTATGAACTTATAGATTAGAAGCTCCAATGATATGAGATTGATTGATTAAACTCCTTTAGTCCAATTAATCAATATTTATTTACTACCATTCACTTCACTAAAGACTGATAGCTGCATTTTTTGCACTGTAGATATATTTCTATGTCCATGGATATAACTAATCAATGACCCTTCACAAATGCTCATAACTACAATTGGGTTAAAATATCATTTTACCCCTACAATTACATCTAACTTCTTAAGTACCACTGATTGAACAAATAGTTTATAGTCCAATATAATCTAATACCTCTCGGGCCACTGAGAGGTTGAGGCCTTATTGTTCAAGACTCGAAACCAACTATTAAGGGAGCAATTGATCTACTTTTCTAAGGAATGGGAAGGAGTGAATTCCATCTTGTGTAACTATGTTCCCAGCTTCCTAATCAAACAAATCTCCAAAATGGTAGGTTTATTGAGTTTGCTATCATGGCCACTCTCACACATACAGATCAAAGGACTACCATCATAAATAGGAGTTGACAACTTACTCAAGATTAAGGTCAAGTCTCCTATGGTCATCCTAGTGAAATATTGGCTTCTTCAAGTAACGGTGTTATAAAGAGAAACTAATTATTTCATGGTCTAGTCTATGTATAAATTCCTTTATACAAGATACCCCTACTCACATGTCTTTACTGTTGGAACATAAAGAATAGCAAGCAGAAGCAAGGATGGATAACGTTCTAATTACATAAAAACAAGAATGAGCATGCAAAAAAGGTTAGAAATTACAACCTTTGTAGAATCCACCGCTCGATCGACACCACCAATAGTAAATCCTCACTATTCTCTGGTTGAAGAACACAGTTGTGGGACTGTTTTGTTAGTGAACTAAAGTGAATTTCACTCTAGTAAAGTGGAGAGTAAAGAGATTTTGGTGGAAGAGTAAAATGAAAGTAAAAGAAGCATTAGTTCTTACAAAATTCAAAAACCAAACTATTTAAAGACAAATTACATGTAAAATCCTATGTTGCATGTCTTCCACCTCAAACTCCATTAGCATGTAATATTTAGGTGTCAAGCTTTGGAAGTGCCACTTCAAAGTCCACTTTGAAGGAAATCGAGTACGAGGATTTCCATGAGCAGTGGAAGGATCATTCCAAATTACAATCGTATACGAACTTTACAATTATAATCACAAACAGAAACATGTAGTGATGCTAAAATACAGAAATTACAACATGCTATATAAAAGACCAAGGACAATAATCAACACACTTTTGTAGACTCATCTTCAAGTTCCTTAATGACAAACACTCGATCATAGCAACACTACAACACACGAACGCTCGTCTAACACAACCGCTACACTGCACGAACACCGCGCACTTGAACTAAGTGATCGCCAAGGTCACAAACACCCTGAACACCACAAACGGCCCCCACAGAACCTTGACAGTGTCAAGTTGAGTATAACACCACTAAGAAGGTTACCTTGATATTCTCGGTGTGAGAATCCAAAGGGTGGGCTCTGTGTGAACTTGATCTAGGGCAGAAAATGGGAGGAAACACAATCATGTAAACGATTAAGCAAGTGGGAGATGGAACAACCTATCGTATAGGTCGATGCCCAATCGTTAGAGTTGGTAAAATTTCCCGCAAGGTCGGGTCCTCACGAGGCCCCACGCTGATCGGGGCAGGGAATCCCCGATTTGACTGAGGATTGGGTCAAACTGGGGAAATTTTTCGGGGCCCCATCCAGGGACAGGGCGGGGACGAGGACGGTATCCCCGCCCCAACCCTGACCTCGACCCCGATTTGATATATTTATATTTTCAATATTTTATAAATATATATTTATAATATATAAAATAACTTATTTATATGTATGTTTATAATGTATAGACTTATAGTGTTGTAGAGCCCAATATTAAATATCTAAATTCTAAATCTAAGCCCAAATTTTAAACAAAATCAAATTTTAAATAAATTTTAATTTTAAAAAATGGGGAATCCCCACGCAGAATTAGTAGGAGATTCCCCACGGGAATGGGGCCCCGCGGGGACCCTATTTCCCCGATGGGGAATCCCTGCCCCCATCCCCGTCTTCAAATCCCAGGGATGAAGGCGGGGATGGGGGAGAATTTCCCCCACAGGGCTGGGGATGGGGGACGTCCTCCCGCCTCGTCCCGGCCCCGTTGCCAACCCTACCAATCGTTTAGGAAAAGTTATGCGATCGTCTAGCAAAAGCTATGCGATCGTTTAGCTCATCGCTTAGCTGAGTGTTTATCGCCTACTAACACTCCACGATCATTTAGCTAACTCCAAGTTATCACTTAGTAAATCTAATTTACTTGACAACTCTCTGTGAGTAATTTCTGAGATTGGAATTCTCAAATTAACTTCTTTGCAAAAAAACTTTTTCTTTCTCTTACTAAAATTAGGAA
Source organism: Benincasa hispida (assembly GCF_027475165.1). Lineage (NCBI taxonomy): Eukaryota > Viridiplantae > Streptophyta > Magnoliopsida > Cucurbitales > Cucurbitaceae > Benincasa > Benincasa hispida. Next base: position 46,584,327 of record NC_143488.1, read on the forward strand.
AATATTTTTTCTTTTATCTCACGGTTACCATGAAACCACCAATAACCTCCCACTCAATTGATTATTAAAGAAAAAGAGATAATTATCCAATAATTAATATTATTATAAATATAAATGATAACTAACTTACCATAATATATTCATAACCTATATTTTTAATATTTCATCTCATGAAACATATAAACCATGGCGCTTTTTCTATTCCATGGCACTTAATGTAAATCTCATTTACATTAATCCTCCAATAGATGTATCTCATACATCGTACCGATCATATCATATATAATCGAATACCTCTTGTCAATTTGAACATTTCAAATCAACACCAAGAACTGATCCTCAACTTGAATCCATTGAGCTACCAAGGGGACCTTATAGACTTGTAGCTCGAAGCTCCAACGGTACGTAAATAACTGACTAAACTCTTTAGTCGCGGTATCCACCATCCATTAACTGCCAGGCACTCCACTAAAGACCAACAGCTAAATGCTCCTTACCACAGATATATTATGTATACATCTTAACCAATCAACAACGCGACAACCCTTTCACAAATCGCTTGTAAGTACAGCTCGGCCAATAACTGTTATGCCGCTATAGTTACATCTAACTTCTTAAGTACCACTGAATCCTCTAATGAACATAAGTCTACTATGACTTCCTCTCTTCCAAAGAGAAGTTGTGACCACTATGTTCAAGCCCCGGAATCAGCCCATAAGGGAGCAATCTCTCTACTTACCCCTGCTTCAGGGAAGGAGTGAATTCCATCTTGTGTAAGTGAGTTCCCAGCTCCCAGATCAGACAAGTCCCAAAAAAGGTAAACATGTTGAGTTGGCAATTTGGCCACTCTCACCCATATTAATCAAAGGACCGTCCTCAAAGGCAGGAGTTCCCAAAACCTTCAGGATTGAGGTCGTGTCACCTATGGTTGTTTAGGTGAGATGTAAGTCTCTAGTATAGTACACCCCCGCTTGCATGTCTCCACATAAATGGTTAGGATCTACCATCTGTAGTAGTTTACAACACTTGTAAATAAGTGACGATTCTAACTCATCCAAAGCAAGTCGTATCCGTAGTGTCACCAGGATCAAGTATCCCACCTTAATCCTTATACTATAAACCTTTTTAGGTTATCACTTAAGGCATGATTCACTTGTATATCACATATACATGCTTAAGATTACATAAGATAACCATGGAGCTTTGTTTATTGGATATGAGTAAATACCAGAATGAAATAACAGTTATTTTATTCATAAAACAGTGTGTATAATTACAAACAATGAGACTCCAAGAGAACTAGGACACCAATCCCAACACACTTAGTTAGTGGAAAATCCAACAATTGGATTTTTCCACAAACTATTTTTTCTTATAAAAATCAAATTTTCATGGAAAAATATTTTCACAATTTAGAAAATATTTAAAAGCCAAATTTTGAAGGGAAACTCAACATGAGGAGATCCTTGAGCAGAAACGGATCGTCCAAATCCCATTTCGATTGAAATATAAATTTACAGTACAACAAACAGATTATGCAATCAAAGTAAATTACAACATGCTTTTCAAATAAAATACATAGTTCAAGGGATATTACCTTTGAAGAACACTTCTTCTTGTATCCCTTGAACGGTCACGAACTCCTCGATCAAACAGCAACAAGAACTTGAAGACCTTCTTTAAGTGAATCACGAACCAAATGGGAAGAGAACACTACCACCTCGGAGTGAGAACCCAGGAGTGGTGGACTCTAACTATTTTGGTTAAGAGAATATTTGTGAGTCTGGAAGAGGAAGACGATCGAAGAAGAAGCACTATCGCATAGCAACCTTCTCGATCGTTTAGGCTATCGCATAGCAAAACTTCCTATCACATAGACAAAGACACCTATAGCATAGGCTCTAAGATTTCGTGTAGACTATCACATAGTCTCTCCTTTTGGTCTCGTTGTAATTTTTGTTTTCTTGGAAATCTTAGGAAGAAAAGAAAAAATAATTTTTTCTTATATTCCAATTGCCATAAAATTTTCATAACCACTCACTAAGGTAGTTTTTTAAGAAAAATATATTATTATTCAAAATAATAAATAATATAGCCAACTTACTATAATATATTTATAACCTATAGTTTTAATATTGCATCACATACAATATAAACTATAGTTCTTTTTCTCTATTTTATGGCATTTAATATAAATCATATTTATATTAAATGAACAACTATTTGAATCTCATTCAAATATTTATTCCTCAAATTAATGTATCAAATACATTATATCAATTATGTCATATATAATTGAACTAATTTAATTATATCATATATAATTAAATTCCCTCTTATTAGTTTAAACCATTCAAATTAACCCAAAAATTGATTCTCAATATAATCTTTTTGAGCTACCAAGGGAACTTTATAGACCTGTAGCTTGAAGCTTCAATAGTACGTGAATAATTAATTAAACTCTTTAATTACTTCATCCACCATCTGTTAACTGTCGGGTACTCCACTAAAGATTGACAATTGCACCCTTCACAATACAGATATATTTATGTGTCCATTGGATATAACCAATCAACAGTGCGATGACCCTTCACAAATTGCTCGTAAGTACAGTTGGACCAAATAACCATTTTGCCTTTGTAGTTACATCTAACTCCTTAAGTACCACTGATTCCTCTAATGAACAATAAGTCATATTCCCAATATGACTAACTCCTCTCGAGCCAGGAGAGGGTGTGGCCACTATGTTCAAGACCCGAAATCAGCCTTAAGGGAGCAATTTATCTACATACTTCTGCATCGGGGAAGGAGTGAATTTCATCTTATGTAGTTGAGTTCCCAACTCCCCAATCAGACGAATCCCCAAAATGATAGGCTTGTTGAGTTGGCAATCTAGCCACTCTCACCCATACAAATCAAATGATTGCCTTCATGAGCAGGAGTTTACAACTCACTCAAGATTTAGGTCATGTCACCTATGGTCATCCTAGTGAAATGTAAGTCTCTATTATTAACGATGTTATATAAAGAGACTAATCATTTTTCGGTCTTATACAAACTCTTTGTATAGGATACCCTCGTTCGCATGTCTCCACGTGAATGATCAGGATCAAATCTTTTGTAGCACTTTACAACATTTATAATACTCTACAACATTTGTAACACCTACAAAGTGGGCCTTATCTGTAGTGTCACTAGGATAAATTACTCAACCTTATCCATCTACTACAGATTATTTAGGTTATCATTTAAACAAGATCCACATGTATATCTCTACATACTTGTTTAAATTTACATAAAATAATCTTAGATCTTAGTTTATTGGATCGAGTATATGCTTATAAAATAACACTTATTTTATTAATAACAATATGTTTATACAGAGTTTGCAAACTACGAGATTACAGGGAGATTTAGGACACCAATCCCAACAAATTTAATATCACATATTAAATTATTTTTGACACCTAACTTTGATTAATCATATTAATCAAGTTAAAAAAAACACTTTCATGCTAATGTTCAAGAATACTTTAGAAAATAATTAATTAATAAATCAATTATTTAATTGTAAATTATATCTCATATAAATACAAATTTCCCTAAAGCTCGAATTTGAACATTTCCCCATTGCTCCATATGGCTTTATGCATTTTATCCATGTGTCTTGTAATTACGCATTATTAGTGTCCAAATAAGCCCACCTCCTACTTTCCAAATTGCCTATAAATAGTGACATTTGGTGGGTTTGAATATATGTATGATTTGAGAAGAAAATAATGAGATATTGCACTTTCTATAATTTCATAATTGTTCACTTGATTTTCTAATTTTTTTTTATTAGATTTATTTAATTATTTATTTATTATTATTATTATTATTATTCGATATTCGTTCTCCCGTGGTGCCTCGTTTCGCTTCTCAATTTCACAACACGTTATCAGCACGAGCTCCTATCATTTACCTCGCCAAAGGTAGGTCCTAACGGTATGTCGGTTTTTCCTTCTTTGTTATAATTAATAAATTAAATGTTGTTTTATATATTTGATATATATTAAATTTATAATATAAATACAATAGTTTGTAATGGTATTACCATGAAAAGTATTACAAAATTACATTTGTAACATTTGATATTAATGGTAATAATTATTTTTCATGAATGTTTGATACCAAAATACATTGGGATTCCATAAAAATATTATCATCAGAAAACAATTATTCTTCCCAAAACCCATTATAATAGATGCATTTGAAACTCCAAAATTTAAATCAATATGTTAGAGATGACATTTTTCTATATTTTGTATCTCAGATATGATCCTGCAGTAGCAATATCCAGGGAAATATTTTTAAAAGTATTATGAACTCATTTCATATCTTCTCGTGGTTGAATAAAATAACGAGTTATTAATTTTAAAAAAAATCATGAATCTCAACTAACTAGAGCAACAACATTCCCTAAAGTGAATGTTTTAAATTTTAATAATCGTGGATGAAAAATCATGAATCGCGACCAATTAGAACAACCCTATTAATTTCCTAAATTGAATGTTGTGAATTTTAATAATCATGGTCGAGCACATGATTACAGTAGAGGAAGAAATAAGTATTCTTTTTGTGGTGGTCGTTATAATCATCAAAGTTTCAAGATAACCACATGAAATGATGATTATAAATGAAAATTTCTACAAGATAAGAATTCATGAAAAATGAGAAAAGTGGAAGTTAATTTTGCCTACCAGGATAATGAGATATTTAAACCATTCAATATAACAGATTTGGATGTGGCACACTTTTTCGAATCTCTTGAAGAGAAAATTGGCATAATTGATAGCATAGAAAGTTCTTCTTTTAATTTTGAAAATATCCAGGATTAATATTTTTTTAGAATATATCTTCATATTATTTTTAGCTAATATTGAACTTTTAATATTCCAAGTTGTATTTCTCTTTTGTAACTATCTTGTTTAATGAAGAAGCATGGACAGTTTTCATATGTTGAATGACTCAAAAATGAGCAATGAAGATATATGTTTAGTAGACAGTGCAACTACACACATTATAGGGATCGAATCTCGAGCGAAAGCTTATGAATGCTTTGCATCTCGAAAATCAATTTTTGAATAAACAAAAATAGTGTTCTAAAATAAAACATATGAAAGATAAACATATGAAATAACATGCTTTGGAGAAGGAAAACTAAGAGAGAACAATTCTTACTTTTGAAGATTCCCGAACTCCACGAAAAATCCTCACGATCTTGGCACGAACGTCTTCGAAATCGAACTTGAACATGACTACGAGAATTACCTTGTTATTCTCAAGGATTCTAATAAAAGGATAGGTGGTATCCAACTAATTGGAAGAGAAAGAGGTAGAGAGATTTCTCTTAGAGAGCAAAGAGAGGATTTATGTTTTGATGGCTAGAGTAAATCTCACCAAAATCAATTCTTGCCCTAAAAGGGCAATAAGGAAGAATTTATATGGAGAAGGGTCAATCTCTTTTCCAAGTCTTTCTCAATTTACCCTTGTGCTTAGTTAATTAAATAACATTTATTTAATATTAATTAGCACATTAATTAAATACCATCTATATATTAAATCCAATTTAATGTATATATTTAATTATCATAAATAAACATCATATGTTTATGTACATTACCTCTCTATTAATTTAATTAATTAATTATTTATGAATCTAATTCACTTGGATTAAATATTTGAATCTTATTCAAATATTTCTCTCCAACTTAATTTAAATTATAGATCACGTCCATAATCAATTACATATTAATCACATTAATATCAATTTCCTCAAATTGATTTGAACAATTCAAATTATTCCTCTTTAATATCTTTTAGTAAGCTATTAAAAGGATTTGATGGACCTACAGATTGGAAGCTTCAACAATATGAGATTAATTGGCTAAACTCATTAACCAAATTAATCAATATTTGTTAAATGTGGGTACACTCCACTAAAGACCCACAGTTGCACTCTTCTCACTGCAGATATATTTTTGTGTCTGCAAATGTAGACCAATAATAACAAGTTAGTCTTTCACGAGTGTCCATAACATCAACTGGGTCAAATTACCGTTTTATCCTTGGTTTACCTCTGTATTCTTAAGTATTAGTGCTCCTCTAATGAACAACTTGTTTATGGTCCAACCAATAAACAGAAACCCTTATCGGGCCAATGAGAGGGTAGGACTCTTTGTTCAAGTCCCAGAGAAATCACTTAAGGGAACACTCATCTACTTACTCTTAAGTCGGGAATGAGTGAATTCCATCTTTTATTATTATATTCTCAGCTTTTTGCTCGATCTTGTTCCCAAAATGGTAGGCATATTGAGTTGACAAACTGACCACTCTCACCCATACAAATCAAAGGAGAATCCCTCGTGAATAGAAGTTCATAATATACTAAGTTGCCTAGGTCATCCAATTGAAATAGGAACCAAACTAATTAACGGCATTACATCTAGTGGTTACTATTTCGTGCTTTGGTCTTATGCAAACTCATTGCATACGATACTCCCACTCGCGTGTCACCTATACGAACGCGTTGGATCATTGTGTTTGCATCAAATACAAAGTGGGTCATACCCATAGTGTCACTAGGATAAGGTACCCAACCTTATCCCTATACTATAGACCCTTTAGACTATTTTCTGAACATTGATCCCTATATTTCTCCACATACAGTTCAAGACTCATAAGGCAACCTTTGATGTTAGTTGATTGGATTTGGAGTTATTAAGATAAAATAGAATACAATACAATCAATAACATTTATTGAATTAACATCGATAACTCTTTATTGATGACAGTCAATTGATAACATTTACTATTTACGAGTTTTAAGGCATAAAACCCAACACACACAATATTTATAAGTAGAAAATATTTTTTCAAATCAACAATGCTGGAAACAAAAGTCAAAACGATATCAAGTTCTGAAAACTTAATTGAAGGATTTGGAAAAACAAATACTATTTTGTCTAGAAGAACAAAATTTACAACTGATATTGCATTATTCTATAGTCAATTAAAGAGAAATCTACTAAGTTTTAAAGATATAGTTGCAATGGTTATCATATTAAGACTGATAGAAAGAACAAGATAGAGTATCTTTATATCATATCTATGGTCTCATATGAAAAAATTATACGGAAAAGTTATCTCATATACAAGCAATTGAAAACATATGCAACAATGAACTTGAAGTTCATGAATCTAGACATATTTACAATTATGCATAATTGATTGGGTCAACTAGGATCTATAATGATGAGAAGAATTATTGAGAATTCATATGTGAAGGAACTCGTATGAGGAGAACCTTGAGCGAAGCAGATCAATCAAATTCCATAATTTATTGAATACAAAGTTTTACAGTAAATAAGTATTAAGATATGCATTTAAATCTAAATTACAGCATACTTAAAAAGAAAAGAGGTATCAAGAAACCTCACTTTTGAAGAACTTTTCTTCGCATTTTTCCCTCGAACAATCACGAACAACTTGAAGACCTTCTTCAAGATGAGCCTCGAACAAAAACACGGATACTACCACGATGAAACCTTAATTTTCCCAGGGTGAGAACCCAAGAGTGGTGGACTCTGTCTATTTTGGTTAATAGGGAAAGTTTAAGGTGGAAGAGGAAGATTGAGAATTTTCACAGAAGACAAACTCACAGAACACTTCTGTAGCCTCTCAATCGTTCAACCAATTTCAACGTTTAGAACAAGAAGAAAACAATTTTCTTTTTATTCTCTTTTTTGCCCAATAGAATAATCACCCCCACTAATGTGGGTGGAGAGAAAAGATGGGGAAGGGAGTCAACTCCCTTTCTTATTATCAAAATAATAATAATAATATAAATATAAATATGATAACTAACTTATCGTATATATACTAACTTATCGTATTATATATATATATATATATATATGTATATATATATAATTATATGTTATATCAATTATAACATATAACCAATAGTTTTAATATTATATCACATACAATATAGACTATAGTTTCTTTTCTCTATAATATGATATTTAATATAAATCATATTGATATTAAATTGAACAACTATGAATCCCATTCATAGAAAATATATTTAAATCTCATTCAAATATTTATTTCCTCCTATTAAGCTATAATGTATCAAATACATTATGACAATAATATCACATATAATTGAAACAATTTAATTATATTATACATAATTAAATCCCTTTATTAATTTGAACAATTTAAATTAATCCAAAAACTGATTCTCAACTAAATCCTATTGAGCTACCAAGGGGACCTCATGAACTAGTAGCTCGAAGCTTCAACGGTACATGAATAATTAATTAAACTCTTTAATTACATTATTCACCATCCGTTAATTGTCGGACACTCCATTAAAGACCAACAGTTGCACTCTTCGCACTATAGATATATTTCCGTATCCATTGGATATAACCAATCAATATTACGATGACCCTTCACAAATTGCTCGTAAGTACAGCTAGGCCAAATTACTGTTTGGTCCCTGTAGTTACATCTAACTCCTTAAGTATCACTAATCCCTCTAATGAACAATAGATCATAGTCTTACTATGAGTAAACCCCTCTCGAGTTAGGAGAGAATGTGGTACCACATTGTTCAAGACCTAGAATCAGTTCTTAAGGGAGCAATTTATCTATTTACCCCTACATCAGGGAAGGAGTGAATTCCATCTTGTGTAGTTGTGTTCCTAGCTCCCCAATTAGACAAATCCTCAAAATGGTAGGCTTGTTGAGTTGGCGATCTGGCCACTCTCACCCATACAAATAGGATCGCTCTCATAGGCAGGAGTTCACAACTCACTCAGGATTCGGGTCATGTTACCTATGGTTATCCTGATGAAATGTAAGTCCCTATTATAAACGGTGTTATATAATGAGACTAAACATTTAGTGGTCCAGTCTTATACAAAGTCCTTTGTATAGAAATCCCCACTTGTATGTCTAATACATGAATGATCATGATCAAATCATTTGTAGCGTTTGACAAAAATTGTAACACTTACAAAGCAGACTATACTCATAGTGTCACAAGGATAAGACATCTAGCCTTATCCATCTACTACAGACCACTTAGGTTATCACTTAAACATGATCCATCCGTATGTCTCCACATACATGTTTAAGTTACAAAGATAACCTTGGATGTTAGTTTATTGGTTTGTGGTTAATGCAACTAAAATATCATATAAACAATGAATAAAATATCAAATATTTTATAAAATACATAATGAGTTTGTTCTTCAATGTTTACAAACTATAGAATCCTATGAGATTTAGAGCATCAATCCCAACAACATGGACATCCATTGAAGAGCCAGAAGATTCTTTAATCTAATGAATTATCATGTGATGCTTGCACTCAAGGCAAATTAATAATTAGACCATCACCAGCTAAAGTGGGAACTGAATCAACTACATTTTTAAAACGAATTCACGGTGATATATGTGGACCTATTAACTAATCGAGCGGACCATTTAGATATTTTATGGTATTAATAGACACATCCAATAGATGGTCACACGTGTGCTTTTTATCAAGTCGAAATCTTACATTTGCAAGGTTACTTGCTCATATAATTAAGTTAAGAGTACAATTTTCTGATTATACAATTAAGACCATGTGTCTTGATAAATGTCGATGAATTTACATCCCACTCTTCTAATAATTATTGTATGTCAATTGGGATAAGTGTTAAACATCCCATAGCTCATCTTCATACACAAAATGGTAGCAAAATCATTCATAAAACATTTGAAATTAATTGTTAGACCATTGCTTATGAGAGCTATGCTTCCTACATCTATGTGGGGTCATGCTATTTTGCATGCTGCATCACTTGTACATATTAGGTCAGTAGCTTATCATAAGTACTCGTCAATACAATTAGCTTATGGTCACAAGGCAAATATTTTCCATCTGAGAATTTTTGGATATACAGTATACGTTCCAATTTCTCCACCACAACATACTAAGATGGGTCCTCAAAGAAGGTTAGGAATATATGTTGGATATGATTCTCCATCAATTATTAAATATCTTGAACCCTTGACGAGTGATATACTTATTGCAAAATTTGCTAATTGTCATTTCAATTAGACAAATTTTCCAACATTAGGGAGAGGAAAGAAGTTGGAAAAAGAAATTACGTCAAATTCATTGTTGTTGTCTCATTTAGATCCAGTACAAATGAATGTGAACTTAAAATTCAAAAAATAATTTATTTTTAAAATATAGCAAATCAATTACCGAATGCATTTACAGATGTTAAAAAGGTAACTAAGTCACATATACCAGCTACAAATGTTCCACCAAAAATTGATATCCCAACACAATAAGATGTTGTTAATGAGTCTGGGGCATGCTAGAAACGTGGTAGACTAAGGAGTCCAAAGATAAAAATCCTCGAAAAATAAAAATAGTCAATAGTAAAAAAGACATGGTTAAGGATGAAAATGTGAATATCCATGAAGAAACTATAGACATGACTGATAGTAGAATTAATGACGAAAGTGAAATACCTAAAGATAATAATGAGATTTCAATAAACTATGGCATGACAAGGAAAAGATGGAACGAAACTAATGTAGTTATTAACAACATTTTTGCGATAATGTTGCTCTTGATATTATATCTGAAAATGAGTTTCTAAACCAAAATCTATTGATGTCGGCATAGAAAAGATTGACTTAAGTGGAAAGAAACAATTGAGGCAGAATTAAACTCACTTTCAAAAAATTAGGTTTTTTTACTGTCCAAACTAGAAGGTATCAAACCTGTGGAATATAAATGGGTATTTGTAAAAAAAAATTAATGAAAATAGTGAGGTCGTAAGATATAAAGCAAGACTAGTTGCTCAAGGTTTTTCACAAAGACTTGGTATTGATTATGAATAGACATATTCTCCAGTGGTGGATGCAATTACATTAAGATTTTTAATTGACCTGATTGTGTATGAAAATCTAAACATGCATTTTATGGATGTAGTCACAATATATTTATATGAATCTATTGATAATGATATATATATGAGAAACCGAAGGATTTAAGATATCTGAAACATATAAATCAACTTCCTGAGAATTATATTCAATAAAATTACAAAGATCACTATATGGATTGAAACAATCAAGACGGATGTGGTATAATCACCTGAGTGGATATTTGTTGAAACAAGGATATCAAAATAATTCAATATGTCCGTATGTTTTTATAAAGAAATCACAGGATTTGCTATTATAATTGTATATGTTGACAAACTTAAATATAATTGGAACTTTTGAATGGTTTTCAAAGACAATAGAATATCTTAAGAAAGAATTTGAAATAAAAGATCTTGGAAAAACAAAATTTTTTCTTAGCTTGCAAATTGAGCATTTCGAAAAGGGATATTTATCCATCAGTTAACTTATATAGGAAAAGTTTTGAAAAAGTTCTATATGGACAAAGCACTTCCATTAAATATTTCAATGGAAGTTCGTTCACTGATGTAAATAATGATATATCTTGACCTCAAGATGATAATGAAAAACTTGATCCTGATGTACCATATCTTAGTGCAATTGGTGCACTTATGTATCTTGCTAATAATAAAATATCATAAATTGCATTTTTAGTAAATTTATTAGCTAAATGCAATCTTCTCCTAAGAAAAAAACATTGGAATGGAATTAAGCATATACTCTATTATCTCTGAGGAACGATTGATATGAGTTTATTTTATTCAAATAAATCAAATTTTGATCTAGTTGGTTATGCAAATTCTGGATATTTATCTGATCCATACAAAGCTAGATCTCAAACAGGTTATCTATTCACAAATGGAGAAACTGCCATATCATGGCGATCAACGAAAAATACCATAACGACTACTTCCTCAAATCATGCTGAAATTTTTGCAATTCACGAGGTAAATCAAGAATGTGTATGGCCAAGATCAATGCTCTTAGCACATTTGTGGAACATGTGGTTTATTTTCTAGTAAAAATTCTTCCAACAATATTATACGAAGACACTATAGCATGTTTATTCCAAATTAAAGGGGGATATATTAAAGGAGATAGAACAAAGCAATATATTTCACCAAAGATTTTCTACGCTCATGATCGATCATGAAAAAAACGACGACATCACTGTACAAAAAAATTATTCGAAAGATAACCTGACATACATATTTACAAAAACATTACCTACTGCAACCTTTGAAAACTTGGTGTAGAATCTTGGAATGTTGCGATACAGAGTTTTAAAGTGATGTTTTAGTGAGGGGGAGCAAATATATTATATTCTTTTAGGAGTATAGATTATATGAAATATTTACTTCTTTTCCTTCACTAGGATTTTATTCCCATTGGGTTTTTTCCTAGTAAGGTTTTAACGTGACATATTCATATATATAATGGATTGTTGGGGTTTGTACCCTAAAGTCTCGTGTCCTGTAGTTTATAAACAATTTTGTATGAACACTTGTGATGTATAATATATATAATATTTACTTCACTTTTTGACTTTGTACATTTAGATGTTTTTATTTTACCACAAACCAATAAACTAAATATTCCCGGTTGTCTTTATGTAACTTAAGCATGTATGTAGTGACATACAAGTGGATCATGTCTTAAGTGACAACTAAAATGGTCTGTAGTATATAGATATAAGAGGGAAACCTTATCCTAGTAAGACCACGGAAGCGACCTGCTTTGTGGAATAGTTACAAGTGTTGTGACTTATCACAGATGGTCTGATCCTGATCATTCATGTAGGGGACATGTGAGCGGAGGTGTCTTATACAAAGAGTTTTTATAAGACCTGACAACGAAGTGTTAATATCTCGTCATATAACTTCGTTCGTGACAGAGACTTCACTTCACTAGGATGACCATAGGTAACATGATCTCAATCTGAGTGAGTTGGAAACTCCTACTATTGAGGGTGATCCTTTGATTTGTATGGGTGTGAGTGGTAAGAGCACCGACTTAAACCTACCACTTTGGGGATTCGTCTAATTTAGGAGCCGGGAACTCAGCTTCACAAGATGAAGTTCACTTCTTCCCCAAAGCAGGGGTAAGTAGATAGATTGCTCTCTTAAGGGTTGATCCCGAGGCTTGAACGATGTGGCGCCACACACCTTCTCATGGCTCGAGAGATGTTCACACATAGTAGGACTATGTTGTATTGTTCATTAGAGAGATTAGTGGTACTTAAGGAGTAAGATGTAACTACAGGGACAAAACGGTAAATTGGCTAGCTGTACTTACGAACATCTATGAAGGGTTATCGTACTAATGATTAGTTATATTCAATGGACATAGAAATATATCTATGGTAAGAAGAGTTCAACTATCAGTCTTTAATGGAATGTCTGACAGTTAACGGACAATGGATATCGTGGCTAAAAAGTTTAGTTAGTTATTCATGTACCATTGGAGCTTCGAGCCATAGGTCCATAAGGTCCCCTTGGTAGCTTGGATACAAGTTGAGAATCAGTTTTTGGGTTGAAATGTTCAAATTGACAAGGGGGAGTTCGATTATATATGATATAAATGAACTAGTTAATTATATATGATATAATTAACTTTATGTATGAGATATATTAATTTGGAGGAAATTAGATATAAATATGATTTATATCTGGTGGAGGAAAAATATTATGATTAATATGTGATATTAATCCATAGGTTATGAATATGATATGATTATATTCATTGTCTATTAATTGGACGGTTAAAGGGATAACAGGTCGGCGTCTTTTCTGTTTTCATAATGGATGAGTAATTTGAAGAATCTTTTTGAGACGCTTAAATAGCTCACGGTGTGTTAAGCATGGTATGCGCGGACATTGTGTTGAAGTGTGTCATCGCTTAGCAAAACCTGAGCCTATCGATAGTGCTTGAACAGATCGCTTACCTATACGATAGTGCTAAGTGATTGCTTAACGCTTCACCCGTGCGTGCTATTTACTAAACGATCGTTTACCTTTTCTTAAGCGATCGTTTAACGCCCAATATTTACTAAACGATCGCTTAGCTTTTTCTACACGATCGTTTAGACGATCGCTTACCTTTTCCTACACGATCGTATACTTCACTTAAACGATCAAACATTTTGTCTATACAATAGACGAGCCTATCTCTCACTTGCTTGATCGTTGTATACGATCTCCCTTCCTCCCTCCCTCTACTAAATCTAAACAAAGTCCACCCTTTGGATTCTCACTCCGAGAATATTGAGGGCTCTGAGTGGTGGTGTCATCCCCGTTTCCTTCTGTTCGTGTGGAAACTAGACGATAAGAATTTGTTGAACGTTAACTTACCATCTTAGCGAAAGCGAGATTTGCTATGAAGAATAAGTCTTCAACTGGTATGATCTCTCGATCTCTTATTTATTGTTTCTTTGAGCATGCCAATATTTTAATATTATGAATGCATATTATTATGATCGAATGTATATGTTGAAATTCTGTCACAATGAATTGGAAAGATTTGCTTCCACTCGTTGGTACTCTTTTCAATATCTAAAAGAGAGTATTATAAATATAATAATAAATAATAGATGCACATTAGTGCTCATGTGTCCTAAAAAGAACAAATCTTTCATCCCCTACTGCTCCATATGACTTAGTGCATTTTATCCATGTGTCTTATAATTACACATTATTAGTGTCCAAATAAGCCCACTTCCCTACTTTCTAAATTGTTTATAAATAGTGGCATTTTGTGGGTTTGAATATATGTGTGATTTGAGAAGAAAATATTGGGATATTCCAGTTTTCATAATTTCATAATTTTCCACTTTGATTTTCTACTTTTCTTTTATTAGATTTATTTAGTTATTTAGTTATTATTATTATTTCTCGATATTCATTCTCCTGTGGTGCTCGTTTTGCTTCTTAATTTCACAACAAGGAGTAGGTTAATGGTTTCCTCACATATTTTATGAAGTTATTATTTAATTTTGGATCTTATATACAAAAATGATAAAACAAACTCACAGACATTAATTATCTAGCATATCCAAATATAAACATAAATTATCCTAGACATTTAAAAATAAGATTATTCACAGGATTTTCAAAGAAATTTTATTGGTTGAATGAACTTTCACTTTTCCCACAAAACTTGGGTCATTTCTGCGGGACCCGAACCCGGTGGGTCTTTTCCCTCTTTGTGGTTCATCTTCGGTTGGCGGCGGTGACTTTGCGACGAACAGAATGGCGAAAAGAGAAACGGTGAAGAAGGCGGAGGAGCTGGTGGAGATGGCAATGGGCGGTAACGACGCCTCACACGATCCTTCTCACGTCTGGAGAGTTCGAGACCTTGCTCTTTCACTGGCCGAAGAAGAAGGTCTCTCTTCCACCACCGACTCCATGGAAATCGTATGCTGTGTTCCTTGAAAACTACTATTCCGATTTTCACTTTCTGCCATTTTCTGCGACAATAGTGTGATTTTTTTCGTTCTGTTTTTAAATTTTAGACGTTGATACTTCTGATTTGTGCATCTTCGCGGTTTACACTACAGTTTCTCGGAGAACGAATATTTAATGGTGATTGAGGACAATAGATTGATCATTAATCTTTATTGCTTGTGGAAAATTTCTAATTTTCAGTGGGTGATTTTGGCAGGTGGAACTTGCTGCGCTTCTCCACGATATAGGTATTCTTTTGTTATTATTATTATTTTTTATTTATCTACACTATGAGTACAACACACTATGGCAAGGTTGATGCCAGCTTGCTTGATCCTGAACCTGAGTTCTTAGGTTTTATTTCATCTAGAATTATTCATTTTCATTTTGGCATCTCTTTTAGATCTTGGTTCTAGATCAGGTCTTTGGATTAGTAAGAATCTAAAAGAGGAAAAAAGGGAAAAAGAAAGGACAGACGACGGAAATAAAAAGTGTCTTGTCACTTGTAAGTACCAATATGCAATCAAGCTCAATTGAATAATTTGAACTGTATTTTCTGTTTGCATTTCTGATCCATTTCTTTCGCTGGAGACTCATTTTTATGGGCTTATTTCTTCCTTTGATATTACCATCTTGAATAACGGAAAAGTATGGAGGATAAGTGGGTGGTGGTTCACCCCTCTGTACTACATTTCTTTGTTTATATCATTTATCCTCTATGAGAAATTGTTGTGTCTGATGTCTTGGATCGTCTTGGGAGCTCTCCCTCCCTTCCGTTCGGTTTCTGTCATCTATTGTTTGATAAGGAAACAATGAATTGTTGCTCTCTTATCTTGTCCGGGGAGTTTGAGTTCAGACTCGGGAGAATGGATGTTTGTTGTTGGAGTCCAAACCCTACTGGGGGCTTATCCTGTAGCTCTCTTTTTCGTTGCTTGCTAGACCATTCTCCCTCTAGGGAGTCAAGATTTTGTGCTCTTTCTAAGGTGAAATCCCGAAGAAGGTTAAATTCTTTGTTTGCCACATTCTTCACAAAAGAGTTAATACTTTTGTTCAGTGGTAGGGCCCCTTTGTTGCATTCTTTGATGGATCATTTACTTTGGAGTTGCGACTTTGCACGGTTTGTAGTGAGATGATTAAGGAGTTCATTTTCATTTTGTTATTTTGAGAGTAACAGTTCTTGTAGCAATCTGGGGTGCGGGTTTTCTGAGGCGTTGGGGTTGAGGAACAAGGAATCTTTAGAAGAAATGAGGAATAGAGTGGGATCGTAGTGATGTTTGGTCCCTTGTTAAGTTCCATGTTTCTCTTTGAGCATTCATGACAAATTCTTTTTGCAATTATTCCTTGGGGTTTTATTATTATTATTATTATTATTTTAATTTTTTAATATATATTTTTTTGGGATTGAATGGAGCTCCTTTCTTTAGGGAATTTCCCTTTTGTGATCTTAGTTTTTAGGATGCCCTTGTATTGTTTCATTTATTGTCAATGAAATTATGGTTCATCATTCAATAAAGAAAAGGAAAATCGTTACTGATTAGTCAATTGCTGGTTGTTTCATGCTTGCCAACTTGCAGGTGATTACAAGTATTTGAGGTTTGTTCATCTCTCTTTCATTGCTTAAATTGTTCACAAATATATCTCTTACCACATTTTTCTTCACCCGTAGGTTGGTTTACTTTTGATCTTATCTTTTAGTTATTATTTCTGTGCAGAGACCCAAGTGAGGAAAAAATTGTGGAAAATTTTCTGACGGAAGAGGGAATAGAGGAAAACAAGAAACAGAAGATATTAGCGATCATAAAGGGCATGGGTTGGTATCGTTTATGCTTCAATTTATTGGAACTTTTTTATTTTACTTGTAATTTTTAATATTTCTGCATTTAAAGCTCGTCATTTGTTACCTATAATTTCAATAATAGTTTTAAGTTTTAACATAATCGCCACTGGTACTCTAATCTTTCCCTGCAACTAGTTGTTAAAAATTCTCTTGCTCAATTTTATTTGGATTGTACTTGTTATAGAAACTGTGCCAATAGTTTATTGTTCAAAGCTACATTTTCCCTTTTCATTGACGAGAAATTATTTTCACCTTCATTGTACCCTATGAAATGTCAAATGCACTCTAGATTTTATTGAAGATCACATTGACTGTGACTAGTTATTGAAGATCACATTGACTGTGACTAGTGATGGAGTTCCAAAAAGCTGTTTATTTATTTGTTTTCATGCCTAGAGATGGTGTTCTCTGGTCAAGAAATTTCATAGTTTACTCTTTTTTTCCTAAATAACATCCATTGCTATATATACTCCCTAATATATGAATTCCCATGAAAATGTTTCTTATCTGGAAAAAAGTGCCATATTGAAGTGGAACTCAAAGTTCTCTTACAATATGTTATTATATTAGGCATTTGGAGGGGTTTTTCCTGTGTGCATACTGGTTATTTTCATAATCTTTACACAGTATAAAAATTAGGGATCTCTGATTAGTGCTAACTTTCTAGATTGAATTTCTTTCATTATCCAAAATGTACTCTGTGAAATACTTATTTTCCTCCTCATTTATGTTCTGACATCCAGGCTTCAAAGAAGAGATTTCTAGCCTTTCGAAAGTTGAATATTCTCCTGAATTTGGGGTGGTTCAAGATGCCGATCGTTTAGATGCAATTGGTGCCATTGGTAGTTTGTTGTTATATCATGTCGTTTCAAACTGCTTATAATCTCATCCTTGAAACCGCTGCTATGTGCATGAGCATCTTATAATTTTTTCTTTCCGTTCAGGAATTGCACGATGCTTCACTTTTGGTGGAAGCAAGAAGAGAGTGCTGCATGATCCTGCAATTAGTCCTCGAACGTGTTTATCGAAAGAAGCATACATGAATAAAGAAGAGCAGACTACTGTGAATCACTTTCACGAGAAGCTACTAAAAATAAAGGATTTTATGAAAACAAAGGTACAAGTGATGACATATTTGATGTATTATGAGGTTTATGCTCTGCTACTTAGTTTCGTCATAACTGAAAAAAGATTGCTCTGTGAATTTTACAATCACAAAGATTTCAACTCTGAGTTATGTTTAGAGATTGTTATGGCATGAATTTCAGGCTGGACAGAGGAGGGCAGAGAAAAGGCACGAGTTCGTGGAGGAATTCCTCAAGGAATTTTATGATGAATGGGATGGAAAAGCTTGATTTACTTAATTAAAGGTATATTGGTAATTAACTAGGGAGTTCGTTATACTTGTTGGCTATAAATAGAAGGGAGAGGGGAATGAAGAAGATAAGACGTCTAAAAATTGGGAGGGTCCAAGTATCTTGAAAATTCGATTTATCTTGTAATTTTGTTATCGTTCAATATATTTGGGTTCTATTATAATACAGTGCTTTCAAGCAACTCAATACCTATAAAAGGTTGTATATGTTTCATATAACACGAAGAATCTATCTTCTGTTTCAACATGGAGTTTTCCCATTTGGTTAGATCCTGCAGAAATAGTTTATCGGTTTCATTTATTAAACAACTTTCTTCCTCAATATGTTTCTTTACGTTTTCCATATGCATCACATTTATATAGTTTGCTTTCTGGAGATCGAAATATCAAGATTTGGAATGGTAATTAGTGTCTTATCTCCTAAACTATGCTCGGATTGGCAAGAGCTTATGCCAATCTAACAAGTTTGCTAATCTTACATATTGCATCAAATGAAATTGGGTTTTGGAAACCTATTTCTCACTTCACATGGGTTTATTGATACATTATATTATTATTTTTATTATTATTTGGGTTAATATGATCATGTTTTAAAAAATGTTTTCTATGTTAATAAAATTTTAAGAACTTTGAGAAGAAATCCAGTTTTTCCTCCTAAACTTGTATATCAATTGTTACCAATTGCACCTCCAAACATAATCTTTGCTTGAAACAAATTTTTGTTTGAAAAATAGTTAAAAATATTATCACATACTCTCAATCAATTATAAAATATAGCTAGGTACAAATGTAAGTTATCAAATGAAGACAACATTAGAGCTAAAGTTTTGTTAATAGTAATTTTTGACAAAAATTATTCAACGGTTGAATTCAAAATTAATGAGTTTGCAAATAATAATAATAATAATAAATAAATAAATAAATAATTACATTGTTTTATTTTTTTAAAAATAAATTAAATAAATAGGTGAACACACTAAAATTAAAGAAAATTTTTTATATTTATAGACCTCTATCGAATAAGATTAAAATTTTGCTATTTTGTGTAAATAATTTTCCTTATTTTTTTATTTTTGAAAATCTTTCGAAATTACATCGGTTTTAGAAACTAAAACAATAATTAAGGTTTTTTTTTTTTTTTTTAGACATGGATAACCCTAACTAAATTTAGGTAATTTTGATAATAAATTGTAACGACATGAAAAGTTTTGGGTAAGAATTCATTTATTTTTTCCTAAAAATTTAAAATGTTCAATACTTACCTTAAATTACATATTCAAGAAAAAACCAGAACATATTCGATTCCATACCAAACATTAGACTAAAATCAAAACACATTTCTATACATAATCGAACAGATGATTTCCCATTTTAAATTTCACAATTTGGTTCATTCAATAAACCTCCAAAATCAACCAAACCCAAAACAGATTTTCACTCATATTCATCAACATCTCTATCTTTTTATTAATTAAAAAAAAAAAAAAAAAAAAATCTCCAATGAAAAGCCCTTGATCTTATTTCCTTGAATTATTTACTTTTGAAATACTTTTCAAGCTCTCCCTTCTCACGTTTAAACAAGTTCACCTTCAACCCATATTTCATGTACATTGTTAAAGCAAGCTTTGGCACCACAGGGTGCTTCTCCGCCACCCTAACACGGTACCGGAGGATGACGGTGGCGGCGGTGTACTTCATTTGGTAATATGCAAAGTCTTTTCCCAAGCATAACCGAGGCCCGCCGTTGAAGGCTGTGAATCGGTACGCTGACTCGGCCACAAATCGACCGTCTCTTAACCATCTTTCTGGCTTGAATTCATTGCAATCTTTTCCCCATATTGCCTCCATTCTACCCATTGCATATATTGCATAGATCACTTTTGTTCCTTTCTTTAACTCTCTTCCGTCTGGTAACACATCATCTTTAATGACCTAAACAAGACTCAAAACGATTATGTAATCAACTATTAAATCTCATTTTTAGTCCGTGAACTTTTAAGGTTTTTTTTTTTTCCTAAATTTTAAAAACATAAAAGCAGTTTTGATCTTTAAACTTTAAATTTTTTCTATTTTGGTCAATGATATTTCAAAATGTCTATTTTAGTTCATCTAAACTTTTAAACGACAATTATTTTGGTCATTATTGTATTACTTTTCTACCTTAAATCCAGTTTGTCCAATGTGCATCCCTAACTCTTTTTGCTTGAAATTATGTTTGTATTAACAATGCTAGTACACATGTAAAATAATAATAATAATAAAGGACTAAAATAGTTATTTTTTAAAGTTTATGGACTAAAATAAACATCTTAAAATTTGAAAAACAAAATTGATTTTTTACCCAAGTTTAGAGATGATTAGATAAACATAATCATCAAAGTTTATGACGTTAAATTTTAATTTAAATACATTTCTTCCAAAAACTAAATTGAAGATGTTTATATTGTCCTTAATTTTGTCTTTGCAATTTTTGAAATCTTAAAACTCCGAGTCAATTTGTGCATATGTTACACTAATTACTCTAAGGTGGTTCGATCCTCACATACAATGGTTGAGCAAATTTTGCAATTTATTTAAAAATGAATTTATTTGGAAAATGGCCCCACATAAGATGAGGAAAGATATAAATATCGAAAGCAAAACTCACCTCCTTGTGATCAACAGGCACAGAAGGGAACAATCTCAAAGCTTCAGAAAGAGCAGCCTGCAAATATTCCATCTTCTTTATCTCTTCTACTTCAAACGCCACATCGCCGGCCGACGATTCCACCGCCGCCGCCGCCTCTCCTCTCTTCTCCAATATCCGGCAGATCTCCTCCAGAATCCTCTCTTCCACTTCCGGATTCCGATCAATCAGCCAAAAGAACCAACTCAACGCCACCGACGAGGTATCTCTTCCGGCAAGTATAAAATTCACGCATATATCTTTCAAGAACTTCTCCGAATATGGCTCCCCATTCTCGTCCTTCAGTCCTAGAAACACCGATAACAGGTCCGATCTCTCGTTTTCATTGACGTTCTCTCTTTTTCTCTTTTCGATTACGCTTTTCGCGAATTGATTGACCTCTTTTAGGGCAAATTTGAGACTCTTTTCTGTTCCTAAATTGAAGTATCTCATCGTTTTCCATATGAATTTCGGGGTTACGAATCGAAGGACGGTGGCTTCTGTTGCCACCTCGAAGGCGTTGGCGAACGGAATCGCCGGTAAATTAGGGCTCAAACAGCCAGGATCAACGCCGAATGCGATCATACAGACATTGTCGAAAGTTAGGCGTAGAAGAATGTCTTGGAGATCAATGGGCACCAACTGTTCGACGAAATGCTTGTGTAAAATTGGGAGGAGCCGAGAGTGGACTAACTCGTGGAGAGACTCTACGGTGAGTTGCCGGAACTTTGCTGAATGGAATTCGATACTGGCTGTCTTCCTCTGGCGGTGCCAAATCTCGCCGTCGGCGTTGAAGATTCCGTCGCCAAGAAGGTCACGGACTGTTTCACGGAAGAAGGAGCCTTTTGGGTACTTTGGAAACTCTGTTTTCAGAATGTGCTCAATGTTACGAGGATCTGAAGTTACAACACAATTCAAGCTGCTAAACCATGGCCCTTTGAATCTGAAAGTTCCATTTTGATGGTACAGAACTTCAGTGATCCATTCATACAAGTTGCCTCGGAGTCCGGTGACTAAAGACGGTAACATTCTGATGACCGGCCATACAGGTAGCCCTTGTTTTCTCCTTTGTCTCAATGATTTTATTGCTGTAAAAACAGAAATTGCAATGAAAATCTCTAAAATTTGGATGTCGGGTAAGAAGAAGAGGTTCCATACAACCAATTTCTGAGATGGGAATTCGCCAGAGGAGATGACGGTGAGGTTGCCGGAGCTCAACATGGTGATAGGCAAACGCTAACAGAGAAATGGTGCAACAACACACATGAGAAATAGCTACTCTTTAAGGTTGGTATGTCTTTTATGAGCGTTATACATTTATATATAATATCGAGATTTGTGTTTCTTGGGAAACTTGGTTTTGCTGATTGTTTTGATTTGGTGAGCTGAAAAAAAAATAGCTGTCTGTGGTGTTTGCTTAGTCTGCAAATTTATTTCCATAGCTGTGGGAGGTTTCTTGGGATGGGGTTTATGGAATTTTAAGTCACTTTGTGGCAAATGGGTTTCTTAATTCTTTTTCTACCCACCCCTTTACTTGAATTGGGAATGTTTGTTCTCTGAGTTTTTAATGTTGGAAATCATATTGATAGATCATGTTTGAGTAGTGGGGAAGAGTGAATTTGGAAGATGGGGAGTGGGTGTGGATGATAACCTAATTTTTACTTTTTACCCCAATATTATTTCTTTAGTTAAGTCTCTATAGATTTTCTTTGCCACTTGCATTATAAAGTGGGGATAGCTATGGTTTCTTGTTAAAATCTATGTGATGGTAACTAATGTTTTACCTCTTATCGGATCATCCACCATTGAAACTTTGATGTGTTTTGTTTCACATGTAGTTTTTAGAAAAATAAGGAGTTTGGGAATGGTTGATATACATTGGAGAAAAAATGGTGATTTACGATTGCAAGAGCTCTGAAATTGTTATTTTCGAATTTTCTTTATTTAAGATAAAATGTACTTTTAATCCTTGAATTTTGAGATTTATGTCTATTTAATCTATGAAATTTCAAAACAAGCACTATAATCCCTCATATTTATAAAAATGTTTCTAAATGGTCTTTGATTTAACGTCGTTATGTATTAATGTGGATGCTAATTAAATTGAATGATGTGTTAATTGTATTTGATGAGTCGGAAAATCAATTTAGTTGACTTTTTTTAAAAAAAAAATAAAAAATATACAAAAGGTTAAAATCATAGTTTCTCTCCCTTTTGATGAAGGTGAACTTTCCATGATCCAACTGTCATGTATTTTCTCGTGGGGAAATTGGGTATCTCTATTTGTTAGGGCAAAGTCAAACGTGTTAACTTTTGTCTATTAAATTCATAACACCATATTTGGTAATCATTTCATTTTCTGTTTTTGGTTTTTGAAAATTAAGTTTTTTTTTTTCAATTTCTTACAATGATTTGAATATTTCTTAAGTAAAGAGTTGAATTTTAGTCAAATTTTAAAAACAATTTTTTTTTTTAATTTTCAAAATTTGGCTTGATTTTTTAAAAATAGATAAAAAGTAGATAACAAAAAATTTAGAGGTGGAATGAGAATTATAGGCTAAATTTTGAAATACTAAAAACCACAAAGTATCAAACTTGGCCTAATTAACTGATTTTTAATCTTTAAAAGTAGATATAAAATTGATTTTTTTTAGTAGTAGGACTTATCAACCCATAAAATTGATGTTTTTTTAGTAGTAGGACTTATCAACCCATAAAATTGATGTTTTTTTAGTAGTAGGACTTATCAACTCCTTGGGCCAAACAAGGAGGGTGTTCACAACTCCTATTTCCCAACGTCTACTTACAAATTTATTGGCCAAATGTGCCTTTAAAATGTTAAACCAAACATACCTTTAGTTTTTTACACAGTTGACGACATGGTTGGTTTACCATTAGGAGTAGCACGTACCACATAAGTCGTGGTTAGGGCAATGTAGAGAAACTATTATTTTAACCTAACCTTTTAAATATTCCACTATTTTTTTAAAAGTTTTATTGATTAATTTTTATTAATTTTCCAACTCATCAAATATAATTATCATCTACATAGCACATAATGGCCTAGTAAGCATTCTGTTAACTTAAAGTTAAGTCAGAGACTACTTTGTAACATTTTACAAAAGTGATGGACTTAAGTGTTCATAAACTTTAGGGATTAAAGTGTATTGTCCTAAAATTTGTTATATATTCGCATTTTAATTAAGAAAAATTGGAAATATATTGTCATATTTGCATATATTCTATTTTCTTGCATAAAAAATATTATTATTTAATCAATTTCGATAAAAATTAATTGGAGGGACTAAAATTGAGATGTATTGTGACTACACGGACTAAAATTGGATATTTGAAATTATGGATTAAAATTAAATAAACTTCAATGTATAAAAATCAATATGATACTTTGATCTAATTTTTTATTCAAAACAAGATGAAATTCTTAAAGGATACTGTTGAAATTTTTTAAAATATAATAATATTTTTCTTTTAAACGCTCAAAAGCATTATTAGATATACTTACATACATCCGTTAAAATTTTGGCCTAAACAAACAAACAAAAGCATTATATATACACACATAGAACTACTTTTAGTCAACCAAACTAGTCAATGAAATTTGACCTGAGCGTTTTACTAACATGCATTAGTTTTAACCACATAAAAAGAAAATTATTAATGAGTTGTCGTTAATTTTTTAAAACAAAATAGTTATCAAACTCGAATTATTTGTTGATAATTTACGAGCGAGTGGGAGGTAGAGTCCTGGCTAAAAGAAAATGAGAGAAAAGAGAGAGAGATTGCTGGGGAGCAAAGACAGGGACTTGATGGCCTGCCCCTCTTACACTAGCCAAGGTTAGTCCTCTCTCGTAGGTTTCAACCCAACCAGCCACTTCTTGTTTGTGGTACCATGCCCTCCACTCTTCTTCTATTTCCAACTCCATCTTGTTTATGCTATATCTCGTCGATGTTATCGGTACTCGTCCATCGGTGTCCCCACTGCAAAATTATCATCATGGGTTAGTTCGGAATACCTTTTAAACACTTTTGAAAATGTTATTTTATTTTTCATTCTTTTAATCAAGAACGTGTTCTTCTTTCAAACTCAAACTCAAATATAGAGATTAATAGATTGATAAGACATCTTTTACCATTTCAGAAGTTGATAGTTCGATCTCTACCTCTACTGTTGCTTAAATGAAAAATATATGTATTTTCTCCCTGTATATGTATCCAACAACATCATTCTTACTTGTTTTGGACTACTTCTCTAAGAGTGAAGACTATCTTACAATCCAGCACGGGTTCTTTGTTCTCATTCACATGCTTCGTAGGAAAATTACCAAGAACTCATCCAACAAGTAATCACTTCAAGCCATGTATACACACTTAATTTTGGAATTCTTATGATTGATCTACCAAAAAGAAAAAAAATACACCTTATAGGTATAAGTAATAGCTATCAGATCTTTTTTTCTTAATCATACTTTCATATTCTCATAACTCTCTCATTTTGATGAGATCTCAATTCATACATATACCCCACATGAAATCGAAAATTACATACCCATCATATTGGACTTAGGCCATTACATTCTCTCTAAAATAAACTCTTGCACTATTAAATTTCTCGTGGTATAATTTCTTTCAATTTTTATCTTACTTTTATCTTCTACCTCACCATATCTTTTCATCCCTCCCAAAGTGAGCTTAGCTCAATTGTTATACTTGTACTTTATAAAAAAAAAAAAAAAACCACCCTAAAAATTCTCTCTATTTCTCATATTTTTTTTTAATGACTAAACATATACATAACTGAATGGTAAACCAATTGAATTAAAATCCTCATCCATATTGGATCATAATACTGGAAAAAAAAAAAGTTCCCTCTATATCATTTTTTTCCTCTTTAGGCTCAAATCTCTCAGTTTTTTTTTATCCCTTTTTCTCCTTCTTACGACTTTTAGTCTCTCTTTAATATTTACTTAACATCTAGTTAATACAGTAATAAAGTTTGAAAATTGAAATTAGAAATTTAGAAGAGAGGGAAACAGTGTAAATTAAATTAAAAATTGGATTAAGAATTAAATAATTACCTGTAGACCCAAATACGCAAACCAGCATTTAGAAGCTTGTGAATGGTGGGCAACACCGAACTAGTTGAGTCAGTCCACCGTTGAATCACACCACTTTCCACAAAAAACCAACCAACATTATTCATTGTTAAAATAATAATAATAATAATAATATTTTACATTTAAATCTCATGTGACCATTTTTTAAGTTAAATTGTCGAAAATACCCAAAACCCTGTCCTTTGTTTATAATATGTCTACTATATTTCCATTAATTAATTTAAATATTACACTTGAATTATAAAGAGCAGAAAATTAGAACACTGCACTATTTTTGACCTTCGCCACGTTGTTTCATGTCTTGATTTCTCTTTAAAATGCTAAAAGATTTGTACTCAAATGGTAATTTTAAGAGATACTACAACTTTTTAAAATGGATAAAATTTAGGGATATTTTTATATATATAGTTTAGCATTTCTTTTCCTTTTTTTTTTTTTTTTTGGGCTCGTTTGATGATTTTTTTGGTTTCTTATAGTAAATTGAGAATGTAAAACTTTTACATGAAAATTCGGTTTTAAAAACAAAATATTCATGTTATATTTAGGGGTATTTTCAAATTTTAAAAACTGAGTGAAATATTTAATATAACAACATGTCACTGTCTATCAGAAATAAATCATGATAGACTGCGATAGACATCTGTTAGTATCAATGATTGATGTCTATCAAGATCGATCGTGGTCTATCACGGATAGATAGTGACATTTTGCTATACTTCAAAATATTTTTAATAATTTTACTATTAAAATAACTACTCTTATATTTATTTGTAGATGTTTATTTTTCATTTTACAATAAAAATGACAAAATAATAATTTTATTTATGTTTTAAAAAAAAATAAGGAGAAGAAAAATGTAAAAAACAAGAGATGAGAACCGTCACCAAATCCTTCTATTATTCAAAAACTAAAAAAAATAATAAAGAAAGAAAGAAAGAAAAGACAAAAAAAGCAAAAACTTAACCAAAAGATTCCTAAACTCTTAATTGTGTTTTATTCTTGAATTCAAAGGTTTAAAATGTCTATTTTAGTCTCTAACTTTTTTAAAAAATAATTTAATAGGTAATTGTTTTAAATGAAAAAACTGTTGAAAATATTTTGCTGTCTTTCATTGATAGACAAAGTGTCTATTGTTGTTTATCGCTAACACTAATAGATATCTATCAGTGTTTATTGTTGTGCATCACTGCTAGCCAGTGACATTTTACTATATTTATAAATAAGTTGGGTCATTTTCCAACATTTTAAAACAATCCTATTTTAATGCTTATCTTTACCTTAATTCTATCAAATTAATTATATAGTTCCGAGTATGTATAATATGAACAATATTCAAACAACAAAAATGGAGAAGATAAAAAGAGCAAAATTTCCTTCTAAGTATATATATAAGAAAGACCCAAATACATTTTTTTTTCTTTTTATAAGTTCAGAGACTAAAACAAAGATGAAATTCGAACTACGAATAATATATAAATATAAATATATTTATATGTGTTCGTAGATTAGTGATGTGAACAGTGAGAAAAGAGAGGATTCAGAAAATTAAAAATGATTTTAATGCCAATGGCAGAAGAAAACAGAAGGGAAAGCTCCAGTTCAATCATTCAACACATGCCTATTTATTGCACATACACACTGTAACTCTCTTTCCCATTAATGCAACAACTAGTCCTAACCCCAAAAAAACAGTGAATTGAAATTAGAAACTCTTTGGCTAAGTACGTGAATCTTGATTATCAAACACTAAAATTCCAAATCATTTAGATTCTTTGAGATAAGATGATCAGTCCCACTTGAATGTTCATGACATGTAACTCAATACGTTAACGACAAAGATTCAAAAAATTCGGACTAAATTTGAAAGAAATACAAAGACCAAAATTGATTCGTCGTAAACTATTTGCGAGACTTTGGATAGTCTCTCAATAAAAATTCTAATGCCACATTATGAAATGAATGTAAGAGGTATAAAAATACCTGCAAGGAGTATAAGGATATGAGAGTTTGGTAACATTAGCATGAAGAGCCCTTTGAACATCCTCTCTATTGAAAAACTTATTTGCATAACCTTCAGTACATGGATCATATCCCAATGGAAGTTTATGCCATAGCTCCTGTTCAATCATCATTATCCACACATAATTTAACCAAATACAAATTTAATTACAAGTTTTTAATATTATATTCTATTCTACAATTTTGATTCCTATACTTTTCAAATGCGACTGTTTTAATTCGTAATTATAAAACTTAAACATAGTTGAATATTTGATAGAAACCCTTTAATAATACAAATTTATGACAATTTTAAGAAATTTTAGTGAAGGAAGTGCCATGTTAAAATAAAAGGGCTAAAATAGTCATTTTTAAAGTTACATGAACAAAAAAAATATTTTGAAAATATATGGACCATAATACGATAATTAAAAACAAAAAAAGTCAAAAGAATAATTTTAAATTTTTTCTGGCATGTGATTGATAGTGAGTTACTAATAGATAGATGCAGTTTAGGAAGCACTAAAAAAAGTTAAGAATTAAAAAAGAAGTACTTACGTGTATCGAGAAGATTCGAGGAGGACGGAGAAGCGTTGAAAAGGCAAAGTTAGAAGAAGAAGAGGAAGGTGGTGAAAGACAAATAGGAGAATAAATGCTATAAATATCAATGTCAGAGTAAGCTAAGGCAAAGCCTCTGGCATGATCCTCACAATGAGAGGTTGTTTGGTTGGTGGAGTTGGAATCAGGTGTGAAGGAGCATTCATTCATTATGTTGTGGTATAGTTTATCTGATATTATTGCATGGCTCCATGCATATTCTACCATTCCCTTTGAATCTGTTTCATCGTCCATTGCAGCATTCCCTATCTGATTTTCAATTATTCAAAAGTAAAGTTGTAATATTTTGAAATTTAGGGATTAAATCGATATTAAATTAAAAATTTGAAGCCTCAAAAAAAACGTAACATTTTAACATTTAAAGACCAAATAAAAACTAGACTTAAAAAAAAAAAAAAAAATTCTCTCAAAATATATTTTGATCCTTACTTTTAATGATTAATGACATGATTTTTCTGAGTATACTTATGGAAATGTTTGAGTCATATAAATTAGAGATTAATATTTGGATGAAATAGATTTAGGATAGAAAAGCAAAATAGTATGAACCAACTAAATTTATTATTATTATTATTATTTTAGTAGTTTTGAATATATATGTTTTAAGTGAATCTAAACATGTATTGAATATAAAATAAAAGGATTAAGATGAAAAATTGAGAAGCTGTTTGATCATTTTCCCTTTTTTTTTTTTTTTTTTTCTTTTCAAAACTAAGTTGATAAACACTTTTTCCACATAATTTTATTTATTTTGGTAGCTTTATATATAAATGTAACTTTGAGTTACTTTTAAAAACTAAAAACAGTATTAAATAAAGGTTAAATCATAAAAGTTATATGTGAATTTTATCGATCATTTAAAATAGATCCATATCTTTTCAAAAGTTTTAATATAACCATCGATATTTTATAAATGTTTCAAAATTAAATTTGAAATAAAAATACTTTATAATTTTAAATGAAACTTGTGATTTAAAATTGTGTGATAATGTTCTAGAACAAAAAATTGCATAACCGTTCTTTTTAGGACACCGTCACCTCATTTTTAACTCCAAAATTTTGTTTGAAATTTTAAAGGATTTCAACCGACCAGTGTTGTTTCAAATCTTTCAAACTTTATGAAAGATCATAATATGCTACTACAACCTTTAAAATATAATAGTAATTTTTTAAAACAAATGTATTTTATTTTTTATAATTTAGTCAAGAATAAAGAAAGAAGGAAAGGACTAAAGAGAAAGAA
Source organism: Benincasa hispida (assembly GCF_027475165.1). NCBI lineage: Eukaryota > Viridiplantae > Streptophyta > Magnoliopsida > Cucurbitales > Cucurbitaceae > Benincasa > Benincasa hispida. The sequence goes on from NC_143488.1 coordinate 46,614,668, forward strand.
ACCTTACCATGAAACCCTTGAGATTAATAAATGAATCCTTGGAAGAATTTTGGTTTCTTTCATGAATGAGGTCAGCTAGCTGAGGAACATAGTGACCTTTAGGCATAAAAAAAAAAAAAGAAGAGAAGTTTAGTTCAATTTTGACCCACCAAATACTTGGAAGAAAAAAAATAGTGTCCGAATTTAGGGTTTAGTTTATATTTGATTCATGAGGTTCAAAATGATATACTTTTAGTTCTTAAATTTTAAATTTGATTTCAATTTAGGTCATGTTTACTGTTCCTTAATCAAAATTGTTACAATTATAATAGATTTTTTTATTATTCGTATTTCACATAATACTGTTAATTAGTTTTCTGAAAATTACATTTAAATGGCTCTCACTTTCATATTACAAATGATTGATTGCATTTACGGGAAGTAAATGTTGCCTCTTAAGTTTGAACATGTTATAATTTTACCTTTGATTTGTGAATTTTATTTCAATTTGATCCATAGTTTTCAAGATCTACATTTTTAATCTCAAAATTTCATTAAAAACTCACTTTTGGTCTTCAATATTTGTATATTAATCAATGTAGAAGCATGAAAAGAAATATAATTAATTAAATTACACTATTTTTTTCTATCACTATTAAAATTAATTTTAAAATTGTTTTAAACTAATTAACATATGCTAATGCCAAGATTGAAAGTGAGTACCTAAGAGAAAATCGAAGTTAAAAGTATAAATCTTGAAACCTAGAGACTAAACTTGAAATTTAAGGACTATATAACGTTTTGAAACCCAGGAACTAAAATGAAATTCAAACTTAAAATTAAAAGCGTAACATTTTGAAATATAGGAGCCAAATAGAAACTAGACCCAAAATTTAAAGACAAAATCGATATTTTTCTCAAAATAATAATTAATTTTTTCAATAGAAAAAGAAAAAGGAAAATACCAGCATAGCTCTCTCCAGCTAGATAGAAATCATGGAGTTTGAAACTTGGAAACCTTTTGAACCAACCAATAAGAAATGCATAAGAATCTTCAGCAGTAACTTTGTCTCCAAGCTTTTCTAAATCTGATGACTTGTTTGTATAAGAGAATCCAACTCCCACTGGTGCCTCCAAAAATAGCATATTTGCAGCTGAACAACCCCAATTTCATTACTATGTATATATAGGTTTAAACTTATAAGCAAAATTATACTGAATTTTAAGTTGACAATATTATATATATCATTTATAAAAATATTAAGAAATTTATTGTCATATAACTTATGTCAAGTAGGTCCTTCAACTTTAACAAACTATTTAGTAGGTCCGTCAACTTTATAAAGTTTTCATCAAATCCTTAAACTTTTGATTTTATGTTTAATAAGTCTTTAAATTTATAGTCTTGTGTCTAGTAATTCTTTGACATATTCAATGTTTTCTAAAAATTCATAAACTCATCGGACACAAACTTGAAGGTTTAAGCAATAATGTCTAAATTAATTAGTTTTTCTTTTTAATCTTTTATAAATAAAATAAGAATTAAGTTTATAAGCACTTGATTCCTTTGTTTTATGATCCACTTTTTTAAGAGTGTTTTAAGCGACTAACCAAAGTGAAAAAAATTAAAATTATATTTTTACTTTTAAGTGAATAAGGATTCAAATCTTTCTTTAAAGAAACATGAAATTTATTGGAAGAATTTGTGTGAAAAAAGTATAATTTTCATAAACATAAAACTAAAGACAAATGATTGTCAAATGAAATCTTAAGGGCCACTTGGTTTAAAGTTAAAAGTTGCTTGAGAATAAAGATACCTAAAAATAAGATGCTGAAAATAAGATGTCTGGGAATCAAAAATAACTATAATGATTGTACATAAAAAAATGCTATCAGAATATTATGAACAAAAATTATGTTTGTATTTCATTCATGAAATTAAACATGACAATCTTATATAATTTCAATAGATTAATTAACTAAACAATAAATATCATTCAATATATTGATAAAAATTAATTAATTAAGAACCAATAATAATTTAAATTATAAATATTTAAAAAGCGATAATTTATAATTAAAACTAACAAATTAAAATATTTAATGAATGTATATTAATTATTATTTAATGCTTAATCATTTTATAATTAATTTAGTTCAATATTAGTATTTTTAAGGGTTGTTTTCAAATATAGGAAAATGAACCAAAATATTTAAAATATAACAAAATTTCACTATCTATCTGCGATAGACCAAGATAGACTGTGATAGACACAGATGGTAGGCTATCGCGGTCTATATAGATTATGATATTTTACTATTATTTATAAATATTTTCAGCAGTTTTATCATTTAAAATAATTTTCATAATCTTAATTTTAATTAAATAATATAAAAAAATATTTTAATAAACAATATTTTATATAAAAAGTGAAAAAATGAGATAAAAACATGATATGTTAATAATAAATAAAGTAATAAAAATTAAGCACAATAAACAATTAACTTACTATAAATAATCAATAATGGTTATATGTTCATATGAATAATCAAATTAAAATTAATCTCAATAGATAATTGTTCGATATAAAAAACAATAAGTAATCCATTATTATTATTATTAAAAGAATGAATTATTTTAATAACTAAATTTAACTAATCAAAATTTATTGATTAAATATATTTAAGATATTATTAATTAATTAATTAATTTATTTATGTAATTACGTAATTACATTCATTTAATAAATTCTTATCATGAAAATAAGTTAAAGTAAATATTATACTAGAATAATATTATTGCTTTATTAAAACAAATATTTATATTACTTTTGTTAAATGAATACTAATTAATTAATTAATTATATTCAAAATAAAATTATATAAAAATGAAAAAATAAGAAAAGAGAAAAAAAAAATCCGCAGTTTTGAAAGGAAAAAAAAAACCCTTATCGGTGGTAAATGAGGATGCTTGAGAATGACTCATTACCAAGGCATAGTGTTAAAAACTATGAAACAAACATGAATTTTAGATGCATGTGTCAATTCCCATGTAGAAAAACTTCCAACCAACGATCCTTTAATATTCTATTAGACATATTTCAATTTTATGACACTAGATTTGTTAATTCTTAAACATAAAAACTTAATATATTAGATACAAAATTGAAAGTGTAGGACATATTTGACGTTTTTAAAGTTTATAGACATATTTTTACGTTTCTAAAATTTTGGGACATTAAAAAAAAAAAAAGTTTAGAAAGACTAAACTAAAAATTAAACTGTTAAAGTAAACTTAATTTAATGATAATTAATATTACATTCCTCTCTACATGTGAGAGGTTGAATGTCTAAATTGAACCAAGTAATTAAGTTAAAGTACCTTTATTCCAAGAGAAATCATTGAGTTTCAATTGCCCATTGCTTTGAACAAGGAAGGGACCCAACTCTTGCGCAGCTCCATAAGCTATGGACGAGCAGCCAGGTCCTGATGTCAATAATATCAACATTATTAAATAAATATATTTATAAAAAATTATTTTAAAACTAATAGTAAAATATCATTTTCTATCTATAATAGATCCCGATAGACTTCTATCTATGTCTATCATCACACAGATAGACACAAATAATAGTTTATAGCGGTCTATCGCAGATAGACGGTAAAATTTAATTATATTTATAAATATTTTAGTTTATTTTTCTATATTTTAAAATAATCCTAAATTTATATTTATAAATTTATAAATACTATTTTGGTCTCATATTTATATTTATTTTAATCTTTATATTTTAAAATTTTATTCATTTTGATAGTTGATTTTTGTCCATATATATTACACAAATATAAATGTAAGAGCCCACAAATCCAATTTCCACAACTCATTTTTGACAACATCAAATGTAGATTGATTTTACTAACTTGTTTGTTAGGAAAATTTAAATTCAATGGGGTAGGAATTTCCTTGCCAAAGTTTGATTTATAGTGGTTGGGTTATGTTTATAGAAAAATAAAATACTGTTAAAATAATATTTTCATCTCTCCATCATGATTTCATTTTATTTTAGTCCACGTAATTTTAATCTATATATTTTTAAAAAATCTTTAAAATAATGTTGCTGTAATTTATTCTTTATTCTTTTTTCTAAAAAAGTTGGTCTTTATTTATCTTTTTTATAAATATTAGAAATATATTCTCATGGTCTTTTTAATTAAAATTTTTTACTATTATTGTTTAATAAATTTCCATAAAATTTAATTCTAAAGGACTAAATTCAAGAAGTATTGAAGCACAATGATTAAACTTAGACAATTAAAATATAAATATTAAGAATAAAATGCAATCCAAAGTACATCCAGCAAAACATTATTTTAATATTAGAATATAAATGAAGGAAATTATTTGGACTAACTTTTTTTATATTTTATAAAAAGAAACACTTTTCTAATAAAAATTAAATCCAATTGTTTAAATAAAAACACAGAGAAATGCACCTTTTTTTTAAAAAAAAAATTGTTCATTTAATTTTATCATCTTGTTCTTTTTTTTCCTTTTTTTTTTTTTTTGAGGAATATCTTTGTCCTTTTTAATACGAGCATGAGATTGACTCGAGATGTAGTAATCTCTTCCCAGATTCGACTAATAAAGAAGTCTCTTTTTAATAATTGAATTATAAATATAATATTAGTGATATTAAAATACTTTAAAATTTATTTAATCTAAACTTTCCCATCACCAATTAATCTCTTATCCACTGGTTCCTTTTTCTTTTAAAATTTCATAATGCATTGTTATTTGTTCTTAATTTAGGTTGGTTCATATTGATTTTGAAAAAATATATATATTTTTTTAAAAAATATATTTTTATTTAAATTATTTTGACAAAAACTTATTAAAATATATTTAAAAATTTATTTTGAATGATTATAAAAAACTCTAAATTCTTTTCAAATGAATTATTTTTTAAATTATTACTTAAAAAATATATTCTAAACACACCCTTAATGGAGTATTAAACAAAAATGAAAGTTATATTTTTTAAAATCAGATACCATAATCAATATTTGTAATTTGAAATCTTTAGTTTTCATAGTATCATATAAAGTAACTGAATTTGGTTTTGTTCCTCTAATTTTCTCAATTGTTACTCTAATACATTGAAATTTTATAAACAAAAGGTCTTTATTCGGTATATATTACCCTTATCTTTTTATGAGTGAAATAATTAATAATAAAAGGGGTTAAATACTTCTATGAATTTTGGTCTCTATTTTTTCTTTCGTTCAATTTGATACATATATTTTGACAATATTTATTTTAGGTCTTTATAGTTTTAAAGATGACAATTTTGGTCCTTTTTTTATTTATATCGCATTATTATGAAACTAAAATGGTTTTTTATTTTTTATTTTAAAGACCAAAATTAACCAAAATTAAAGATAGAAGAATCAAAATGTAACAAACTATAAGACAAAAAAAAATTTTAAAAAATGAAAATACAAAGATAGAAATAAATAAAATTTAAAAATACATAAACTAAACTAGTACACAAGATTTTGTAAAAGAAAAAAAAACCAACAAAAGAGGACAAAAAATAACGATAACGACAGAAAGAAGAAAATGGAAAAGGAAAAAAAAAAGTACCACTGATCTTTTCTTTTCTTTTCTTTTTTCTTTTTATTATTATTATTTTTTGAATGAAAAATGAAAGTAAAAAGGGAAGGGGAAAAAAAAGGAAAATCGTGAACCACGGAGATGAATAAAAAGGAGGGTGGGTCCCAGGTCCAGGGATAGGAATGGAAAATTAGAAATATAAAGGGGCCGTTAGTTAACGGCGAAAGAGAATATTGTCTCTTGTTTCCATAAAGTTGGATTTTTATATGACCACTACTGACACTTCTTTTAAGAACAGAAGTCCGTTAATTGACAGACACGTGACTTTTCGCCCTGCTCCACCCTCGTGCGCACGTCTTCTCTTGTTTTTAGTCTTCAAGGACATTTTCGTCGTTTTCTTCTATTTTCAATTATTTTAGGATTTTATAATTTTAAAATTATACATAAAAATTCTACTGGTTTTATTAAATTTGAATATAATTGTAGTTTAAATCCATGCTGTTTTTAGGGGGAAAAAAATCCATGTACTAGGAAACTTTGATTTGTGTAACTTAGGCCGGTTGGTTTTAAAAATTAAGTCTATGAACACTATTTTCACCTTCAATTTTCTATCTTTATTATCTACTTTTCATAATGGTTTAAAAAATCAAGCCAATTTTTTAGAACTAAAAAATGTAGCTTTCAAAAAGTTCGTTTTATTTTTGGAATTTGGTTAAGATTTCAATCAAAATGCACATCGTTGTAAGAATTGTTGATGAAATAAGCTTAATTTTCAAAATAAAAACAAAAAACAAAAGATCAAACGGTTATCAAACAGAACCCTAAATTTTTTTTTTCTTTTGATTTTTTTATGGGTAGTGTAATCTTAAAAAAAAAAAAAAAAAAAGAGATCTATCTAAATAAGTATAACTTAGCAATAATTTATATGTTTTTCTAAAGTTGGAGAGTTAAATTTCTATACTTTACTTGAAGTTCTCCAAATAAACAAAATAGAGATTTGAACCTATTCTCACCAAAGAGGTAATGTTTTTAATGATGTTGTTTTGAGGGTTTTTTTTTTTTTTTTTCATTTTTAAAAATAACATAAGTGTTTTGAGATTCGTCAGGTTTATTTCATTTCATATTTTTCAAAAAAAATGTTCTCAAAATTGTATAGAAATTTTGGAAAGAACAAAATCAGGTTTCTTGCTTCTTGTTATTATTTTCAAGTTCAATTTTTTCTGGTATATATATTAAAGTAATTTTATCATTTTTTTAGTTCTAAAATGCATGATGAATATCTAAAATTAAATATAACATAAAAGTTTTTATATTTAATTTCAAAAAACATTTTCACGTACATTCTTACTTAGAAATGGTTATTGAACCTATGTTTTTTTCCAATAAAAATGAAAGAAACAAGAGCTCATTATCAAATACAGTGCCATCTTTTATTATTAAAAGAAAAAAAGACAAAAAAAAAAAAAAAAACGAAACCATTATCAAACAAACTCTTACATTTTTATATTTCATTTTTATATCTAAATAATAGGAATTTAGATTTATAAAATTGACAAATAACTTGAAGGATAAGATTTAAAAATGATAATTCTTGAGATTAATTGCTCTAATGGCCTAAGAAAGTAGGCATGGCACAACTAACAACATGCTACCATAGAGTGGATTCGGAAGTTGATTATTGTTGGACCAAACATAATTATTACAAGACAATAGGTAATAAATATATACATAATTTTTTCTTTATAGTATTCTTTTAAGGTTAGCTTGTTAGGGGGAAAAGAGAATATCATGGTTGTTATAATTAATTTAATTGCAATTGTAAATATCATTCAATTTTAAAATTTATTTAAAATTTAGAGTTACATAAGGGTAGAAAACTATATAATCACACTATTTTTTTTTTTTTTTTTTTGAGTACACACTAAAATCTAAAGTTGAGTTAGAAAGAGAGTAAAAACAAAAAACAAATAGAGAAA